>NW_027286874.1:70231513-70831513 GCF_022747635.1 Hetaerina americana
GTGGGTAGGTGATCTACATCGATCTCACCATCGTACCGTTCCTCAAGAGATGGTTGGTGTTTTGGTCGTCGTCGTTGCGATGCACCGTGGCAAAGATATTCGATTCCTCGAACACGCTAAAAATCGTCGTTGAAGATTAGTCGAGAAAGATATCGCCGTCAAGGTTGTTTGCCTAAGGGCATTGGCACTTGTGAAAAGTGTACCCCTCCTCCTCCTCCCACTTCCCCGGCATGAGGAGCGGAAGGGGTTTTGTTGATTTTTTTAAGTGACCCAGCGGCCGCAAGCTTCCTCCGCGTTTCCTACCGTAGCGACGTGACATTCATCGGTTGCATATTTTCTCTGGCATATTTGTGCTAGCAGACCTCCCGTGAGCTAAGTCTTTTTATCTCGCAGACTTGCCGCAGAATCGTAAATATTTGTTTTTAGTGTGTCTGTTGGACGAGAAAAGACCTAACTTATTCTTCCAAATTTCCAGGGATGTGTGGTGTATCCAATCTCTGTTTAAGGCACCCTGTGGAGGCACAAAATTACGGGGGAGAATTCAAGGCATTAGAGAAGAAGCTATAAAACTCTAAAAACTGAAATGAAAAAAAAGATGAAATCCCCATTTCAATGGCTCTTCACGAGTTCTGTTGGTTATACGTGGCTATTTTAATTCGTTAAATTCAACTCTTTTCGTTATGATTTGTTGTTGATGTGCTCAGTGACAAAGTGTTTCTAAAAGGTTTACGACTTTTAAGGACTTTCGATGGCCATAGTTATTCATTCCTCAAAGTTGGTTGGTTATGTTCCCATTCCAGTAGGCATGTCATCAATGGGGTATGAGAATGTTTTATGGCAAGGGAGTCGAAAATTATTTAGAATCAACGGTCTAGAACAACTACATGCGACGAAAAGAATTGTTGGGAATAGGGGAGAAACTTTGACGTGGGTCTCCGTTCATCCATATCATTAAATTTTAATACGAAATGTGCACAGCACATTGAATGGTAAATGTAAAGTAGGCGAAAATATCAATAATGAATATTAAAATTATCAAATAATAAAATCATTTTTTTGCACGTGCGAGTACCTACGTGTTGAGGAAAGTCTAAAATGGTAGGAATTGGAATTTTCGAGTTCCCTAAAGCTTATCTGGTCATATAAATGCTATTGTTATTTATGACACGTTGAGTAAAAATATTATTTTTACGCTAGCAAGCTAAAAATCACACTGATTGGAAATTTTCAAGGGACCGATGATGCTAATAAAAGTCGTCCATGTTGCGTGACATGGACGACGACTCCTTTTGCCGTTTAGAGTTAAATCAATAGGTAATCCTAGAATTTTTCTGCTCTGAGCTCCCCCGCAGTAGCCGATTCTTTATCGTCAGACCTAGAAAAGTGTTCCACAGCAATTGATTGTTTAACACTGTTATAGTTGAAAGTTAAATTATTTAATACCGTAATATCACATATCGATTAGCATACTTGCGGCGAAATCCAATCACCGCCCTTAATTGATTCTCCTGCGAGTGATCGACCCGGTTCGATTCCGGTTGATGCCCCTGGTTATAGTCAGATTCACCCAAGCTGGATGATTTTTCCAGCCCCAAATCTTCCTTGGAAACCATAGGCGGTACAGTGGAAGGAAATGCCCCCTACAATGGTGTGTCAATTTCTCACACTACCCCGCCTAGAGCTTAGTATCAGGTTATGTCTACCTTCGCCTACCAAGCCAACCGTCGAGTAGATTACTGTGGTTTTTACCAAACTTCTCTTTCTTTCACTTCCAAGCATATCTTTACATGATTTTGAAGTCTTTGATCAAGGATAATATGCAATCGAGTCAACAGGTTTCGTCAACTAAATTATAATATGCCTAATTGTTTTAACTGCCGATTTACGGGCAGATTAGTTCGTCGCCCTCATATCGAGTGGCGGCGGTAATTTCCAAGCCTTAGCTGGTGCTTAGTGCTAACCATGACGCTAGGAATTAAGGAGATATTGTTCAAGGGAAATGTAATATGATTATGAGTGAGCATTGGTGAAAGGGCAGACACAATTGGTATTCAGTACAGTATTTCCTGTAGAATTCCTTGTCATTATGTACAAAATAATTCTGGCCGATGCATGCCTTTCAAAGTTTTTTTTAAAATTAACTATTCCATCGTTTTTTTGGTTTCCTTTTCTCAAACATTCTAAGGTTGGAGTTTTCACTTCATGCTGGAACTGAAGGGAAGGTATTCCATCAATCAAACGATACTTGGCCGTCCCGAGGTGAAATGATGTCACATGATTCAATTGCTCACTCGGCTGAGTGCTTGAGTCCGTGAGTGATTTGAAGGAGGAAAAATTCAGGAGTAGGAATTTCTTATGAGAGGGCAGAAGGAAAAGGGAAGGAGGAAAATAAAATCATGGGCGGATGAGGACGTCCGGTCTATGTATGTATGTGTTTGTGAGAGCCCATGCATCCTAAGGATTAGAGATATCATTTCGATCAGACGCGTCTTCTTCCGCGATGGTAGCAACAGAGAGAAACAATTATTGTGGATTAATAATTCTCCTGTAAGACTAGAGGGACTTTTGTTTCACTCTTAAGATTTATCCACAGTTATAAAATCCACACACTTAATTAGCCTAATTTAATAGTGCGATCTTGTTTATTTTGTATGATATATTGAAAATTAGATTGTTGCGATCGCCGGTATCACTAAGCCCTCTATATATTTGCTTAAAATCATAATCTTGAAGGGGAGGAACTGCAAATATATGTTAATATGTGATCACCGCTATTTTCTATTTTTTACGCCGTAATTCTTTACGATACCACGTGCAGTTCGCAAGGGTATGACGCAAGATTTGAGGACTACGTCGAAATTTGCTTCTTCTACTGATAACAAAGATAATTGATCATTTTCTTGATATCCGTTCTCGAGAGTTTATAGATTTTTTTTTTAATTTTCGTGTTGGTAAACCGCACGTGTGATCAGAGTAAAATGGAGGACTCTTGCAATGAAGTCACGTGGTTCGAATAACGGTTTCTCTTCTGTTTATGTAGTTTAATTTGATATTTACATTTGCGTTAATATGCACGCGATTTGTGTGGAAAAACGATCAGAGAGACTAGTCCCTGTAATTTGCTTTTTGAATAGAAATCGTTCAGATGGCAATTAGCAAGCTGCGATTGGAACGCCATTATTTCTGATAAATGAATGCTGTCTGCAAATTTTGTAATGTTGATTCAAATTGACACTCATGTAAGCTTTCCCCAATCGGTACGCAAAATGAGGCAAATCTCTTTTTTTATTTTTATGTATTGCAGTTCCTAATTGCCCGTGTCATGCCGACGTCTTGAATAGCTACACGGGATCGACATCCTCGGTTGATCATGACAGAAGGATGAGTGGTTGGAATTTCCACTCGTTCTGGCGTGAACCGAAATATAGCAAGAACCCTAACAAACTTCGTAAAATAAACTTTCTGAGAAGGTGAATGAATATTTCATTCCTGTAAATAATCCGTTTGACCACGATTCTGCCTAGCAAAATGTATGTATGTCCTTGTCGGCAATGAACCTTGACATTTTATAACATTCAGATAGCACGGTCTCGAATCACTTTCCTTGCGTTACCATCGCTCAACAAAAACGAATAGGAATATACTCTTACACTGGCATGTGGTATTCAAAGGCAGGTGGGCATGTGATGATACCTAAGTTCGTATAGACTCTATTGCTCAACATCCATATTCAAAAGTCTCTGCTCAGTCGTGCTGCTGAGGTGACCGATCCAGAATGTAACTTAGAACGTTGAAATCCATGTAAAGAAATGGTAAGCATAGATGATTTTTAGGGTACGATAATATTCTAACAACGCGGAAAGTAACTAAATGACTGGAAGCACTTTTTCTAAACCTTTAGGTTTAGGTACAGTGACTTGGTTATTTATATACATATATGCATGGTGTTCTTCTACATCATTCCCTTGAGGAGTAGAAAAACAAGCCAGATTTTAGGTTTCACCAAGGAACTTACTCCCTTTTACCATTTTCTTCGATGCTGCTATGTTTTTTCACAATTCTTTCGTCTTTGTCATGTTATTAATTGTTTCACACACGTTTCTCTGCTCATCGTGAGACTGCTAAGATTCCTTCTCTTCGAGTCTCTTCGACCGCATTCACCCTTGGCTTTCTCAATCCACTCCTTCCTGTCAAGCAATTATGTCCTCCCTCATATACGTATCTGTTTGGTGATTCGATACTCGTCCATTCCCTCAACATGACCAAATCGGCACGGCAGCTTCTTTTATACTAGTTTTAATCACCCCACAGTCTCTTAAAACCTTCGATAGCCTTCCTCTTTTTACCCTACCGTATTCCTTGTTAAAATCACCAAAGGCACAATAGACTTTCTTGCATACAAGCACGTATTGCTGAGGTACTCGCTCAAGCGTAATAAAATCATTCCCATATCTAGTGTTAAGCCTTAAACGTCATTAAACTCCGCGTATTTCGTCCAGTGCAAACTTTCGTCCTCTTTAAACCAACATTTAACCGAACGCTTCCCCGGAAAAAAACTATTTTCCCAAAGATTGTTAAAATCCATCCTACTCCCCTTCTCTTGATACAATGGCAAAATTTTTGTATTTTTCTATTTTTTTTCTACAGCTAAATTTTTCAAACAAAGTCTTAAAAAATTAAAAACTTCTCACAGGGGAAAAACAAGTGAATTCCTCACACACTTCAATATTTCACCAAATATGCCACTAAATTTCCCCAATGGTAATTTCACAAACTGCGCTTCTAAAATACGTCATCTTAGAAGTTACCTCTGCTGTTTCGATTCATGTTCACTTGCATGTCACTCACTTACTTAATGTTCATTGTATTCTTTGGCACCATCTAATTCATATGGTTCACTTTCATACTCCACACCACTCCTATACAAACCGTCGACTAATCCATAATTCTACGGTCTTTAACTTTGCTGTAATCCAACAAAATACAACCATATACTTTACACTTTCAGTCCCCACTTCGTGATACTGTTTGATGTCCATATTAAAAAAGTTTGTAAGTCTCTATAGACTTCATTTCTCAGTACAACACGTTTCACCGACTTGCGGTATCATTAGGCCGCAAGTCGGTAAAGCCCGTTGTTTTGTGAAGTTAGGTGTGTGGAAATTACAAACTCTTTTAATATGGGCAAAATACAACCAGTTTAATTCCTAATTCAATTCATTTCTTCGCCAAGTTTGCCCATTTTCAAAGCACCTAATTTTCTTCAAGGTTATTCTGTTTTATTCTACTACTTCTAACATTACTTACTTTTTCCAAGACTTCTTTCAATTAAATGCTTTTTCTTCAAATAAGCATCCTAACTCCCTCATCCTCTCCCCCATTCCACTCCCAGCATCCTCATATGCTTCTTATAGCACTCACTATTTCATTTCTTCATACAACCTGGCGTCACCTTCTTTGTCCAGATAAATTTGCAGCACATTCGACAATCATTTCTTTCGAACACTCCCGGCCATCATTCACATCTGTTTTCCATTTTTTCACACTATTTCACGTGCAACAAGTTCATCTCATTCCCGAGAGTTAATTCATATCACATAATAACGTTTTTGTCTCAGATTGTCTAACTTTCCTGTCAATTGTCAATCTTGGTTAACCACTTGTTCCCCAACTTTTGAGACTACTATATAGTTCACCACTCCTCATTTGGTCCCTCTCATTTGGCCCTAGATCACTTCGATGTTACCAAGGGAAAATTTCAGTCATTCCACCTATGATCACCTATTTTACATATGCAGGAATGATTATTTTTTTATTAATGCATACGACTTAATATGCTATAGGAAACAGTATCGTGGCTACAGGAGTCAATTTCTTTCCTTAGTTCATGTGTTAATGACGAGTGATGACAAGTAACGCCCATTCATGCGTAGTTCGTGAATAGGCATGATGTGAAAAGGTATAGTTTCCAAGCACCCCAAGAGGTTCCTATTAATTTTTGAAGCTTTCTCTAAAATAATACCATTATGTACAGCAGCACAGCTCACCCTTGCTCTTTGTTTCAAATACACAAGAGCCATGCCTTCATCTGGCAATGATTTTCTTCGCCGAATACTGCTCCTTTCCATGCACGCCCCCAACATTTCAAGTGCCAATAATCTACGTAACATAGGAATGCCTGCCTCTTGAAGAGCTAATCCTGTAATATCTACTCCGCAAATAAAGCCTTCGATCGCACAAGACATTAATATGACATTCATGAGGAGTAAAATATAGATTATGTGATGTTAACAGCCTTTTCAGGACTAATGCTACGTACAAAACTCCTCTATCATTTGCAGGTCAGTTTATCTGTCATTTTGGTGAATTTTCGCCGCCATGCTAATAGCGACACTAAAGAATATTACTACTAATATCAAAGACTGGCAAAACCTTTGATTCGTTATCACTATTACATGTCGAACTCCTTCAAGAGGGAAAGAAAAAATTAATAGTCAACATACCGTTGCCCTTACCCCACCATTATAAGGTAAATGCAGTGTACAAGAACCGACCCGCACGAAAAGTATAACAAAATTCGCGACATTAGTAGATACGAGTATAGCGTATTTTTTTAATTTTTTCCAAGTTGTTTTATTGTGTATCAATCAAAACGCTGGATCTTCCCACCAGAAGAAATGGTTTAATTCGTTTTTAGCGAAACTTGTGTGTGTAATAAAAATGTCAGCACACGTGGTCATGTATAATCTGGATAGAGTTTTTATAAACCCTGCTAATCCTAATACTAAGCTATATTTGCCTACAACTATAAATATCTCTGTTAGTGAAACCTCAAAGTAGGCAGAATGAAGAAATTACGGATTAAAGTAACCAAACTTCTTAATTTCTTTATAATAAATTATAAAATATGGAAAATGTATGGTATCCCTCGCTTTATGATTTAATGTACTTAAAATTTTAAATTGGAAAACTTTTCAAGAAAAATTGATGATTCACCTCGCGCAGTGAAATTACGAAAATATTTCTTTGAAAATAATAGAGCAATTGATCATTAATGTTGCAAGCGCACGATTCACCAACCGCACTCAAAATAAGTCTCCACATTTAGTTGTCAAATTTATTCACTACTCGCAAAAATTCACCAAACTGCATACATTGTTTTTGCTCTGTATTTTTTTTAAATCGAGTTTTGACGAAAACGTGTGAAGCGAGGCAATGAAAATGGGCATCACCTGAATGCAACATTGTCATTAGTAGAGGACTTATTATTCAGTGTCTGCAGTTGGATCCTAATTAATCAAAATTTTTAAATCTCCAATCACCTTATTGCATTTTCTCCGCGTGGCACCGAGGGAATAGCTGAATTTAAGTATAACATCGATGTCGGGATTACAACAAGAGAAGGCGATTTTGTAGTTTCCCTTTAACCATCGTTATCATTTCCTGATTACATTTGACCGTGTGCATGCATTTATGTAGTCGATATTTCATGAATGCGACAGCTAAAGTCTGTTATTCCAACCTGTAATTTTACATAAACAATTTTATGTAGAGCAGTATGAGAATCTTGTTTGGGAAGGCAAAATCAAGTAGGGGAGTGTTTGAATTCTGCAGAAGATATGAATATATTGTAGTACCAAGCAATTTTTTGGATTAATAGTCGAAAATATGTCTTGAAAAAGTTATGGGCCAGAGTAATATTCCAAATATTTCGATCATGATCATATGAAAGAGATTTAGAAACTAAATTAGCTCCTCAGACGAGATTATTGGCAGTGATCACAATTTGCTAATTTCGTGCCATTTTAAACTCAAGCAATTGGAAATCGGAATAACTCAATGAAGCTGAAGATTGGGCTCTCGAAGGACGTAGATAACGTAAGTTATGAGAAGGAAACGATTAAGAATTTTTCAAAAGAGGAATGCTTAGAATATGCATATAATAAAAAGCATAATATGTGTGGTAATGAATGTAGCAGAAGAGGAAATAAGAAAAAATTAAAGAAGTTGAGGGTAACAGATAGATCTTAAAGAGAAAAGAAGAAAGTACAATAATCCAAGAAAGGCAACTGATGATTGGCAGTTAGTTTTTAAACGATAGAGAAGAGTGATCTCTTAAACTTAATAAAGACAAGAGCGGAGACTACGCACAGAACTCACAAGACTGGAATTCAGACCCAAGCAAGTAGCCCCCTCCCCCTGCCGCTTATGTGTACCCAAACTTTGAGTCAATCACAGATAGGCATTTGCGAAGTCGAAGTCAAGAGCTGAGGGTAGTCATGCAGAACAAGGAAGTGAACCAAGGGATTTCTTTTCTGGAACTCATGACACTTCACATTCATGTTTCCAGAATTTCTAAAATATAACCCCTGTTTGGTGCAGGACTGAGATATGTACTCAACAAATTATTTGGGTCGCAATTCCCGAAGGTTACAAATCATTGACTAATACGAATGATATAATGGATTATAATTTGGAAATATCAAATCTGAACAAGGGAACATTATTTTTTAATAACTACTACATTGCTTTAGTTCTTTCAAATGATTCAACCCACCATATGGTTAGGACTTTTCACTTTTGTTTTACAGCTTAAACGCGTATCACTTTCGGGCTAGCAAAATATTGGAATCACAAGGTTCTGGTAATGCAAATCAAAACATCCTTTAAAATCCAGATACCTAAAATATTTTCTTTAATTTCGGATTCCATCCATGGGGAAAGTGTCTTACTACCTCGATCAAAAATTTCCCGGAATTTATTCAGAAAATTAAAAATACAAGTTTATTCATCTAAATCTATATTGTCCCCTTCAAAGTAATCCCCATCGACTGCAACACACTTATGCCAGCGCTTGATCCAATCCTCGAAACATTTTTTATATTCGGTTTTCGGTATGTCCATCAGTGCTTCCTGCGATTTTTCCATTACTTCCTCTCGGCTGCTAAAACGCGTTCCCCGTAATGGTTTTTTAACTCGATTGAACAGAAAGAAGTCACAGGGAGCCAAATCAGGTGAATTCGGTGGCTGTTGGATGGTATTTGTTGCATTTTTCGTCAAAAAATTACGAATAATGATAGCACTGTGCGACGGTGCGTTATCATGGTGCAAAATCCACGAGTTTTCTGCCCACATTTCTGGTCTCTTTCGGCGAATTGCTTCACGCAAACGTCTCATAACGCCCAAATAATACTCTTTGTTTACTGTCTGGCCTTCTGGCAAAAATTCATGATGCACTACACCGTTGTAATCCATGAAAACCGTCAGCATTGCCTTCTTTTTTGACTGAAAACGACGTGGTTTTTTTGGTCTCGGCTCATTTGGTGAACGCCATTCACTTGCCTGATGTCTGGATTGCGTGTCGTACTCATAAACCCACGTCTCGTCTCCAGTAATGATCCTTTTGATGAATGTGGGATCGGATTCAGCCTCGCAAATCATGTCTTTTGCGACGTCAACACGGTCTCTTTTTTGCATGAAATTGAGGTCTTTTGCTGCTACACGACGGAAACCCAAATCATTAACCACAATGTCTTGGGCGGATCCATAGGCAATGTTCAAGTCCTCCGCTATTTCTCTGATGGTTAATTTGCGGTTATTGACCAACATTTCTTTTACTTTATCAATTTTTTCACCGACTTTCGATGTCGATGGTCTGCCACTGCGTTCATCATCTTCGATTGACTCACGACCACTTCTGAACCGCTCGTGCCACTGGTAAACGACCGTTTTTTTTAGAGAATCGTTGCCGAAACACTTTTCCAACATTTCCAACGTCCGTGCGCCACTAAATCCGTTTTTTACGCAAAATTTAATACAAGTTCGTTGTTGCAAATTTAAATCCATTTCTGAAATTGTAAAAAATCGCCAACACACACAGAGATAGATGTACTCTTGGCTACGTAACTTTTGCAAATGTCAAGTTATGACACTAAGATTTAAAGGGAATATCAACAACAGATGTACCAATTTAACAAAAAAACAGAACTCAAATCGAAACGATGGGAGCGCCACACGGTGGTTATTCCGGGAACTTTTTGATCAAGGTAGTATAAAGGATTTTGAGAGAAAATTATTCACGTTTTATGTATATGTAAAGGTATATATATATATATATATATATATATATATATATCTATACACACATGAAATATATATATATATATATATATATATATATATATATATATATATATATATATATATATATATATATATATATATATATATTAGCACCCTGCAAGCCACCCCTAGGGTGTGTGGCAGGGGATGAATACACACCAGACTAATTTTCACCCGAATATGACCCTACCGCGGTCGGAGAATGTTATTCTGATCCCTTATCGTTAGTGGAAAAAATGGCATCTTAAATCTATCTGTTCTACACTTAATCTCTCTAATTTTACTGACAAGATCTCGCCTACCATAGTACGATGGGGATAATAATGCATTTGCAACATCACTGCTAAAGAGACTCCCTTCCAATCCATGCAAGAGATTTAATCTGTAATTTAACCTTTGCTCCGTATGTAATTCCCAGCCTAGCTCCCCTAATATTTTGAATACGCTACTACGTCAATCATAACAGCGTTTTACAAATATAGCTCCTCTAACGCTGCACGTGATTCCATTTGGCATATTTTTCACACACAACACTATCGATAATGAACATGTTACCCCCCCAAGAGGGACACTCGAACTTCATTATAAAATAACGCCGCGTAGACAAATGCATGAAACATCAGTTAAACTACAACAGAAATACCTAAATCATTTGTAAGAATGTTTGACTAAATGCATCGTTCACGCCTCGCTCCATTCTTTAGAGCCATTTCACGTAGTGATCAGAATTGCCACAAGAGGCGCTGTTCACCGCGTGTATATCTGCCATCTGGAAGGTTTTCAAGATACCTCTAAGACAAGGGTAAAAAGCGGGTTCTTCAACCATTACAATTTGAACTTAGGAATTATTACCCTAGTACTTTACAGATCAGTGACATCCTCATTTCAGGGAAACACACCTTTCACTTCCTGATTTACAATTCAGCTCACCACCTTCTTTATGATTTTTGCCGCAAGCAATTTCGACGGATGATCACGCGAAGATGGTGTCTGATGTAAGATATTTTTGTAAATATTATTCTTTTTCATCATTGTTATCAAATTAAAATGATAAAAATTCAATTGTATTTTAAGTTACCCTTTAATTTTGCTCATCTGATACCATATTAGCTAGAAAATTACTGCAATGCAGAATTTATTTCCGTTATCGTAAATCAAAACAAAAGACTAAAAACATTCTTGTAGAAGATTCCAGTTTGCGTGATAACAAGTCTTGTATTTCACTTTTACTGGCGTTTTATATTCTCAGGGTTATTTTATGACATCAATAACGGAATTCAAGGGGGCTACGAGTCCATGTCGAACAACTGCCAGTGACAGCTTCAATGAAATCCCTATTTAAAGATTTTATTCGCTGTCGCAACTCGTTAAAGCATGTATTCATTATAAAATTTTATTTTTTAAGGCTTTTAGGATCTAAAATTGCAGTAATATAGTGTGATATAAGGATTTAGCTGTAAATACGGCATATATCTTTAGTCATACAGATGGAAAAATTGAGGAAATACTTGCATATCGCCAATATTCTCGTTCTTGATTTTCTCATTCAGTTAAATTTATAATTATGGTTCCGTTTTAGTGATTTTACCCTTAAATCTTTATAAATAAACCATACAGACCCAGGCTTAACTTAGTGAAAGTTTTATATACCCATCAAATGAAAAAGAGAACGAATCAAATCTAAACATTTTGTGGAAAAGCTCGTTCTCTCTTTCGTTTGATGGTCTTACATCTTTATTATTTCCTTCCGTCACTATAAACTCATAAGAGCCAATATGTGCTCGTCTCATCACTAATGAGTGAATGTAATATACGTATGTTATCAATGAGTCATATCATACTTAAATCTCTGTACACCACAATTTAGGCAGTGGAAATAGAATAAAATTATAAATTATGCTGTCATATCTGCAAGTCTTGCCCCCTGCCACTTCCACATGAAATCCTTTAGAATATATTTAGATTCTCCTTTATGAATATTAACAGTTTGATTCAAATTTCTGTCCCTATACTCATAACTATATTTCAACGGCATGCATACATGTTTCTATTTAAATCTCTCTGTTTGCAAATTTGCATTTGGGTTCGGCCTACAGTTTTGTATGCTGATATGCCCCACAAACGGTGTTAGGTCAATGTCTGTTATGTTTTCTCCGCAAAAGGTTCTCACCTTAAGCCTCGCAGCTCATTTATACCACATATTGTCTTTGTCCTCGGACGTACCTTTTTCTTGGTATTTCCAGCTCCGTCCTGAACCTTCCCATTCGCTTGAGTTTTCCCATGCTACTGAGATTTTCCTACTGTGACGAGATAAAAGCATTTAGCTTGAGAAAGTGGGACAATCCTGACGTAATGTGGCGAACATTTTTGAAACTACGTTGGATGCCCTAAAATTCATTCATTCGTTTGATTTCCCGTTTTCTCGGCTCCGTCAACCTGGTTATTTTTCATACCAGCGTTTCACTGCTGACTCAAATCCTTTCACAACGAAAATACCTTCCTCCGAGTGCACATCTAATTATCCGATTAGCTATCCCACACGAAAGAGCCGATTCAGTGGTTTAACGGTTTCCTCCTTATAAAGCTTCGTTCCCCATTAATATCTAGAAATAAAATACGATATTTCCCTTTTTTTCACGCCATATGTTTTGAATGTTGGCTTTATATTTTATATACCTCGACATATTCTACGGTGCTCTCCTAGCATTTCGTTGCTGGGTGAAAGCTGATTGCTCCTAGAAAACTGACCCAAATGAAAGAATGTTTATCATTCTTCACCATAAGTTTCTAAGTACTTATTCATTTGATATCTATCCATTTTATTTTCGTCATAATATCATTCTGGTTATATTTTCTAATTTCCACTCGTTAGTGTATTTTCTAAAACAATGGCATGTGTAACACCAGCATTTGGTTATCGCATTGTACTGTAACTACTTTTCTACTATTTTATAGCAGCTGCGTATTTCTTTAGTCATATCCTCCCGCCTGGAATCACGGCATTCCGCTTTCATTTCGGAAAGGGTATGGCTAAGTTTCAGGCTCTGCAAGTGAGCCATGTGAATCAAAATTATCTCAAATAAAATCGGAGCACTTCAGCAAATTATCTCCTCCGAGATACATTCTTTAAATCCACCTTTCAGAACTGCTTCATGAATCTCTTTCCATAGACTAAATTCCATATCATCTCTGATATGGATGATTTGAATCAGATTCAATAGCTTTAGGTCTGTCCCTATCTACCGAGTGGCGTCCAGTGACGTGAGTTAAATAGGGAATAAATATGTTACAACCTCATCGTATGGGTGTTATTAGAGCGTGGTCAAACAGCCTAAAAAAATGTAAGCTGACCAAAAGCTAAATATTTTTGCAAACTTATCTGGCAAGTTTTTCTTTCCAAGCTCTCGATTCGTCTAAGAAAAAATTATTCCGAGCTCTTTCGTCCTGTAATTTCCGCAGTTCGAACAGGTGATATTGAGAAAACAAACTCTTCAATTCTCCCCGTGGAGGAGTTGAAAAATAGCTTCGTCCTTCAAAGTTGAAGCTGAAATTGATTTCGTAGCTTGCAAACGTCAGCCCTTTAATTTTCACGCCTAGTACATCTAGAGGCAGACGGGAAAGCCATGTATTTCCACCAGACCATCCAGATTCAGTCTCAGACTAGGCACTCGGCCAAATGTTAAGGAGGGTATCTGGATCCCCCCTTACGGATCCCTGTAAATGCGCCTTCAACTCGTTAATGAGAGGATGCAAGACGAACTAAGGCACTTTAAGAATGCTGCCTTGGTGCTGGCTGCTCATCCTGCTAAGCGTCGTTCTCGCTGCGTGACGAACGCGAGTTTGAAGGACTCCCCGTATGTGCTGTGAAGTGACCGGAGGATTTGCGACTGCTTGCGTTTTAAAAAGCCATGGACATCTGCGAAACGAATGAAGGAATTGCTTTACTTAACTGATATGAATCAAGTGACTCTGATCCTTCTTACCCGCATCACCCTGTCTCTCATTCCGCTTGGAGAGCAATGAAAACTGATTGCAACTAATATTTTTGGTCCCTCACGGATAGCTTTTATCATTTTCATTTCTACGACATCTTCCTATATTTACGGAAGTCTCAGCCGAACAAATACCCTTAACGAAAAGTAATTGAAGAAGATATTGGAGAAAGGTTCACTAAAAAGAAATATTTAAGGGCAGGAGATATTCATTTTCCCATCCACACGTAATACACATTTCGATCCATCCATTCATTGTCTCACGAAACATTACGAGTCCGTTTCAGGGCGAATACGAGTGAAGTGGCCTGTGACGACTGAAGTATAACGAGGAAAAATAAAGCTTCCGGAGTATTCTTTGATACAGCAAATGGTTGAAATGTACGGTTGAGTCATTAGTGAATCGAGGACCTTGACCGCGAACTCTCGTCGTCGGAATAGGTGCCCCCTCCCCACGTTTCCGCTCGACCCTGAGGTGTTTGGACCCGGTCCGCCTTGTGCCATATCGCCAAGCTTCTGAAAGTGAGGTAGATTTCTCCAAGGAAGTCGTCGCTAGACAGACGAATGAGCCAAACGAGACCGTGGCGACTCTAGCTAAATGACGAGGAGAAGATGGTGGCATTCTACGGAGGAAGAATATATAGTAAGTCACGCAACATCCAGGCGCGGACCTCGATTCGTAGCCAACATGATTTGGGGGAGGGGTGAAAGCTTTTCGAATAAGGCGAGCCTCTTTCATTTCTCATGATGACTCCGCGGTGGATCTAGTAGACCAGGATGAACGCCGGGCAGCCCAAAACTTCGTTTCCCGACGCGGGTAATAAACTGGGTTGCTACGTGCCGCGAAGCATAACTCGGGAGGGGTGAGCGTACCGTGTGACCACTGGAAGCACCGGGAGAAGAGTAGATACTTGCACGTAAAGAAGAAATTTTACCCCATTGCCTCTCTATTTTAATTCTAAGGACGCTCCGACGCGAAATGATGAAGAAAGGAGGAGTCCGCCCATCTTGCTCTCTCTCTCTCAGGCAATTTTTCCAAATTATTCCTCCCTACTCGAACGTTTCGCCTCACCTGAGCGAAAATGAGCACGGTTCCCGAATCCGTCTTTTCTTCCACATTATAATTCTTGTCCCTGCAAGAAATGTAAAAAAATTATCTTCTTTAACTACTAATTGCCACCTTCAATGAAACTTGGTGGTAGCCCGGTAAAGGTATGTCTCGTCGGATATTAAAATACGTTTAGTAAAAATTCGTCAACATTTTTTAAACCTCAATTGTTTTTTTTTCAATGGCTGGTTCCATCCTCTCTCTTTTCAACAGACTAGAGCCTTTGCCTTCCACCGATGAGTTAATAACAATTTCCAAGTGACGACGGCCCGTTATCGTCGCTGTAGTCACCTAGGAGTGGCATTACCTGAGTAAAAATATCATAGTTATCGCGCTCGTTAGGCGCGTGTGTTTCGCATAATATATCCCTCCGCCTGAAGTAGGAAACGTCGAGCGAAAGGGGGTGTCATCGACAAAATATTGAATCGTTAAACGTGGACAACACGAGCCATATTTTCGGCGTTATATTAATCTCACCGCAGTTATTTTTTTTATTTCCACCCCATGTTTCCACACGCCCGGTCGACATCCACGCTCGATCATTTATGAAATTTTTTTTTTTTTTTAACCATTCGAGGAGCGATGTAATGGAATGGCTTTTAAGTGTAATTCCGATGTAGAGAAACACGACGGAGTCGTTCGGGAACCGCGTCTCGAGCTATCGATCCGCTTGGGTGGATAAAAACAATGCGGAGCGGCTGAGGGGGAGATATTGCTGGATCCAACGTGCCATGGGAGGCCGGTGAGAAGGGGGTGCGGTTAGTGGGAGGGAGGGGGGCATGAAAACACGCTCATCGGCCTGACTCCGCGGCACAGAAAGCCCATCAAGTGTCGGAAAGGAGGGTTTGTTGCATGTCGGTCCGAACAAATAACACCCACGCAATCCCTTCTTTCGCTTTGATGCCGTCATTTTTTTCACCCTTCCTCTATTGGAATGAAAGGACTCGGGGAAAATATACTCTATCGGTCCTTTCTTCCATCTTTTCAATCCTTCCAGGACAAGACGAGCCACCGGCCGTCGCTTTGGGTGGTCCGCCCTTCTGTCCCCTCATCAACCCGGTGCCATTCTACCCCATTCGCCCCCTGGCAAACTGATTAATCATGTCTGCGTTTTGAAGTGATTCCATATCACTTTCTCTCAGGACTTTCTTCTAGGGAATTTCTCGGTCCCCTTACTTCTTTTCCAGAAGACAGAGAGCCTTGAAATGATTTTCCTTGGAAATCGCTTCTCTCTTCGATGATTTCATTTCGATTGAATGAATACTGAGAATGAACGAGTTGCGACCCGCATTAGCTAAGAAGTGCTTAGCCTCATTAGGTAGTATTTCCTGAATATATATCTGTTTTCTCTTTTCTTTCTTTGTAGCTACGGGAATTATCTATGCAAATACCTCTTACCTGTTTTCAAAGGTGTCAGTGTTTCTGTTTTCTAATGTTAATATTACCACACATATTTATGTATCGTTAATCATTGTTTCGAGGGAAAATTAATTGAAGTGGTTTCCTGTTGCCTTCCTCAATAGTGTTTTTAACTTGACTCCATTACTCCAATGGCTGCCCCACTGGGGTCAGACGCCTTTGCTTCCGCCGTACTGAGGAACAGACGCGAACAGGTCGTGGGAGTCAGACGGACTATCTTCCGTCTGACTCCTACGACCTATCAGGCTTGCATGGGTGAACCTACCAGCCCATAGCCAGCACAGCTCTAGGGGTCATCAAGGCGCCCAAATTCTTCCACCAACTTATTTTCGTTCAGTGTTATCGTCGTCTAGAGTTTGTCGTTATCGTTCTTCAGTCTTTTCCTTGCAAACCCTACCTAAAACGGTAGAGTACTAATAATAACAAAATAACAACAATAACTCTGTGTGTATATATATATATATATACACACACACACACACACACATATATATATATATATATATATATATATATATATATATATATATATATATGTATATGTATAAATATATACATATATATATATATATGTATAAATATATACATATATATATATATATATATATGTATATGTATAAATATATACATATATATATATATGTATAAATATATACATATATATACATATATATATATATATATATATATATATATATATATATATATATATATATATATATATATATATATACATGCCATGCATGACTGATTCTGATGCCCTAACATCCCCTCCACACACCTATAGGGTGGCTTGCGGATAATTGTTGTAGATATTCAAAGTGAACTGAGCTTAATATGTATGTCTTTTAACAGTCGTGGCGACTCATTGTGCATGCATACACAGCATGGAGCTGAATCCTCAATTTCTTGGGGTTTCCGTTGATTCTGAGCACATACTATATGCGATATATAGATTAAAGTCCAATAAATCATGTTTGGTGTAAATGTCAAGGGATTGGTACTTTGATTTTCCCGTTTGTTCTGATGCTTTCAGCGGTCAAATAAAAATCCCAATTTTTCGTCTTGGGTAATTTTTTGATATCTAGGGATTTACTTCTTTGTGAGCCGATTACCCAAATGTTCTTGCATGTTTAACTCAATCAAACCGATAATCTGTAGGGCCGCATGCGGCGCTACAAAAGGCCCAAGTTCACTGTCAGTAGTCCTCATGAAAGGAAAATGTTTACTATATTTGATCGCTGACAGTAATCAAAAAGGTAAAATTCTGGAATCTGGGACTGAGTGTAATGAGCGGATTGCACGAATTAAAAAAAACTGCTTGCTATGCCGCGACAGTTACTTTTAACGGAATCGATGTACATGACAATTTTTAAAGTGATCATCTTCAAAGGTTAACGAAAAGCCTCCAGTCACAAATAGGTAACTATTTATTTTGTAGGACTCCTGTAGTTTTAACAAACTTACAAGTTACTTCCTAACCTTTCCAAACCCTGTTAGTTGATTTCTGTAGAGGATATTCAAATGATAACTACTGCTCAAAAACAATTGTTTTAAGAGTGAAATTAATTTAATTTTTTACTCTTTTGATGTTATTTACGTGATCATTTCCTCAAAGCAAATTACTCAATGAAGTTGGCTAAAATTAATAAATGAACCTATGCTGCGGGGTAAGTGGTTGTCAAAAGGTTTCGGAACAAGATCTAATTTCGTGAGGATGATAAATTCGCGATCCACCTTCTTTATCAATTATTCTGAAAGTTTTGGCGATCTCTGATTGGCGGAAATTTGTTTTCGGGAGTTGCGTCGCGTGGTCTGTTTCTTCGACAATCTATGTGTTCGCGACAGGACAATCCGGTAGCAAAATTAAGCCTTCATTTCCTCTCCTGCTTTGGTCCTTGTATAAAAAATTATAATGAATTGTATTCACATTCATGTAAGGTACAGCGATTTTAAAACCTCAAATCAAAATCTTTTTATTAGTTTATGTGGATTGACTTCACGGTGATATTTGCTGCTCCATGTATTCCTTCTTCTCCTGAGTGCAATATTTATTCGTATAATACGTTAGGTCTCAAAATTGAAAAATCTTCCCTCCCTTTCGATATTCATGAACATTGCTCCCCGCGTCATTTTCAATTTTTAGCTGGATACCCTGCACACGAGGCTATCTCAAGTATGCACAATTCCATACTCGTTGATCTTTTGCATATCTATCAATTAGGTCTATCGTCAGCTAAGAAATATCGTGTAATGTATGATTTATTGCGCGAAACACCAATGAAACACTGGCACTGAGATGAGAAAAGACGAAAAAAACACTTCACTTCTCTCACTACGTAATGGTTCCAGCATTTCTTCGCCATATGAGCCCCGCAGCGATGTTCAACATTCCTTAATTACTTTTGGCAGCATGAGGAAAGCCATCCGGAAATACAAGTATGGAATAAAATAGCCAAGATAAGTATTTGTATTTCCTGATGCCTTGATAGCAAATAGGCACTGAACTAAATTCTAAACTCCATGTTATATTGTTCGTTTTCGGTGGTTTACCTTCGGAAAAGAAGATACCTTGGTCTTCCACATATATTTTATTATGCACGACCTAGACTTCGTCTTATAATATCATCATCAGTCACCCTGATGATGACTTTAGAAGTCTAAACCTATGTCGTGCATAATAAAATATATATGGAAGAAAAAAAGTATTTTCTTTTCCGATATGAATCGCTTCCACAAATGGAGCGCCTCAAACCATTCTATTCGTGGTTTACCTTAGTTTTTGTGTGATTTATGATGAATTGTCGCGCGGAAATTGCAATTAAGTGTCCTGAATTCAATTCTGCGTGACATCTATAAAATTCTCGTGAATAAAAAACAAGTTTTAAACCACTTTTGAGCCCGATTTTGGCCCAAGGCCTTCAGGAGGAAGGGGGAACACTCATCCATCTCGTCTGGGGTCATGAGGCAGAGCATAGTAGTCGCACTACTCCTACGCCAAGTATCGCATGAAAACGCCCCCATCGACGTCCGGCCGAGTAATTTTCCTATTTACTGAGACCGAGAGACGTCGTTGTTTTCAGTTACGAGCCCGTCGCTTCCTTTGTGAAATCTCCCAACACGCCAACGGGTGCCCAGCCCCTGCGACGGGAAACGCTCCGCTCTGAAATCCGCATATCCTCCGGTTCTGGCATCTTGCTGCCACCAAGGCCAAGTCCATTGATTTAATGGTTGTCACGGTCGTCTGGCCATGGGGCGGCAAGTGGTTATGCTACGGCCGCGTTCACCGTCAGTCAACCCTAGCGGCAAGGTTTCCATGAACACAATTGCTGGAAGGGGATCCGAGTGAGCGTTTCGCTCCGAAGTTGGAAGTTGCGAAATGAATTACGCAGGGGTGATGTGCCATAAAAGTGCTTCGGTCGCCCTTTAAATTTTATGCACGTGAAAAACTCCAAAAAAAAATGGTAAATGAGCGGAAACGTGTTTGGAGGGAATGTTTACGTGAAATGAACGGATTCGTTTGGATTTTTAACCGTGAATGAAATTGGGGAGGTCACGCGAAAATACCGTTTTGAAATGTCCCCGGGAACAATGCGTAGCGAGGAGTCGTGTGAGACGGCGCTTGAACGGCCTCAAATTAGTAATCATAGTTCTATGAAAATATTTGTTGCCAGGTTATTTGCATGGTGCACAATGCCTATGCATGACACTTAGAAATACTATAAACCTTAAGTATGGAATAAAATAGTCCCACAAGGGGTGAATGGATGGGAGAACAAAGCATGATGGGATAAGCGAAAAGGAATAAATAGCCACACGGAGTTGATTCGACCGTATAAGCAAGACGATACCAGTGGAGGTAGAAATCTATAAATATGATTGCTTCTATTATAATCATATTACAGTTAGCGGTAGATAAAATATTCGGATATTTAACACATCTTTTGAATGCGTTGTAAACCAGCGTAGAGAAATCGATGTCGATAAGAAAGTGACATATTCTTGCATTGAATTTGTCTCAGTCTAAATATTAGTGAGAGTTTCAAGAATGCTTTGCATTATCGGAGGCACGGGAAGCTATCTCCGTAAAATCGATATCATGGTAAAGAAAGTATCATTACTATGGAATGGAATTGCTTAATTTGATATTGATGTGCCGATCTGCCGAAAGTATTTTCAATAATTAATTGGATAATTTGGCAATAGCAGCGGCGAAAATAGCATTCAATGATTTGAAATTCCAGGGCATTTACAGTGCAAACAAATCATAAATTTGCACTTCGAATTTGATGGTGGTGCTATTGGCAGAACTATTGTAATGATTTAAATTTGATTATTGTTTTAGGAGAACCGAATTATTTGAAGTATGTTTCAACATACATAAACGAAACTGAACGAACATTGTATTGCATTGACGTAACAAAAAAGGCAAACGCTAAATTAGAGCTTTCATTTTCTTCATGTGGTTTTGCAAATATTTTACGGGTATCAAATATAAATCTGGAATATCACACAGTGAAAGACAGAAACTAAAATAAATATCACATAAGATAATTCGCTTGAAACATTTTTTATGCAAATTATTTAATAATCAAGTTTACTTTCTTCAAAGCTTTTACTACGGCCCAAAAAATAGCCCATTGTACAATATTTAACCTTTCTAACAAGTTTGAGAATCATTACAAGTAATCACATAACTTAGTTTGGACGTCGGAAATACTATGCAAACTGCACATTGCACTCGACCAAACTAATTCAAAACATTGTTATTCCAATAGTTTTTTAACTGTGATCATAAAAGCTCAATCATTAATGTGTTTTGCATCGTAGTTTTTAGTACCATATTTTTCACATTATGGTGTGTAGTTTTTTTCAATTCTGGTTATTCTAAACCTGTTGATCTGTAGTTATAATGTGGGCAACCAATAAAATTTCGAGATGCCGATTATATTTAACATTTCAATGGCGTTTTCAATTAATTACGTGAATCTTAAGGACGAACGTTCAACCAATCGCCGCAAAGTCGGTGTTTTTAGAAGGCCCTTCTCCCCTTAGAGTCACTCCTTTGTTTCAACGGTCATCGAGAGCGCGGGGATACAAAGACGGACTCTCCATCCCTCGCTCGCGGTGGCGGCGATAACGCAATCACCCTCGCCCCACCTCCGTCGGGTGAGGCGAAAGGTTCGGGCGCGGGGTGTTGAGTTCACCCGAGGTTTTGTAAATCCCTGGCGCTAGTTTCTGACTCCTTTATTCCCGAGCTTACTTTTAGATCTCCACACGGCCGCCGGTCCACGGGGAGAGTTGGCGGGCATGGCCGCGTCTAAGTTGGGGGATTACGACGCGACGGGCCGGGAAACACTCGTCGTCATGAGCGGCCAGCTGGGATACGTAGACATGGACTCGTTCCTACAGTTTTACAGCCGTGAGTACAGTCGCACTGTCTAATCGAATCAACTGTCTCTCTCTCCCTCATTCTCTTTGTTTACGATCGCTGCTGCCCGTGGATAGCGTAGTAACCTACTTGCAAGTGGGCGTGGGTTGTGTGTGAATAATATAGTCCTTATACATTCCCTCACGTTCCGCTATTAGTCCGCGTGGTTTTCTTGCTCCACATCCTCCGCCCTTCACTGCACTTATCGCGCGAAAACTAAACGTCCACTTTCGTACATTCGAGGGGATTTTGAAACCAATCCCTGTGCACACCAACAGCCGAAAATAACGTTTCCACAAGGAATGTTATCTCCATTCCTACAGCGACCTGGAATGCTCTTTTAATCGCATAATTTAGCATTTTTAAATAGGCTTTGACCCTTTATTTCACCATACCATGCATTCATCGCGTAAGATATACCTGAATTTAATGCAGAGAACGAAGATTTCATCGCCCTCGTTAAAATTTCCCTCCCTCTATCGCGTAAAAAGAATCCTCCGGCATGAATTAAGTCAACATTATACTCGAACGTAAAGACTCGTTCTGACTTTATAATTCCGCAAAAGCAGTCAACCGTAAGTCCTCCAACAGTTTAATTTCATCAAACGGTGCCGAGAAATAAATTGTGTCAGTCTCATTGAACGTTCCGGTTAATGAGGAGTTGACTGTGTCAGCAGTCAAAGAGGCCGCAATTTTTTCCTACGTCCAAACGCCTTGCGTATCACGCATGCCACGGCTGCTGGACTTCACGACGGGGTTGGAACCCACGACGCGGTGCCAAAAACGAAACTTTACGGGATGCGAGAGAGTAGGGAAGAAGGGGTTCTTGGAGGTAAGGGGTTCCTGCTCGTTGGGAAATATCGCACTTTCCGTTTCCGAGCCGTGAAGAGTCGCAGGTGAGATACATGGGCCGCTGTGGTCAACCGGACGAATCCGAACATTTAATGAACTGGAATAGCAAATCGCAAAACCTTTTTTTTTCGTGAGCTGGCTTCTTCCAAAACCCCTCTACCGAAACCAACGAACTCTTAACTCACTCGGTAATAGATATGACCATGGGTTAAACGGTTGAGTCTATTCCAAAAAAAATATCTTTTACTACAGGTAATGAGGAATGCTTCTGCACTCTTTGCGGCCAGCATTCCTGTTTTTTTCGCGAGCGCGATTTCCTTCCCAAGTCCCCATTCAAAACGATAATTCAAATTTGAATCCCGCCGCTTGTGAATGCCGGTGGAAATCTTTTAGAAAACTGAATTTAACTTGAAAATAATGGCGTGGTCTGACATTTCGACCCAGTTTCCAATGCCATTGCGGAAGATTCTAGTTACGTGCATTACAGTGAGAAATTAAATTATTCCCATCGTCCGTTTTCTTTCAAGCAGCCAATTTTTTAAACAAAATGAAAAGTAAAACAATTGACTTCCGTTTCTCCACCTCCAAAAAAAAACGAGAAAAGGAGAATCCAGAATCCATAGAGGAATTTATCTGTTTCGTTCGCATCCTAGAAATTGACAAGTGCTGGAGAAAATCGAAATTCGAGCATTCGAGTGTTCCGTCACGAATGGCTCCCCCCCATTACGTTCCACTGGATATCGTGCCAATGGCTGACTTATAAAAGGGTTTATTACGCTGTTCCTGCGGCACGGCACTACCTTAAATATCCACCCCCCTAATCTCCAAAGAACGCCCCACTGCTTCTCGACCACCAGCCTCATGTTCGGTTCGGCATCCACCCCCGCCTCAACTTCGCAATCGCGTGAGCGGGAAGGCGTGTGGTGTGGGGGGGGGGGAGGCTTGCGGAAGGCAGGGAGAAAGAAGCACGCCGATGGTTTACGCGGAGGCCACTGATTTACGCCGCCCCCGATTTATTTATGACTTACGGGAAACTTCAAGCTACCCCGATTATTATTTTTTTTGGATGTCTTCCAAACGCTATCGGCTGCTGCCCTCGGCTGTTTGCTCCTCTCCTTTTAACCATCCCCTCTCTCGCTCTCTATCTCTCCATTTCTCCGCCCGCCCCCTCGCTTTTGCCCCCGGATTGAAAACACGCGGCATCGGCAGGATAGAAATAGACGAGGAGGGAAAATGAGCTTTTTTTTATTTCCCCTTATTCTTTTCTTGCACCCTTCCTCTCCCTCCGCCTGTCCTCGCCCGGCCCACAACACTTCCTCTCACGAGAGCCCCTCCATTCTCCGTCGTGAAGAAGGAGGGAGCGGCGGACGTGTGGAGAGCGGGGGTCGCCTTGACTCGTGCGCATCATCTCCCCATTCTTCCCCTTCTCCTCCCCACATTTTCCCGACCACACCGCTTTCGTAACGAGAGCGTTTCCTTTAATTTCCCCTGTCAGACCTGAACGACGTCGATTAGCACTCTTTAAAGGGTGACGCGCTAATCGCTTCCCTTCGGAATGGTCGTGCGAGTCTTTCCCCTCCCCCTCCTCCTCACCGCTATTTTGAAATGTGAGAGGGGTCAAAATGCATCTTCGGGGGAGGTGGTACATGATCTGCTTGGAGGTGACCGCGGACTCATGTGTTGAGTCTGTTTCCAGGGGGAGGGGTGGATGCTTCGTCGAAGGCGAGTAGGGGTAAAATAAAGAAAACATATCGCTCGCCGAAGGGAGGGAGGGAGTGGTGCGTGGTCCGCCGACTGCAAAGGCTCGCCTCCATCCTTGCTTCATCCTGATTACCCTCTCGACGCTAAGATAGTTGTCTAGAGAGACGAAAAAAATCATTTTTCCATCGGATCCGCTGACTTTATTACACAATAAATTTCATATTTTCAAGTAGGAATAGATATTCAGAATTTTCCCTGATTCAAGGGTAATTTTGAATTTTTATAAAAACGTTGTAAATCGCTTGTATTTTTCCTCAGTATTCCGTTTTAATTTACTATGTTACTAACCATTACAATTTAACTATCGTAGCTCGGAGCATGTGACACAACGTATGAATCACGAACAAACAAAGGATTTTGGTATTCCGTATTTTGCTAATGGCAGCGCACGTTCAATTCTAAGCTCGTCGTACGCAATAATACATTGTCGAAAAAACACGCTAAATGTTTTACCAAAGAATTTCCACCAAATAGAGTTGAACACACTTAATTTAGATAAATCCATCCCGGAAAGGAACGACCGTTTATCGGTATAGAACTGACTTGTATAAGGGATGGGTCAGAATTTCCCAGTGATAGGGAAAAGACATTAAATGGCGGAAATATTACTAATTGAATGGGCAATTTTAAGTCTATCGGTTAAGATAGCTAAAAGATAAAATTTCTATTTTCCTAACAGATTCTCTGTAAAAAAAATCAGCAAGAAGAAAACGAAGAGGCACCTAAATTGCATGACATGTTGAGAAAAATCATGAGACTGGCTACGAGATGGTGTAAGTACGATAGTGTGTGTTATTAATATAGATAATATATGCCCGATGGTGAAATGTGCGCAAGGCAAGGTTGTGATATATATGTATTCATTAGTATTCTCATTTATTAAATATTTAGACCGCTTACATTGAACGGGCTTTATCCTAACGGGCCTTATCTAAAAATTTTCCATGTTTAGACTGCCCTGTCCGCATTTATCATTATTTCTTCATTTTTCGTGGCAGTGGAAGTGAAAATGTAAAACAGAATACAAAGTGAGTCTAAATCAGGATTGATGTTTGAAAACTCAAAAATCCTGCCGCACACGACCCTAATATTGGTCCAAAGTTCGCTGTGATTAGTCCCTGAAAATCAGTCATAAGTGGTATTTAATTCGTCATGATTTTCAAAATAATCTGGTTTTGATGCAGATAGAATTTTTACTGAGTTTGATTCTGAATAACTCTCCCCGTAATCAAATATGTAAAATTCTGTAATCTGGAACTTAGTGGAATGAGACGATTGCACCAATTCAACAAACCGCGGGATATGTCGCGGCAGTTACTTTCAACGAATTCATCCGCTAATATGCATTGAAACGCATGAATTTGTGAGTGTAAAAATCATTTGCCTTGATCTGGACTCGAACCCAAATTTTTTAATTGCGACTGAGTGTCTTCACCAATGTAAAAAGAAATTGTGAGTGGTATTTATAATTCAATACGCACCATTGGAATATGTATGAACATGTATACGCTTATTTTGGATTGCAATTTTTGAACATGTGTCAAAGGGGTCTTCAAATGATTTTATTTAGTAGGAGAAACTATGGACGTAAATATCATTTTGAAACTCAAGAAGCACGTCTTAATATTGTTTTGTTTTTAGTCTTCGGTAGGAAATTTAAGTTTCAACGAGTGAAAATAAATGAAAAGGAAATGATCGGAGATTGGGTATCCAAGGTTGATAGACCCTCAATAATCTATCTGTGGTATTAAATGAATATGTTAAATTTGCATCCATAAATTTTGAAAATTACTAAAGCAACGATAGTGAGTATTTTCACAGTCGAATACAAAAAATACCTTCTAAATCGAATGCGAAGGATCTAAAACGGCAACGCTCGTCCCATTCATTATTTTCGAATGAAAATTAATTCTTTACCATCCAAAAAATTATCACACAGACACACACATACATATTTTTCTGAAAATTCATCCAATAAAAGGACCTAGCCAGCGACGGATTCTTAATAAGGTAATCCCACTGGCTCCGTTTGCTTTTATTTTTAAGGCATTCAATGTTATTTTGATAAAGATGTATTTTTAAACATGACAGGCCTCAAAGCCAGCAACTCTTTGATTTTCTATCTCAAATAAGACTTTCCGTTATAATCCGGCTCCTACATGGTGCCTGAAGATGTCGAGGCAGGATTCCTTTGATCTGCTTTTGTCTAAGATCTTTAAATTAACCTGCAACCAGCACTCTCCTAATGACTACCCTATCTGCTATAAATAGTTTTATACTACTCAGGGAATCATGGCAATTTATGACAAGCCTATTCAGCCTTCAGAAAGTGTGGTGCTGATTACAAGGAAAGTTTATTGGTACTGCAGCAGAAAATATATACGCTGCCCCATGTTAGGCCACGCTTTAGTTAGCCGGGGATAATTTGCATTTTTAATGGACGGATTCTTATAAGAACAGAGATTCCGGATACCCTTATCGCTATCGTATCTCGTGCGCCTAATCTTTCTTCCAAGAATGTTTGGCCAGATTCGTGAGTCCAATCATTTATGGAGAATTCTCTGCACGTAATCGCAGCTAGAGCGCGACACGAAGTTACGTATCTAAAATTTCTAAATAAACTTCAGGGTATATTGAGAAACACAATCGACTTATTATACTGATTTTCAACCTTTTTATCTCACTGCAGGCTAAAAATATAGTTTTTTTCCTTGTATTAAAGAGTAATCATTTGCTATTATATATGTACTAAGAATTCCTTATTTACTAACATTATACAGTCTTGCTGGGCATCAGTGAACCTTTCACGGTTTCACAGCAGAAGGACTTAAAATTATGATAAAGGATGTGGCGGTCAGTATCTCGATTACTGATGAAAAAATCGAGACCTGGTGTATCGACCAATAACACCGGAAATATCAAGTATCAAGAATATCGCCTTCAACAATAATCGAAGACGTGGATGTATATTTTAAAATGCTGAACTAAATGGCTGGAATATTATCTCCCTAGTCGTCCCATGGAAGGTTAGCGTATCACTGTCTTCCCTAGGTGCACCCAGAATATCACTCGAATCATGTTAATAGTTCGTATCGTCTATTTGGCTCCATTCCCCAAGTATTGACAATATTTCCCATTTCGTCCATATCATCATGTCGACTAAAATCATCTAACTTCGATGTGTCATTTGCTTAAAATAATTCAAATCGGCCCTTTCGACATGTGAAAAACATCGATAATATGTAATTATCGATATATCGTTATACCACATTGCCCAAAGAAAAACCACTTGATTATTTTCACCACCACTGGGGAATTTTAAAGTTGTGCTTGAATAAGATTCCGCTTCGGATCTTACGCTGTTTGATATGGTCACGCAAAATATTCTCATGCTCTAATTAAATTCAGCATAAATTTTGTGTGGAATTTCTGAGTATCCATTCATTCAACTTTCTCTTTGGTTTCAATGAGCCTAACAGCGAACTACCGGCCATGCGATATCAGATATTAATTAAATAAACACTGCCAAGTTTAAGTCCACATTCCATTTTTTTCCTCATGCATTCGTGCGTCGCCGAGTTCGAAGCGAATCTCCATTAAATATTCCGGCCCACCCGAATGAACTCAAACACCCGAGAGGCCCCGTCTACCACCTTCGAGTTGGACCAGGCCCCAAAGAAACGCACAAAATCCGTTTGACTTCGCGATTCGACCGGAATACAAATGAAGGAATACTGCTTTGTGGTTCTCGTGAACATTTTTCGCAGCGTCAGCGATGAATTTTCTTCTAGAAGCCACGCTGGGGGGCAATAACTTTCATACCGCTAAAGTACACTAATATTCGAGAGGCAGTAAATGTTACCTGAGTGGTCCGGTATGTTTTATGCCCGTGTTTTTGCTTCCATTGATTTAACTCGTTGCGGGCGTTTGGAAAATCGAATCTTGGGAACCGGTCGTCTTTCAGGGACATTGAATTCCATCCAGATACAATCGTGGAACACAGAGAGATGTAATTCCTTAAAAGGCGCCCGGAATGCATAATTTTCGAAGTCATAGGATGTCATAGGATAGTCATAGGATAGTCATAGGATAGTCATAGGATAGGATAAAATAGGATGATGATCATCAAGAGGACGGAGAGAGGAGCGTAGGCTACTGATGCACCGTTTCTGTGATGGTTAAGAAAATAAATGGATTACGTGCAGAACACACTGTTGAGAAGAGTTCATACTTGTAGACGAAAGATCCCGAGACCTTGAATCTTGTTTTAAGACAGTTATATGTGGGAGTTCACAATATTTTCGGTTTCTCGGGATTGATTTACTTTCGGAGAGAAAATTAAACCAGCAAAGAAGAGCAGAAAATATTCTACGTACGTGGTTAGGATGAAAAGTAATGCACACGTGCTTGTAGAGCACAAACAAAAACAAATGGCAAGATCGGGGCAAAAAGTACATTAAAGTACAATTCTTAAGTTTCAAAACGTATATTTATTTTTCAAAATAGTCACCATTACGGCTAACACATTTCTCCCAGCGTGTAACAAGTTTTTTCATTCCGTCACTGAAAAACAATTCCGACTTTCCTCAAATCCAGGACTTGGCAGCTGCCTTCTTCTCATTGTCCGAGGTGTAAATATTACCCTTGAGATGTCTCTTGAGTTGAGGAAAAAAATTGGGGGAATAAGGAGGGGGTGGAATCGGTTCAAATTTTAGTTTCCACAGAGCCTCTCCAGGTGCGCGCGAGGTGAGTGGACGAGCGTTGTCATGTTGGAATATTATTGGCGCCAGGCTGCCTTTAACACGACAAAGTTCTTCCTTGGATATTCCAATATGGTTTGCGATACACTTTTGAGTGATTCGCCGGGTATTTTGAATCAAATCTTCGACGAGTTTGCGATGTTTATCGTTTATGGCAGCGATCGGATGTCCGCTGCGTGTTTCATCAACATTATGGCTTTTCCAGGCTCGCAAACACGAAATTTTACTACCCTATCTACAGCATCGTCACAGCCTTTAAATGACAATGAACCTCAGTAGGAGACACTTTTTCAGCAGTTAAAAATTCGATAACAGCACACTGTTTAACTCGCGTTGACATAGCACTAGAACACGTCTCCATACTTCCGCTTCTTGAAATACACAGGATGAATGAAACGACCTCAACCCTGCGCATGCATGTTGAGGGGGAATGTTACTTCCACATGCCACCAGAAGTGCTTCTGAAGGTCATTTTTTGTGGTCAACAAGCATACTTCCTCGTATTATTAAAAAATAGATTGTATATGATTGTGATAATAGGATAACTGGAAAGGATCCAGTGGAAATCAAGAAAAACAAAGTGACCGAGTTCTCGCAAGTAGCATCTACATCCGAATAACAATCACGAATACAATGGCATTGTCTCGTCACGCCTGTGACGTCCACACCTGCTGTTCCAGAGGGGGGGATCGGGATAGTGCGGTGGCTAACGTACGGGCTCCCCACCGAGAGGGCCCGGGTTCATATGCTGGAGACAATAAATATTTTTCAGTGGTATCCCGATCCCTGCTTGAGGTGCTTTGCGAGGAGCACTTTGAGCGAGTACGACGTCCGTTACAGAGGACGTTAAACTGCGGACCCCATGCCGCCTTTCGACAAGAGTAGGCTAATGCCGACGCCGGGTTTCTCTCCACCCTTCCTCCTTTCCCCGTCCATCCCTAATAGCGCAAATGACCTTAGCTGTCGGTCGCCTTCCATGAGAACTGCTAAAACTGTTTCAGAGGTCGCGGCTTTGATTCCCGCCGAGGAAACTCACCTAGGCGGGAATCAAAGCCGAGTTACCTGAGGCTTGGGTGTGTGTGATTATAAAATGTGTGTCCTGAAGTTGATGTGTTTATTGGACTTAAAATAGATAAATAACCCGTACCTACAATTGCAATCATGATTTCTGGCATTGCTGTGTCATTCTGTGAGGATACGTCTGGGCAAACATAGGAATTATCATGAATACATTTTCTGTAATATTTCTAAAATATGTTCCGCAAGGCTTAAATAAAAATTGTGCTGATAGCCATGTGCAAAGGCCTCATGATTAAATTGTTTATTGTCATTTTCTTTGTAATTTTTATTATTAATTTTTACAATTTTAAAAGCATTTTTGTAGTCTGTAATTTTTTATTATTTTTCTATTATAATTATTGAATTTATTTTAAAAAATATGCATATATTACATTTGCGCATAATGGGATCTGCATTGTGTTTTCGTAGAATGATCACCATAGGACACCATTGTATCTACGATATATTGCTTGCCAAATGTTAGATCTCATAAACCTTTAGACGACGGTAAAGAACAGGAAGGAGATGTAACAGCTCACTTCGTGAGTGTGTGAAATTCACATATTGAGATGAAGGGACAGCGCCCACGGTTTACCTCGAACTTTTGCTTCCCAAAAAATCAGACGTATTAGAGACACCCGAGGATTTTCCAATACTCTGAGCCCTCCGGTAAGTAGGTGGACGCTCTTACCCATTGATACGCCACTATCATTTAAACTTTAAAGTAATAATAAAAAAGATACCTCATTTTATTATTTGAGTACAATTTTGTGCCTTCACGTCCTTTTCTATTACTATTACGACCTTAGGGTTAGCACTTTATGCACTGCCCACCTTTATGGCTTGGTGGCAGGTAAGAAAAGCATTTTTGAAAACTAAGAGGTATACAAGTATCCTGTATGTAAGGAAAATAATTAATTTCATAAAACTATGAAAGGTAAAATGGTTAAAGAGGAAAACAAACGAGGAAGTACTGGGCATGGTGGAGGAAGAGAAAGGATTGTTGGTATAAGCCCAAAGGAGGCAGGGAAACGTGGATACAGAGCGTTTTGATTTGGAATGGGATGATAAAGATTGTGATGGATGGGAGAACGTTAGGCAAGCGAGGAAGGGGAAGGATTAAGATAGGTATGTTGAACGGAATGAAGGGAAATTATGTGGAAAAACAGTTTATTGTTATGAGGTATCAGGTTGTGTATCGTTAAAAAAGATGTGAAATGCAGCGAGGTCTAGACTTCGTTCATCCAACACCTACCTTCAAAAATAGGTTACCAATTAATTAGTATATATAATATATATATATATAAATATACATTAATCATAAACACCGTAATCAACCCGAAGGTCGGTTTAGTATGTGTTGATAATAGAGTTCACCCGGTACTGAGCCCGACGGCGTGCGAAATTCGCGCATCAGGGTAGGGGGGCCAGTTCCTTTCCCTGCGTGTGTTTGTGTGTGTGTGTATATATATATATATATATATATATATATATATATATATATATATATATATATAAAACTAAGGTACATACAACATACCTACGTAGTAGAATGATGAATTAAGACTTATCAATAAGTTCCACTAGTTACTTTCCTTCGCAAAATACTACTAACACATGATACTTACAGGTAAAGCTGAGATTGCGTTCTATTCAAGTTCTAAATGTATGTATTATTCAGAATTAAATTAAGTGTTAAAATTTGTCTTGCTAACGATGGTAGAGAAAGGGAAACTTCGGAATTCAACGCTTCACATGTCCTCAAACGATCTCATGCGTCCTTCGACCGAAGGGAAGCATATAGTATTAACGCCTGAGTGACGACGAAAAAGTAAACGTTAATGGCTCAAGACCGAGTGAGGAGGTTCTTTCCATTTAAAGATATTTTAACCCAGATTGCATTCTCGGAGTGCTCAATGTCATGGAAACCTTTTAAGCTACGGTCTGGTGTGAGAACGAAGAGAGCAATAGTTCACTCAAGAGGAACGGACGAAAGAGATTCGCTCCCTCACACCTCGAACTTCTTTCCGTCCCGAGCACTCAAAATCGTAACGATTACCCTTTAAAAGGGCAAAGGAAAGAAAGACTTGTTGCCGTCGATTGATTCACCGCCATTACGTCCTCCATCGGTTGTTTCGGGTGGACAATCGACGGAAAGTTTCAAGTGCCGGGCCCGAGCTGATGTTCCGGCGGTGGTGCTGACCGCGTCGAAGAGAGTGCGAGGCAATGGAGTACTCGAACGAACTCCGGCCGACGACGCCGCTAATTGCGAGGACGGAGATTGTGAACCGTTGCACGTGCGTGCGTTCGCGAGGACGGATTCCTTGCAGGAGGCGGATGTGGCTATCCACCATCGATGGGAACGCGGGGTTGGTCGCATGCATAGGAATTCGGAGTCGGAGAGGGTTGTTTAAAAAAAGAAAGCACACGAAAGATGTATAGTACCCCGTCGCGAGCACATGTGCTTGGTAATTTTTCAAATATGAAAATGATAAATCGATGGCGTGGACGCCTCCGTCTGCCATTACGAAGACAGCCTCAAATCGGCTGTAATAATTCATCGGGCATGCTCAATCGGAATGCTCGTAAACATCCGAAAGCCAAAACAAGCGACGGACTCTTTTCTTGTGGTTCATGAAGAGCACATTTCTCAGGATAGGTGATTGGAAGTCATAAATGCCGCACTCGAAAAACTTTGGGGAAAAAAACGAAACACAAAAGCCTTGCGAAGAGCGTGAATTTTTACCAAGCAGAATTTCCATTTTCAATGCAAAAGTAGTGTTTCATTTGGAACTTTGGGATACAATCATTCTTCCTAGGTCCGGCAGGATCATCACATTTTCAGGTGTGCCCACATGTAAATTGACCAAGAATAAATGAGGCTAACAATTTTTGTTTATTTAACTTAATCGGTGGTTTTGGAAAATCCCATTTCTCTTCTGTCTACCTCTTGACCTACAGGTCAAACCGCATGCTCAGAAAAATGGTCACGTTGTTTTTCCATCCTTTGTGAAACGCAAGAAATGGACAAAAATATTCCTATATCATTTCTTTTACGCAGGTTTTGTTCGAACTAAAATATCTACGGAGTGCTTACCTGGCGAATAATCCTGTTTTTGCACATATCATAGGTCATTTTTTTGACCATGCCTACTCATTGTTGCACTTTAGGTATAAGATGAGACTTCCAACACTGATTCTGAGTTTTCGTATAATAAGTCTCATTATTAAATCCTTGTGTTCCCCTTCCACACCGACGTTCGGCGGCTCGAAGAGTATGGTGTAAATGCAAACGAAAAAATGTAAAAATTGAACGTACGAGTTGGCTCGGGGAATCAACTAATTCTAGAAACATTTTCTTTAGTATACATTCCTTCGACCATATCTCAGATTCGGAATTTTCGTTAACCCTCTCAATATGAGCAAAAGGAGTTTTTTTGGAGGGGAATTTTAAGAATTATTAGCAACATTTAAATATTCATCCGTAGTGAGTCACTGAAAAGGTACTAGTTGTTTGAATTGATGTTTGAAAGTTTTTAAATATTATGGTTGAATAAAGCACGAATGAATGTAGTCGTATTTCATTCACCTTATATCTATTGACTTCATTTGACAACCTGAAAATATATCACATTTCCCCAAATATTGTTGGCTAATTGCACTATTAAAGTTCTCATACATTCAATAATGTCCTCATTTAGTTTATCCTTGTTATTTCTTGTTTTGTTGAAATTAAAGTGATTCATATTCGCCTATTAAATGCCTCCACAAATAAGACTTGTGTAGAGCTATTCACTAAATTATAATAGATGCACGACAACGTTTTCCAGTGTTTCATGGATAATGTTTCTCCAGTTTGCAGAAGAGTAAAAATAGGATTGAACTTGGCATGCATGCACTTCTTGGCGATAGTTTGTTTTATTGACATTTGAATACCAACTAAGCAAATCAAGGGAATGCTTACCCTTGCATGGGTAAGCAATTAAGCAAGGGGAATACAAAATCTCTCACTGCTGACCCGTAGGTCGCGGGCTCAATTCCCGCATGGATGAATTTCCTCAATCTAGGCTTTATGTGTTTGTGATTGTGTTTGTCGATATATCTCTTTTAGTAACCCGATCTGAATGTCCACTTGTCTCTATCCAGATGAGTTATATTAGATAAAAAATATAAGCCACAATTCTTCAATCCAACACTCACTTAGATATCGAAATTCGCTATATTCAAAGCATTTTCTAGGCCTTTTCCACAATTTACACATGAATGGAAGTTGTATAAATTCCTAAATTCATTTTTGTGCGTTCCCGAAAGGAATTCCGAGAATTGCCATCTCATTATATTTATGAAAAAGTAGTAGGCTTCTTCCTTTTTTACCCCATGTTTACCGGAGATTTAGTTTATTTCCTCTTCAGCAATTTTTTGTTAAGCTTGACTACATTAAGTTAATTTATTTTTGTTTTAAACCTTTGTCGCATTTACTTAGTCGTAAATGTATTTTATAAAAGGCATAAGCGTATAAAAATATTTTAACACATAATATCGAAATGTTTTACAGCAGTTAGAAGGGTCTGAATTTAAATACTATATTAAACTAAGTGAAGGAATCCATTATTCCCTTCTGGAAGGTAAATATTATTTTAAAGCATAATTTGCCTCACGGTTTTATCATGGCTCTTTAACTACCGATTTAACGAGCGAAAAAGAAATTAAATCGCCCTTCGTAAATTAAGATGACGGAATGTTATTCCTAGTCTTTATTCTTTAAAAAAAATATTTATACCTCTTCTAATATTATTCGCTATAATTTATGTTCCTATTTCTAATAAATTGTCCAAATATAGTAATTGTATGTGCCCTTTTGATTTTATATCTTGGCTTCATCAAATATTAACTATTATAACAATAATTCAGCGCTGCAGGGTGATCAGGGCAGTTTTTGTATTGACACCAGTTTTTACCAGTTTTGAGTTCATTCAAGTTATTCTGCGTATTTATTAGTTGGTATTGGACGGTTTACTCATTAGTTTAGTTTCCTCGTAAAGCGAAGTTTTACTCATTAGTATTGTCACAACATCCTCTTAGTTTGCCTTGACATATACCTTCCTTCATTTCTTCGTAACTTCTACCTACGTTCATACTGTCTATAAAGCCTTCCTTCTTATCGGCGTTCTCAATTCTATCACGGTCTTCAACATTCCATTGCCGTTCTATATTTCCTCCATCCATTTTCTCTGCGTTTTTCGAATTTCCCGCAGTACCTTCCTCTCTTCGCCCACCTTATTCAAAACCTCAGCGTTAGCCTTCCCTCTACGTTCAGCTTAACTCCTTCATTATCGGCGTTGAGCAAGTATTGAGCATCAAGTATAAAGAATATTAAGTATCAAGATAATGTTTTACGTGCTGCAAAATGTGATTTGTTTCCTAGTTTTTGTTCTTAATCAACTACTCTCTCATCTCCCATTTCATTTGTCTACAGAATCGCATTTCGCAAATGGTTTAACAGAAGCTCCACCAATTTCTGGTATCTTTTGAGTGAGTTACGTTTTTTCAAATTGCTCTTTGGAAACACTTGTATAGCATTCAAGCAAACCCCTTCCCAACGTCAACGAGTGAAATCAGTTAGCCGGATGAGTAGACAGGATTTGCATGCAGATAACTAAGTATAGGTATATATGTCTATTTGATTCCTCCATGGAGAGGAAATAATTTGTGTCAATTAAAGCTGTAATGTACACTTAAATTTTGCATGGTTTTCTATCGTTTAAATATTTTTTACTAATCCTCTGATAATTTCATCTGCTCCTGCACGAAGATGGTCGCAGAATAACCAGTAGGAATTTTCCAGCAGCCACTCACCTGATAGAAGTCTTCCTGCTGACACGGAACTTAAATTCAAAAGTTTTGATGTACGACTTTGGGGCTAACCTTTTTCAAGTTTTTTCATTAGTTTTTTCACACGCACAGCAGAAAGAATTTCGGCTCCTTGAAATTTCTCGCAGAGATTACTTTGGCGTCACTGAACCGACTTCCTGCTGTGTTTTCACATTCACCAGCTGTACTCAATGATATTATGAAAATATTTTTCTAGAAAGTCGACTTCAAATAGCAATGAAACCAATCACCGACTGAATACGAAAACTGCCACTCGAATTGATATCGCAATTAAGCTCACTTTGGCAGAACAAAAAATGAGCATAACTACTAGTGCGTGTGTGAGAAAAATAAAGTATTATAAATATGTAGGGTGTTTTCGGGTTGATAGTCACGCTTTCATATAAAATAAAAGGAATAATGCATAACTGATAATTTCTTTACATAGGATGAGTAGAAAACCATGACTCATTAATATTAACGCGTTTATATATTCATTATCTGAAAATGATCCATATGTTTTGAATATTATTAAAAAGACTGAAATCTTCCAATCACCAATACAATATTAATTTTTTTCAATGTTCTGTTAATCCATGTTTCTAGTGAGATACCTCAGTGGCAATGAGCTGTGCAAAATAGTTTGATCTGATGCTTACTCCCGAGTTTATCCTTTTAAAACGGCAAAGCCACCCACAACGACACACTTAAGAGCAAGTTTTACTCCATTTTAATGGAATTTATTTTCAAAACCAATAATTTCCAAGATCTATCTGTGTATACAATGCCGCTTCCCTGCTTTTAACTCCTTTTTTAAGTGAGCTTAAAAAGAGAAATATTTTAGGTATACTCGTATAATCAATATTATAGGTTTTTGGTAGTTTTTCCTGCCATCGAATAATATACGAAATATTGCGAGAGCCATTAAATAAATGAACTTATGAGCACTACTCAACAAATGTAAAATTTTGAATACCTCAGCTACATCTTATCATGCCAACCGCCACGAGCGCGCATGACAGGGGCTGTTAGGTCACATGCCATTAGAGTAAGCAGTGATTATTAACATTGGGTGTCATTTCATTTTTGGCTAGTTTGAATTACCGTACGTTATGTTTTCGACTCATGTTTGCACAAAGATGCCATGGTATCAGTGGAATGATGAAAGGTATTTTCAGCAGCTGACAGGATTCGAGTCCGATCGATTCCCTTTAAACTCCCTCCTCCCTCTGCACACCGAAATACTTTGCGAAACGGCGGGCTACACAGGGAAGGAACTCTCCCCATCACTCTGAATGTAGAAATTCTGCAAGCGTTGGCATCTGAGACGTCGCTGGTTGTATTGATATAATTTTTTTCCCCAAAATTTGTGTTAGAAAGGATTGTTATAGCCTGATTTTCCTTTCAAGATTGCTCCACTAGACTATTTGAAGTAAAATGACTTCAAAATTAAAGGCCGATTTTAAATAATCCTATATTCACCGTCGAGTGGAGTACACTTTGAGAAGATCTCGGGACACTTGGGCGACGTCTGCATTTGTCACAGGGCAAGAGAATTCCCCTTGGATCTAATAAGGTCGTAAGAGGATAGTTGAATATTTGAAGAATTAAATGAAAATTTAATTTTACATCATAAATATTCATTGATCTATATTCAAATCAAACAGTATAAAATAGCCCTCCTTTTTTGTAATACAAATATCAACGATTTCGGCACATTTGCGTCGATTTCGTCCGAAAAAAATGGAAAATATTACTACTACTACTGAAGGCGCGTGCAGGGTAGACTGCGGTATCCTTGAACTTAAAAGGCAAAAAGGTGTGTGAAAAACGAAAGAGGTTGGTCCACCTGTGGCGCCGTTCAATCGATATGAACTTTCCCCTTCTCCCATTAGGCACGTTGAGAAAGGGAGAGAGAGATGGAACGAGGTAGGCGTTCCTTCGGCCTCCGAGACGAGGAGCAAGAAGTCAACTCCTAGTGAATTTAGGGAAGAGGGGCAAGTGGAATTCGGTTGGAGGATAGAGACGAGGTTCGGTTCCTTTTTTTTCGTCGTTGCTTGAGCGGAGTGGTGCTGTTGGGAATTTGCGATGGAGAATGCGGAGAGAATGGCGGGCGGTGTCCCCACACCTCTTTTGTCGGCTCGACTCTTCGTCTCTCTCCACCCCAACGACGACTCCCGAATCTCCCCCGAAACTCGTAAAAGTCGACGGGGCGTGAATTCTGAACGCCGGTGAGTGGCCGTGTCTCCCATCGATCGATCCTTGTCTTCTCCCGTGCGGGAACGGAACCCAGCCGGGGAGGAGTCACGATTGATTTCTTGCCGCATGCACGTTGCTTCTTCACTATCAATGATTGATTTTTTTGGATCGTTCTACCATCTCATCTATTTTTCATTTATCTTTTAAGGGTGGCATGAGATTGACTTCAAATTGGAATGAAATTGGCAGGGAGGTGGGTGAGTTAGGTTTACCGATGGACAACAAACAAAGTAAGACAACCACGGAATTGCAGTTATTTCTGAGCGATTACCAGAAACAGTGCGCGAGGTATGAAGGTCACAACCTCAAGAAAAGCGAAAGTATCTTGAGAGGTAGGAAAGTTAAGTTAAACATTAAAATTGGAGAATATGGGCACTGGCTGAAAACTTCATAAATTGGGCAGTATTTTGGAAAAAACGCTTATAGTAGTGGGTACGCTAAGTAACGACATTAAGGAAATAATAGTATTCGCATCAATGTGGAACACTATATAGATCTGAATCCCGATCTCTTAGATCAAATGAACTAACATTACAGTAGACTTCTGGGTAGTAGATCTTTTGAGATGCGAATACAGAAGAAAATGGGGAAAAAACCAAAGAGAGGAAGACAAACGATGAATTTTTAAATATGGTGGCTAAGGAGAGGCAGCTGATCGAGAAAATCCAAGAGAGTAAAAAAGTCAGTGGAAAATGAAAAAATGGATGGAGCAAAAATATTGAGAGGTAGTGAGTTGCTTAAAGCCCTGAATGAGGAGAGAAGCTGAGGGCATAGGAAGGAAGAGAGTAAGGGTTTTAGACACCGATAACTGTAGAAAAAAATAATACAGGGCAGATAAGAGGAAGTTCTCGAGATACGTAAAAGAAAATAGTCGTTATTGGCCGTCCAAAACCTACTTTTAAATAGGTAGAATGAGGTAAAAGAATGGCTTCCAATTCATCCTTTTTTTTTAATTCTTCTATTCGTTCATTTCTGCCCATTTCGGTTCATATTATACTCGTTCGTATTTATCTTCATTCTCTACGTTGAAATATAATTATTAACTCCTTATGTTATTCTTTGAAAATTCGATATCCTATTATTGATCAATGTAGTGTTTCGAGTTATTCCTCATTTTTGGTTCATACATTCGCATTCCATTCAGTATGCCGTATTTAGCTATATTATCTAAGATGCCCCCAAGATTCAAGGATTTTCATATCACAAGAATTATTCATCATCACGGGTTATCAATCCGAGGTTTGTAGAAGCTCTCCCGTTGCCCGCCACTTCCTTCATTCCCTGATATATCTTTGAACCGACATTTTCCATTGCTCCACGTACTACATCCTTGGCCTTTATCTGTAATTTTTCTCCATATTTTCTTCAGTTATAGTCTTCAATACGCTATCGTCCTTAAGAATGTGTCCAAATAGTTTTCCTCCTCTTCTCGCACATCTCTTCTATAGACTTATCTATTGGCACACATTCTTTGAAGTACTTGCATTTGTTACCCTGTCTATCCATTCTATTTCAGCATTCTTCCGTGGCACCACATTTCCTTCGCCTCCAGTCTTCTTCTCTCTGTTTCGTTGTAGGTTTACGCCCTTAAAAGAGGAGACTCTAAAAATAAGTGTTATTGCATTCCTTGGAGGTTGCATTGATTGCAGTTTTAATTGTCTCCCTTATGTCTGTGTTAGTACTTCTTGAAGTTAGTTGTTGCTGGTTCTGATAGAAAGCCTTCTCCACCATTCCTATTCTGCCTACTATCCCGTACTTACTGGTTCTATCGCTGGTGATCGTGCTGCCTAAGTAGCAAAACTCTTTAAATTGTTCCAGGCTGTCTTCCACTAGTCCAACTTGGAGGTTATCTGCTTATACTGAAGACTTTACTAGACTTATACTTGCCATAGTTTTATTTGTGTGTATCCTGAGGCTACCTGTCTCCATAGTGCCTCTTTGATAGATGATTCCCCCATTATAGGGGTTATATAATTATGACATTACTTATCTAGGTTTAAAAATATACCGTTACTTTCCTTAGTTTTGACCTTATTCGCCCTGAGGCTGTTCTTTTTCATCCCCTTCTGCAGTGGCTAGTATAATGTTCAGGTCTTATTTCTCCTCTGTAAGTATAGGGAGTATATAATTATTACATTATGTCAGCGTTACGTCCACAAAATGTTCAAATCTTGAAGAGTAGCAAATACATTTTGTTGACCATATTATACTTTCGATATCCCTTTGTCGACTCAAAATTTGATTCGCTACTAATTGTATTTTAGGTAAAAAATGGCGTCTGTCATTTTGCATGTTAGATATCTCATCGCATTTCGTTTCTAAATCATGCATGGCTTGTTTAGCCTACAATCTTGCATATGTATCAAACAAAATCTATGATGAAGATGCAATAGGTTTCATATCTTCAATGGACGTCATTACAATGGGAATTACGCTGAATACCTACCTTTTCTGGTCGAGATCGTGGTATCCCATAGTAACTTCCAATGTAAAGAAGGTCTCTTTAAATCAATCCTATTGAGGAGCATCGTTCCTTAGAGGACTGAAGGTAGATATTTCGCAAGCGAAAAGCTACCTTCAATTACCTGGTCACGGTTGGAGGGTAATTCACCCAACAGCTACTCGGCTTCGGCTCTTTAAATTGTCTTAAGCAGATATACATATACAATACGATTGTCTCGACTTGCTTCGATGAGCGCTGTTTCCCAATCGCCTAACTTTTCTCAAGTTTCCGTGAGGGATTTTAGAAAGTAGTTTTGGCCTTCGAAAACGGGAAATTTGCGGTAACGTCTTCACTCCCTCACGCGTCTTAACGGTTATGGGGGCAACATTGAATGAGGTACACCCCTACAACTAATCGCGTGTATATAAGCGCACACTTGAGTTCACTTTTAACCTTATGATTATGTAGCTGCATAAAAACCTAGGTCATATTAAAGGGGGATTGGGATAGGTGCGGTTGCTATCGTACTGGCTTCCCACCCAGAGGGCTCGGGTTCAAATGCCGGTGGTGTTGAATATTTTTCAGAGGTATGTCGATCCCTACTTGAGGTGCTTTGTGCAGGGCATTTTGAGTGAGTACGCCGTCTGTCGGATGGGACGTTTAGCTGCGGACCCCTTGGCGCCTTTCGTAAAGAGTAGGTTAATGCCGACGCCGGGTTTCTCTCCTCCCTTCATCCTTTCCTGTCCATCCCCTAAGGAGCAAATGGTCTCAGCAGTCGGTTGCCTCCCCTAAAAATACTACTATACTTCGTATTAAAGCATATTTTAAATAGGGAAATGTTTCAGTAATGATATCAATTCCATGCGATATCACTGGGATCTTCTGAATGTATTCTGTGCAGTTCAGTGCAGCCGAAGATTGCATGGATTCCAGTAGAGGTCGGCCTCAGGTCAGCACTAAACTGGCCATTTCACGAGCGATAACTCGTATCCGACGGGAGATAAGTGGGCAGCGCTTTTAACACGAGAAATCCAAACTGCGGTTTAACTATGTAAAGTAGCCTGTTATGTTACGGTATGGAATCGTGGAAGATTGCGTAATTTTTCTCGAAGATAAATCCATGCAGGCTTATGTTTTCTACCTTACGCAATTATCTCATGATCACTTTATTTACCGAACTCATTGTTTTGAACTCACTACCGGTTTAATTGTTTTTTGCGGCATAAGAGACGCGTGAACGTTCAATAGATCCACATTTATACAGTGGTCTACGTATTTACTCAGAGATGAGCTCACACGAAATTTGTGTTATTTTATGTCTGTACGTATCTGCAAGATAAGAGTTGTCATTAAGGCCTTTATACACTTCCAATAACAGGGAATATTTTCTGGAGAGTAAGCGTCCATTTTTGTACTCACGGTATTGATTTTTTCACCTATTCCAAGGTCTCTTTTGTTTTTACTTATCCTCAATATAGAAGCAATTACCGTATGCGCACGTACGCTAATTATTTGAATTCCCGAGCGGTGGTGCGTAAAACCGCTGAGTGAAGGGTGGTACAATGTTTGTCCGCGTTATACTCTCTCACGGGAAATTGCCTCCATAATACACTGTAAACAAAGTGAAATGCTCCTTGTGCACCCGAAAGACGAAGGCGTGTAGTTGGAATAGTTCCCGTTGCCGTAACGCAACAAACTCCCGTTCATAACGATGGCGCTATTTCGCAACAAGAGGCGGGGACGCATGCGTGGGAGGCTCATCTTCCGCGTGAAATCTCCAGTATCGAGAGCGAATTCCGATCCCGAGACGTCGACTCTTTTGAACTCGGGAGGCACGAATTTTGATGAAATAATCGGTAGGTGGTATTGGGGGCCATGGGTAATTCGGTCGCGAAGAGCTTATTAAAGAGATGGGATATAAATAGCTGCAATAACTATTCTCCCTCATTTGATGAGGCGAGAGACACATTTTCAGATTCTTTTCAGTCCCCCACCAAACAAAATAAATATGGAATATTTTCCATGTATCCACAATCACACTATCCCATCTTTTAACTCATCAATATCTTTCTCTGACAGGGCAGTTCTCAGCACATCAAATGCCGTCATGCGAAAACATGAAGTACCGTGAATTTCATCGAGGAGCAACGACCTAACCTGTTGCGTTAGCGTAAAATAATTAATACGTACTGGAAACAAAAATCAAGTGAAAAGGAATTAAAAATACCACTTCGCTTACTACATGGCTCTGGCGACCGTGAGCCTCTGGGATCCGGATAAGCCTTCGGCTTGTCATCAGGTTTCCCATAAATCGAAGCGCGAGACACCCATACCTCAGGGGGGCTCAAACTCTCGGCCTTCGAGACCTACATTACAATTTGCGACATAAGATTCATCAGGAGTAATGCTTTATTTTATGATCATGTAGTACCAATTGTGTCTCCAGTACTTGCTCCATCTACCTAATAGGATTTTTTTTTCAGAATGAATAAAATGATCCGTTTAAGAAGCTTTGAATCCGAATATCACAAACACATCATTCTACGACAGTTAAAAAATACTCTTAAAAACGTCCAATACCATTCAACAGTAGTTATATTTATAGATATAAACCCCCGCACCTATTCTCTGTGCATAGCCTGAAGGCGGAGATTTGAATTAGAGGCCATACTTTTTTTTGAAATTGTAACCAACAAAAAGCAAACGCTATTTCGTCGACACTTTTGGCTTGCAGCGCAGAATGGTGGTGAGGTAAGGTGCCAATTTATCGCCTGCTGTGTAGGCAGCAAATCGCGTACTAAAGTTCTTTATGGCAAACTAACGTCAGAAGTCATGCCGTGTTGTGTTTTATGGTATTGATTCTATGGAGCAATGAAACAAGCATTTTACATTAATTTTGATCAAACGATCAGAAAGGCCGAACAGGGATGGGATTTTTAAATGCATCCGGTCTAATTAGTCCGTCGAAGCGAAAGAGTAGACCATTGGGGCGTGAGGAAGAGCAGATAGAAGTTATGACATTAGTTACCTAGATTTCTGGCACTAAATGGAAAACTTTCGCATTTCGCTGCATCACAATTAGAGTGTCCAAAACCCATGACTAACCGACTAATATAGCCTTTTTCTTTATCCACTGTGCTCTCGTAAGCTTATGGTCGGCAATATTGATTCGCTCGAACCATGTACCAACCGCTGACTGTTTGACATAAACAGTGGAAACTTTATGCCTTAGAAAACCTAACGATGCAATCTTTCTACTTAAGTGGAATGCAGCACTACATTATTTGCATGTTGGCAAAGAAAAGAAAAGGTAAAAAAGGAGGCCAGAATTGTGACCGAGGTGAAACTTGGCTCGTCATCGATATTCACTGGAATTAAGAACCCCAAATTAAGATAAGAAAAATGTACAAGGAAGGAGCCTTACGCTCATGTGCTGAGGGATATGACATAAAAAAATCTGATTTATACCCTGATTTTCCCCCGCAATTGCAGCGTTTACCAAGACGCTCGTCGTTGACGCATGAATTACCATATGCTTGGTACTTTAAAATAGATGAGATAAACATTTTACCATGATGATTGAGTTTAAGAACAAATATGGTTAGAGGTTTCTAACTTTTTTCACCTTGGAGAAAATCTAGAAATGAGGGCACTTCGTCAGGAACTGCGCTGAGCTGTTTAGTTCTCTTTCTTCTGAGTCGGGCGTTACGTGGATATTGTGAAAGATAAAAAGTTGAGAGAGAAAGATAGAAGGGGGAAGGGTAGGAAGAGGATGCCGCGAGATGGAGACGTTGACGGCCGAAAATGGCGAGTGCCCAACGTAACAAAGCGCCCGTGAAACATAAAAGAAGGAATAAAAAGAGCAGGAGAGGAAACCTCGACCGCTCCCCTCACATATAGGCACACGTAACGCATACACCTCTGCCTCTCTATCCTCCGCGTTCCTCCTCGCCTCGAAACCTTGGGAGGCTCCAACGCGAACCGCATTAGCGCGACTGCGATTGCGACACACGCACTCTCGCACACACCCAAGTTTTTCACGCGATTTCCGAGCTTCCTCGGGTTAGCAATTGCGGCGCTAAAACGCGTTTTTCCTTCATCCCCTCCCCCAACGTCCTTTTAACACTTTCTTTCCTCTCCCTCGCTCGGATATCCTGGAAGAGATGATGATTCAACCTCACATTTACGTGACGAACGGCTTGACCGAACAGCAACCAACACCTTTTGCTCTCTTTCTCTCCCTATTTCATTCCTTCCAACTCTCGAACACGCAGATACATCGCCAAGAGATTCCCTAACAGGATCTCACCTTCCGGTGCAGGAAATACCTACGATATACTTCTCATTCCGGTCTTCCTTCCATCTCTTTCTCTCTCTCTCTTTCCCTCTTTTTTTCTTTCGAACGATATCGACTGTTTCGCATTGTAGCATACAAGCCGTTCTTCGGACTTGGACGATGTCCGAGGTGGTAGGAAAAAGGGATCTGGAGGGAGCGTGCGATGGAATGCGGACTTTAGTGAATGGACCCGGGCTCCAGACATCGCATCTCTCTCTCTCTATCCACGCACCCTCCGCGTGGGCGCGCGCGTTCCCGAGAGTCAACGGGCGCGTGGGCCGAAGGACGCCAACTCGGTCGGTTCGTGATGATGTCAGTGAAAGTGGTCGGGAAGAAATGGGCATACGAGAGAGAGAGAGGAGTAGGGAACCGAGCGATAGAGAGAATGTGCGAGTGTGGACGGGAGTCTTGAGGGGAAGATCGGAACGCGAAGGAATAGACTCGCCCGCCGACGACTACTCGGAATGGAGTACCTACCTGGTTGGAATCGAGCAGAGGGGAGAGAACCCTTTGGCAGCGCAAATCATGCTTTCAGGACTCGCTATGGACAATCGCGAGCAATTTGCCGCGAGTTGTCGCGGTGATCCGAGCGCGAGTGCCTAGGTCACCAGCGGCGGCTGCGTTGCGCATTCGTTCTCCGTTCACTCCCCGAGTTTCGAGTGGCGTCATGGATTTCTATGGCGACATCACGCGTTTCTTGAAAAGAGAGAGAGACGGGGATCGGGAAGAGCCTCGATGCCAAACTGCCCTGAGATTCCTAACGCGTCGAGGGTGCGTGAGTGAAAGGAAAGGGAAATGCGAGACGACTTGGGGCATAACTTCGGAGCTACGTCACTCTCAACTTTGAGCAGAGAGAGAGAACTGAGGTTAGGTGGTTAATTGGACTACGTGACACTAGTGGAAATATGCTAGTCTCGCCGGTTGGTGCCGTTGGGTCTATTCCACGCCGATTAAAGCACGTCGGGTTCAGTCCATTACAGCGCTCAGCTTTAAGGCTCTCCAGAGGGCGCATTTTTTTACGGCTACGTACATGGGTGGGAAGCGTGCAGTTCATTGACCACCCTCTAAAATAATTTTTGAAGAAATCTTAATACACTTCAGCACGGTTGCATTTCAACGCCGTTTCTCCTCTCATCCAATTCAAGATCACAACAAAATCAAATTTTTTTGAAGAACCTCAACAATTATGGAAAATAGTCTAATAATAATTTTGACATTCTTATTTCGGACACACTATATTCATCCAAGTTTGCATAACAAAATTTGATGTACCCAACACTCACTGTCATATCTCCCTTTGGTGATTCGCAGAGAATCATTTAGGCATAGATGTAAATTCTTATCATCTGCGGAGGTAAAAGTTTATCGTTTCATTCTTTTGACCATTAGACTGGAAAACATAATTGAAGTGAATACCAAAATAAATTAAAATTAGACCGGTGTGCCACTGAAACGTGCTATATTTTTAAGTCGAGAAAAAAACAGTTTTTAGCACCGAAATCAGTCAAGTTTTTAATAAAGAGTGAAAAATTAAAAAGTGTTTTTTTTTCAATTATTGAAATATTCCATAAAATAACAGGGCATAAAATTTAATCTATGCTTATTTTATAATTTCTGAAGTCAAGGCAGAACTCCGGAAAATGCGACTCGACAAACCACAGCGTTAATTTCATTCCAAACCAGTTTCCCTAAATGTATCAATTACATTCCTCCTCCTGCTCTCATTAATTTAATTTCATAAGATTCGGATAGAAAATCAATATTTATCTTCTACAAGGGGATCTAAATGGGCAGGGTCTGCATTCACTCGCTCCGTGTATAAAAATATTAGAAAAAGAGAATCTCATCTCTGATAGAATTGCTGGCACAGAAATGTCAAGGATATGGAGATTCATTCAGTACGGAAAGAAGATCGAGTCATCAGCTGGAAACGCTCATCCTAAGGAAAACGTTTCCGAAAATTATATGTTTTGACAGCGTTTATTTTTTCCCAGAGAGCGAAACATCTCGAAAAGGTTAAAGAATTAGGTCAAATAAATGAAATCGCATGATAAATATAATGCTTGATGTAATGAGTTAATAGAAATATGAAAAACATTTCGCTACGCCTCATACTACAATACGGATTACATATTCCGTAATGTCTTCGTCCTTCGACATGAGCTCGTATCTAAAATATCCGAATGCGTCACTAGAGTGAACAAGATATTTGATATTGCTGAACCAAATTAGACCAAGTGATAATGAAAATGATGGACATGCAGAATACAACGAAGGGGTTATAAATTTAGTTTTTATCATGATATTATTTTCGAAGAGTACTTTCGAAGATTACTTTCGAAGAGATATCACACATTATCCATTCACGGGTGGCAAGCTTTACGAAGTACCTAATGATGGGTTCCACTTTAGCGTAACACCGCATACATTTTCTCGTAGTGTAGTGTCATGGGCGATCCTGAAGCTGCGATCATTTTGCATCCAAGCTTCAATTTACGTCATGCAACCATTCAGCTCGGACGAATGGTTCGAATTCCTGATCTCCTCCCCCTACTATGCTAGTGGGTATTACATTTGGCAGAATAATACCTCGTTTAAAGGCATTCCATGAGTGTCGTGATTCGGCGTAACGAGATGCTTTCATGAGACAGAAACTCAAATGCCGCGCGAAAATCAAGATGCTAATTTCTCGCGAGAACGCATGATTCCACGTGGAGGTTGAGTGAGTTTTATTTTTGACTCTCTTTATAAGTTGAGGAAACGACGGTCCCGTATTCATCGCTTCATTTGATGTGATTCATACCACCATGCGTATCCGTGTGGCCTGATCAGATATGCGTCGCGACGCTCTTTTGTTGCCCTACCCAGGAGTCACGGAGATAGGACGGCTTCGGTTTTTCAAGGAAGGAGCATGCCGCCAAATATTACCTGGGCGTGAGAGTTCGTCGGTATATTTTTAGATCTTTTATTTTTTATATTTTGACTAATTTATTTTTCCGCTACGTGAGCAACATTCTATCATTTTCCGCTGCGTGCCAATGGCATGAGAAAACTCGAGCTATGTGGAAACTAAAATGTTATATCGTTTTTATATTTACATTAATCTTCTCCGTGTTTCCACTTTCATTGCAAAAGATCGACCCTTGATTTGAATAAATCACCCAAATCCACCAACTATTTGATGAAAATTCATTTTGGGAAAATTATGGATTCGGTACCTTTGGAATCACGCTCGGCATATTAATGTCAGTATTAGAGTAGTTAAAAACGGAATCGGAAATTCTAACGTGACTGCCCAAAAATCAAGGCGATATTTTTCAAATAACTACTCAAAGGGAAAAAATACGGTCGTTGAAATTTAAAACTCGATGGAAGGGACTTTAGAAATTCACTAGTACACTGAAACTGCTTGCGCATGTAGTTGTTTCAAAATTTAAATTCGATAAAGGCTAATATCAGTTAATTATTTATATCTTCAAGTACGATTACAATCTACTGGTAGAATTAATCTAGAATTTGTATCCCGCTCTGTTGTCAGAATAATGGAGGAAAAAAGAATGTATAGGCAAAATTCACAATGCGCAGAAATCATTGAAACTTTACTTAGTTGTGAAAAAATGTTATTATTGAAGTTCTACTGTGCTGGATCGAATGGAGTTACAGAAATGAAATAAAAATGTATCATTTAATAACGAAAGAAAGTTACTGTAAAATTAAATCAGAAATTATTTCATTCCGCGAACGTAAGTGGGCACTATAATATCCAAAAGTGTGTATCAACACAACGTCTTGTCAAGGAAGAGTGAATAATTCGTTATTTTGACGTACATTTAAAAATGTTCTCACCTTTCACCAATTATGTCACCCCGGTGACTAACCACAGACTTTTTGCAAATTATAGCTAACATTTGTCATGCTTCTTCAATAATAAATCTAATCCCCATGACCAGAAAGTACGGAGTATACCTCTGCGAATTAAAATTGTGTTATTGAAATTAATTGACAAGTTTTATGAAACAAGTCCAAGACGCTATCAAGAAAAAAAACTGAGGGCGTAAGAATCTGGGGGTCAATCTAAAGTGAACTTGGGAATAATGAACGGCTGACCCTGGGAAGGAAAAAGGAAGAATAAAGATCTGCAGTAGTCTTGAATCGGATTGAAAAAATATCATCATTGAAAAAGTAACCTTGAATTTTGAACATTCAGTCGCTAGAGGACGCATGGTATGCTAAACTCACGTTTGAAATAAAATATTTGAATGGTATTTCTTTAAAAAACTCAAGTGTCCAAAATATGGTTCTACTGTAAGAGAATAGCAAGGTTTATTGCTGGTTTATTGCTATTTCAAGATATGCTGGCCAAATAGTTTTTTGAGGACCCTCCTAAGCGAATGTACTCGAGCTAATATGTCAGATATTTTTCCATATCAAATATATTGTTCTCCTTCCCGGACTTTTTTGACTGAACCTTGTGGTTATTCATTGCACCCAGCAAATAACGTAAAGAAAGAACTAGGTAGGTCTTCATTGCTCGGGTTTGGGAGGCGGGGATTAAATATTTCACTGAACTCCATAACATTGGAGATCATAAAGTCTCATAAAATGTTAATCATCATGTCTCATTGTTCCCATCCATATTTGCATGTAAAATTCTCGCAATCTGTGCGCACACCAGTGGGTGACTACACTGATATTACTTTTGCGGCATTTCCCGCACTTTCTTCTGAAACAAGTCATCCATATTTATTGAAAACAACGACTTTAAATTTTCGAAACCCTGGGGTTTCTGCATAAACAGGTGCGAATTTTTATCAAAGTGTTGCTTTCGAAAGCTTACCCTTCCGCCTTGCCAACGCAGGTGAATTACTCTTATTCCATTTGTATCGGAACCGAGGGCCTTTGCATTTAATCTTCAGCGACTCGCTGATGCAAATCAGAAATGCCTCCTGCGATCCCATCATGACTGCATTCCACGGATCTCGCTAAGAAATCGCTTCTCGTATCAAGGAAACTACACACTCCCACGAAGTGTTAATTTTTCATTTACTCTTTCGTCTTTTTTCAGCCAACTAGCGACAAATTGTTGGTTTCGCGTGCGAGCGGAAGTGAAAAGCTCGGACGGGGCCTTTGTGTGGGAGAGCAAAATGATTGCGAGGGCAGGAAAAGAGAATGACATGGGTTTGAATGGCCTGTAGGTAGTGAAATGGGAATAATGGGATGTGTAGGTGGGAAGATATGAGATGGAGAGTTTGAGATAAGGGAGAGTAGATGCCTTTTACGAAGGTGGAAACTTCAAAGTATTACGGGCCATGGAAACTCTGATATTTTCTCAGGAGTGATTAAGTCGTTAGTAAGGTACTAGATCTAATTGGGAGTGTGTGACTGACTTGGTATCTCTCAAGGAAGTGCAAGTGCGCCTCGGATTTTGCTTTGACATTGGATTCTTCAATTACATAGTTTACTTTAAAATTCGTATGATTAAGTGAATTTCAAAGAAAATAAGTGGAGTACACTTCTCACTTACAAAAAGTTTAGATAATACAGGGTGACCAGCAATTAGATAGTTTCTGATTCCAGGTTTTTTCTTGATGTTCAAGGACAAAAATTATTTTTTTTAAGGTTTCATGAAACCATTTTTACTTCCTCCTTTCCAATATGTAATCCAGCTCAGACTGCAACATTCATATGAGTAGAAAATGCGTTAATAAAAATATTTTTAAAATTTAATGGGTCTCCTAAATTTAAAACAATACTACTTGGAATATTTTGGAATCCTGAATTGCTTTGTTTTTGGCATTTTAAAGCATCTGGTGAAATAAATACATTTGCAGATTTACTGACGTTACAAGTCAGTTTGCGACAGACGCGAATAATCCAATCAAGAGGAATTCGTAAACCGTCCGGTATCCAGTCGAAGGCTATGGAAACAATCTAACCAAAATTCTTTTTCTGGGAAATATTACCCCAGGAATCGGATATGAAAGGGTGTTGTACACCCACATATATGTCACGACATAGGTTTGTTCCTTGAAAAATTGCGGGAGAATATCAGTTGGCACTCAGTGCTAGCTAATTATGCAGCATTAACTACAGTGGGATTCCCACTCAAAGGAGCATCTACTTAAAGATTAATACTCAGTGAAGCGGTAAGCAAGCAGTAATTTCGTAGCGTGACCATCGGTTGACTCGATTGACTGCACGAATGCTCCAAAATACGCAGATTTGAGGCGCGATTCTTTACTTTGCTGTTTAACACACAGCTTAATCGAAAACCTCACTTTGGATAAACTCATTTGATTGCGCATTCATATTAAAGTCAAATGAAGAAAATAGTATAGCCCTTTTTCCTTTGACTGCTCATTTTCTATCTATTTTCCGAAGAAATAAAATTGTCCTTTATAATTTTTCTTCTTTTTTTGTGGTTCAATAACAGGTTTTTTTCAGATATGTTCTCATTTTTTCCCATTTTTGTTATTTCCTCCATTTTCAAGGATTCGAGCAACCTGGCTAACTATCCTGCAATGTGAATTAGAAAGGAATTTTGATATCTCTGTCTATGATTTTTCCCTACAAGCTACCATGTGAATATATGACAGAGGTCTTTAAGCGTCAATTATTGTCATTCGGTCTTATTGCATTTGCGATTAGTGGACATTTTTTCTGTTTTTGCTTAGAATTTCGCGAGATGAAAAGGATTTCTTAACTTTCCTCAATGCGGAAGATGATAAATCACTTCGGGTACGTATTGTTGTTGCCTCGATTCCCAATGTGATCCGGCGCTAGAATATTTTATCTTTTAAAGCATTGAACTCTAACGAATTTTATTGATTAAATAGCTTAGATCTTGCATGGCAAGTTCTAAATAATAATCATTTTGAAATGAGAATTTGTCAAGATATTTGTGAACCGAATGAATGGAGTTGACCTAGAAATGTTTGTTTTAGTCTTTTCTTCGTGTGATTGCTGACAACTAATCTATCTAATTTTCGCTAGTTTTCTTTACGATCTACTTCACGGCATGCTTCCTCTTCCCAAATCCAAGCTCCCGGGCTTAAAGAAGCTTATTGTTAGGCAAAGAATAATTTTCAACGGTTAAATTGTCTTCGCCCGCATTTAGTTCAATTTTAACTTTATATTACTTAACTCACAAGTTTTCTAACCCCACGGCATTTCTCTTTACAGAGATTTTCAGTGATACTAATCTAATTATGGTCACTTGGAATTCCAGCTGCAGGCGCACTAAATAATTTTCGTTAAAATTCTCTCCACGTGACGTTCTTGCGTATTTGTTCCACGATGACAGTCGACTAACAATTCTTGTTTACGAAATTCACTATTTCCACCGATGAGGAGGAGAAGAATGAAAGGAGTTAAAATTAAACGACGCAAACATCGAACGCCAATTCTATTGGACGCGATGATTTCATACATGCCGATCCCACCTCAAGTCTGAGGAAAAACGACTCACCGCGCGGAACATTTCCGCGACCCATCCCTTCGTTTCTCATAAATAACTCAACTACCGAGGAATAAGTTCATACTTTTCAAAAGCAGGTGGGAATCGACTGATCGATTTTTATCGAATCGAAAACCAAATCTACTGTACTTGGAAGACATCGTATTTTGTTACTTTTTGGGGCACGTTCGTTGATAACAAATCAAGAATATTATCGCCCCGAGTTGGTGACCAGTGACAAGTTAATGCAAAGGATTCCACGATAAAAGGGACTCACGGGTATCTTTGTCTTTAGCCCCCCCCCTTCCCGTTTTAAAACTAAATGTGCTCCAATCAATAGATGGAGCATTGAAATCTCTATCGATTATAACGTCGTCCGGCAACCTGCAAAATGCGCATACATAAATTCTTTTGGATTCAGAACTTTTAATTGGGAACCACAGACTTTCCAAACCGTTACCCGGAATCACCTCAGCCCTGCTGACGCTAGAATTTTCAACCGTAATAAAGACACCGCCCCCGATTCTATTTGCTCTGTCATTTCTGCAAACGGAAAAGGATTTTTGGAAAAGTTCACCGACGGCGATATCAGTGAAAAACCAGCTTTCTGTTCCAATTATTATACCTGCGCCAGTGTTTTATTATAAACAGATATACATATATACACACACACACACACACACATATATATATATACACACATTCAAACACGAAATCCCGCCAAACGGCGAATAAATACTCATATATACAGAAACATATATAAGGAAAAGGGATAGGAACACGTATAAAGGACGAACACAATAGAGGTGGGGAAGGCGGAATCGAACGGATCACAAGAGTAAAAATATTTCCTCAACCGGGACTGGAACACCGGATCTTTCCACTTGCCGGGCCAAGTGGTTAAGAGCATCCGCCCGGCAAGTGGAAAGATCCGGTGTTCGAGTCCCGGTTGAGGAAATATTTTTACTCTTGTGATCCGTTCGATTCCGCCTTCCCCACCTCTATTGTGTTCGTCCTTTATACGTGTTCCTATCCCTTTTCCTTATATATGTTTCTGTATATATGAGTATATATATATATATATATATATATTTTTTTTTTTAAGGTAATCTACCGGTTAAGGTAGGTTTTTGGATGGACACAACTACCAAACAAATATTTTATTACTCCTAACAAAACACAAAATCCATCATCCTACTCTATTACAGGTCCCTCTTAATCTCTGAGTACTTTCTTCCTCCCTTCATCCCGTCCAACATCCCTATCCTGTTCCTTCCTTTTCCTCTTTTGCCCAACATCCTACCCTCTATCACAGTCTTCAACATCCCACTGCCGGTCAACACCCCCTTCATCCACTTTTCCTGCCTCCATAGGATTGCTCCCAACAAACCCCTCTCTTCGCCCACCATACCAAGTACTTCCTCATTTGTTTTCTTCTCTGTCCATTTCACCTTCTCCATTCTTCTCCACACCCACATTTCAAAAGCCTCCAGTCTACGTCTATCCTCCTGCTTCAATGACCACGTTTCCGCACCGTACATAGCTACGCTCCATATCAAAGTTTTTACGAGTCTTTTCTTAACATCCTTACTCAAAGTTCCTGTTATCAACTCCCTCCTCCTTGTGAAAGCCTCTTTGCCTAGCGCAATTCTTCTCCTTACGTCCCTACTACTTTGACCGTGTTGGTCCAAAACACTACCGAGATACGTAAACTGTTCTACCTGCTCTAGTTTTTGCCCTCCTATTTTGATGTTAAGCTTGCCCTTTTTCTTTCTAGAAAATCGCATAACCTTTGTTTTATTAATGTTGATTCTCATCCCATACCTGTCGCACTGAATTTCCAATTCACTCAGCAATGCTTGCAGCCCCTTGGCTGACTGACAAACTAAAGCTTGGTCATCAGCAAACCTAACTGATTTTACGAATTCCCCGCCCACTTTCATTCCTACCTCGAGTTCTTCCCATGCCTCTTTGATCATTTCCTCAGCATACAGGTTGAACAGCAACGGTGATAATGGGCAACCCTGCCTTACACCCCTTCCTAACACTGCCCATCCTGACTCCCCGTTTCCCACCCGCACCTGAGCAGTCTGAGACATGTACAGGTTGCGGATTAGCCTCCTTTCCCTCCAATCTATTCCTATTTTCTGCAATATACTCATTAGTTTTTCCCAATTCACTCTATCAAACGCTTTTTCGAAATCTACGAAACAGGCAAATACCTCCTGGTTGTGTTCTATATTCCTCTCGATTAATAATCTCATTACTGCAATGGCATCACGCGTACCTCTCCCCTTCCTAAACCCAAACTGATCCTCCCCTAAGTAATCATTTGCCCTACTCTCTATCCGTTTGTTTATGATCCTGAGAACAACTTTAGCTGCGTGGGATATCAAACTAATTGTCCTATAGTCCTCACATGACGTGGCCTTTACCTTTTTCGGAATCGGAACTAAAACTGATCTCACAAAGTCTTCCGGCCAGATTCCCTCCTCATAAATGCTACGGATCAGCCCATATAGCCTCTTCCTCCCACATTTTCCTAAGCATTTTAAAAGTTCCACGGGAATGTTATCTACCCCCACGGCCTTATTTAGTTTCATCTCCCTTAATGCCCTTTCTATCTCATTGTCTAGTATGCCTGGACCTAAGCTGTCTTCCTCTACGTCATTTTCTTTTTCAATGTCTAACTGTGTTGGTCTGAGTTCTTTACTATACAGTTCTTCTATATACTCCTTCCATCTCTCTTGGATCTTTCCTGCGTCAACTATTACCTTACCCGCCTTATCTCTAACTATTAGCATAGCTCTTCCTTTCTTACTTCCCGATAACGATTTAACTTTGCTGTACAGCGCACCGATTTCACCCTTCCTCTGGAGACTCTCCATATCCTCGCACTGCGTCTTCCACCATGCGTCTTTTGCCTTATTTGTTGCCCGCCTCAATTTATTGTTCAATTCTTTGTACTTCATTTTGCCTAATTCTGTATTTATATTCTTCCATTTTCGCCGCTCATCCATCTTTGTAATCATCTCATCCGTGATCCATGGTTTCCTAGTCCTTTTAGCGTTAATGGTTCCAAAAGTGTCTTTTGCGGCTTTAGACAACCCTTTCTTGATAGTTTCCCATTTTTCTTCGATAGAACTTAGCTCTTTACCATCCTCCATGATTTCCTCTACCGCCTGTTTGTATTCCTTCCTTTTCAAACCATTTAATGCTTCTACATTCCATAACACCTAAATTGTGGCCAGAGTCCGCATCCGCTCCTGGGAAGCTTTACGAATTTATCACACTGTTCCTAAACCTTTGTTTAACTAGAATATAATCTAGCTGATACCTTTCTGAGTCCCCTGGCATTTTCCATGTATACCTGCGTCTTTTGTGGTGTCTAAACCAAGTGTTGGTGATGACTAACCCCTGTCCCGTGCAAAATTAAACTGCTTTCTCCCCACGGTCATTCCTTGTGCCTAATCCGTAGTCCCCACCTCATCACCATCTTTTCCTTCGCCTACCGTCGCATTCCAATCCCCCATCACTATCAAATGTTTCCCTGAAGGAAAACACGCGATTATGTCCTCTAATTGATCGTACATCGTATCGACCTCTTCCTCCGCATGGTTGCCCGGTGGCATGTATACCTGAATAATAACGAAGTTCGTCGGTTCTGCTTTTATCTCCACTAGTAGTATTCTATCCGTTACCTGCTCTATGTTGACTGCGCTTCTTCCTACCTCTTCATTTAATACTATGGCAACCCCTCGTTGGGTCTCGTCCCCACCGCTGTATATTATTCTATACTTATCACTCCAGTAATCCCCGCTATCTTTCCATCTCACCTCGCATAGACCTAAAATATCTATATATCCCCTTTCCATCTCTCGCTTAACATTCTCCAATTTCCCTGTCCTCATCATTGTCCTAACATTCCACGTTCCTATTCTAACTAATTTGGTCTTCTTCTCCTGCGTCTTCTGTCCTGCTGCTGCTGGTTTTCCCTTGTAAGGGTTTCGTGGGATGACGACCGCGGAAGCCTTGCCTCCCCCGCTGCCGGGCACGACACACGGCCGATTGGGCCGAGCCCCGTGGTTGCCAAGACTCAAAATATCTCTATTGTCCATCATATTTTTCTTGGGAATGATAATTGAGGTGGTTTCCCGTTACCTTCCTCAATAGTGTTTTTAACGTGACACCATCACTTACTGGCCGCCCCACTGGGGTCAGACGCCATTGCAGCCGCCTCACTGAGGAACAGACGCTGCGTGGACTACCTTTCGTCTGGCTCCTAACCTTCGACCTATCTGGCATGGGTGACCCTACCAGGAGCAATTTTTATTACTCCCGCCAGCACAGCTCTAGGCGTCATCGGAACGCACAAGCCCTTCCACCACGTCAAGGTTGTAGTCCGGGGAGGGATATATATATGTGTGTGTGTGTATATATATATATACACACATGCACACACAAATATATATACATACAAAATAAAGCACTGGCGCAGGTATAATTATTGGAACAGAAAGCTGTTGATGCCGTTGGCTTGCAGGGTGCATAAATAAATAATAATGTTTCCTTGACATTAAGGTTGTTTGAATTTTTAGCGTGGATCTTTTTCCTATTGAATCCCTTATAAAATTTTCTGTCCGATGCTATCTGATTTGTGTTAAATGCACTATTGTATCTCTATCCCTGACCCTCATTTCATTTAAAGCGAAATAATTTGGCAAAGAAGACTTTAAAGACCCACTATTTGATCTAGCCGCCATCCGATTCCGATATCCCTGCAGGAACCTAACGGTCGTAGGCTTGTTTTGTTACAAGTTCAAAAGTAATAGCAACATCGTTGCTATTGTAGCTATGATGGAACAAACAGAAGTATTATTCTAACAATAAATAATATATTAATAATTAAATGAGTTTAATGGAAGAGAATGATCGAAACAACAACCATCAATAAATGTACTGTTTATGGTATTTATTCGCACGTGACGAATAATTCATCGAAATAATCGGTCTCCCTCTCTGACAGTAATTCGATTCGTGTGGCGAGCCTGTGTCGACAGTAGTCGAATAGGAGCTGATATGAAGCACTTAGAAGTCGGCCTTGTATCGTAAGTGAACACCCTCCCGCGTCAAACCTTCACCTAATCGCCGATATTTCCTGTGGAACGATAACATTTATCACCTATGACCATGCGATTCATGTTTGATATTGCAGGGCGATGTCAACACGCCAAGAATTGCGAGGTAAAAATGGAATTTGACTAATTTTATTTCTAATATCACTCTCATTACAAACGACATTGAGATGATGACCATATAAAACGAGTTTATTGAGAAGAGTCAATATCGTAGTCATGCTAAGTAAATATGTCGATGTTCTTGAACTATATCGTTATTCCATAGGAATATATATTATGTGATTTTATCAAAAGTTTTAACGGTTAAGGTAGGTTTTCGATGGACCTAGAGACTAAACACTTCTATATTTGTATCCCCGTTTAGCGCCACGCTAACTACAATAGCATTACAATGACGCTTTGTCTCCCTTCACTTCACTCGTACTTTCTACCTCCCTTCATTTCGTCCAACATACCTAATCTTTTCTTACCTCTACCTCGCTTGCCCGACATTTTTCTCTTTAACACAATCTTCAACATTCCAGTGAAACTCAATATACCATGCATCCACTTTTCCTACCTTCTTTGAATTTCTCCCTGCAATCCTTTTACTTCCTATTCCATGCCTCTTATTCGTTTGTTTTCCTTTCTCTTCATGGCATTTTTCTCATACTTCTTCACACCAAGAACTCGAAATCCTCCAATCTAGGCCTATCATTTTGCCTCAACGACCAAGTTTCGGAGCCGTACAATATAACGCCCCATATTTATATTATCGTTAATATTTTCACAACATGTTTACTTAAAGTCCTTGTCATCAATTCCCTCCTCTATTTAAAATCTTATTTACCTAATGCGTTCTTTTTCTTATTGTCCTTAGAGCGCTAGTCGTACATCGTTTGTAACTGCTTTACCTGCTCGAGTTTATGCTCTCCGACTTTAATCTAAACATAGGGATTGAAATAAGGGTGTGTAAATTAGCATGTTTTAAAATGCTCTAAAATTGTGCGGGCCGAATGTCATATGGTGTCGTCCGTTACCAGTCGTGGATACGTCCAAATGATCAACTCCAGTGGGCAACGTTCTTCCCGGTCCGAGCGAAGGTCGCGGCTGCGGATCTCTCCGCAGACATGAGCGTCGTGACTTAATGTGACTCTAGATATCGAATTATACTTTGTGGTGCGATGTGATCTCAGCCACAGGTGGGGCCTGAAAGTCTATCACTTTACCCAATGCGTACCACGGTGGAGGAAGGTCAAACGACATAACAGAGAGTGGGATCTTGAAGTTCTTTTTTATGCGACCGTAAAATGTATCCAGTTGTAAGGCAAACTCAACTTATTTTCAGGTTTTATTCTTAAATCAAAGGATTTAGTTTGTCATAGTCTAGAGGTATTTTCAACAGCCCTCTACGCCATCCTGTTCCCTGCAAATATCTTCATTCCGTCATATTTTCTTGCACTGACGTTTCTATCACCGTCTTCTAGTAATACATCCGCGGTATCCCTATAGTTCTTACATTACTTGGTGGGTTCCAATACGTTCTTCATTACTCTATTGTCTCTCATGATGTGCCCGATTAACTTTCCTTTTCTTCAGGATGCACTCTATTGGTTTCCCACTTCTTTTTTACTATCGTATTCCATATAATTGCCAAATGGAATCACGTGCAGCGTTAGAGGAGCTATATTTGTAAAACGCTGTTATGATTGACGTAGTAGCGTATTCAAAATATTAGGGGAGCTAGGCTGGGAATTACATACGGAGCAAAGGTTAAATTACAGATTAAATCTCTTGCATGGATTGGAAGGGAGTCTCTTTAGCAGTCATGTTGCAAATGCATTATTATCCCCATCGTACTATGGTAGGCGAGATCTTGTCAGTAAAATTAGAGAGATTAAGTGTAGAACAGATAGATTTAAGATGCCATTTTTTCCACTAACGATAAGGGATCAGAATAACATTCTCCGACCGCGGTAGGGTCATATTCGGGTGAAAATTAGTCTGGTGTGTATTCATCCCCTGCCACACACCCTAGGGGTGGCTTGCAGGGTGCTAATATATATATATATATATATATATATATATATTTCATGTGTGTATAGATATATATATATATACCTTTACAGTATATATAGTATTTCCCCATTAGTCTCTCGGTCAATCCATTTGATATCATAACGTTTCTGCATGAATCCATTTTATTTTCAAAACGAGTGATGTAGTACATCTTATAAATTAATGTTTCAATTTCCACTTGATTTTTTATTTTTTTAAATTTGGACTTCTTAAAGACCAGCCCTCACCAATTTCCCAGTGACGTGGATTTGCAATTAAAGTGGGTAGTAGCTGAAAAAAACGCGTCCTATTCCCGGATTGAATTATACGTTCTACAATAGTTTAGTACGAATTTCAGGTAATCATAAGGCATTGGTATGTTACTACGGGATTTTAAATTTTGTTTCCTCAATTAACCTTTCGTTAACAAGTGGACATTTTGATTTTGTTTTGTGAACTTGGGAGAATGAAATCCATTAATGCACGAGAACTTTCTATTAATTTTTTTCATAATTATGGTTAATGTAGTGTAACTACGTTAAGCTTTTTAAAAATTCACTTGTTCGTCATTTCTCTTGCAGAAGTTTTCTCTACTTTTACTCAATAAGCTACGTAAGGTAAATGAAAGTAATGTTTTCGGATCTTACTGAGTAGACATTTTTTTTATTTTGTTAATAACTTCGGAATATATGGAAGGATTTTTTCAAAACCAGCGGTTAATGTTTTTCTGTTTCTGTATCCTAAATGAAATTCTAAGGAGATACGATTTTTTTATCACGAGAAAATTTTGTAAAAAATACATGCATTTACATGCATACCTCCGTCATCAGCGGTGTCTATTTTACCACAATTTTTCTGCGATTGATCTTAGATCTATCAAAAACAATATATAATATTTAATTGATAAGGCGGGAAGAATATTGTTTATATATTCCATTCTATTCATTTCGGAATAAATCGTGATTCGAAGCAAATTACCGTGTTGCCGTTAGTTTTCATGCCATCGAATTTAGAAACTGGAGTTACACAGGGTGTGTTCCAAAGTTCATGAAATATATAATTTTTTAAAGTTGTATTAAGAATATGAAAAAAGTGTTGATTCTTCTAAGTACTCTCCATGAGCATCTAAACATTTTTTCCACCGGCTCCTCCATCCCCTCGAAGGTCTCGACGGGAACCTCATTTAAGGCTGCTGTCACGGCCGCTTGGATAGCCTCAATGCTGTCATAAAGGCGTCCTTCGAGCGCGGTCTTGACCCTCGGGAACAAAACGAAATCATATTAACATTGTCTAAATAATCAGGTTTAATGTCCACATGCTCCTTCAGTTCACTCGCGATCGATACTCGATTGGCCTTTCGCTTGTCGATAAACAGTTTTGGGACCAGCTTGGCTCACCCCTTTCGCGTGTTCAAATCGTCCTTAACGGTGTGATGCACAACAGTCTCCGAAATTTTCAGTGTGTTACCTAACAGCCGAACACTCATTTGACATTCAGAATTCAACAAATCGCGCACACGAGTCACATTTTCATCGCTTTGGCTTGTTGAGGACCGTCCACAGCGGGGATCGTCTTCCACCCCTCCCTAAACATCTTCACCCTCCTTGTAACTTGCTCACACGTTAGAGCAAACTCCCCGTAGGCTTCCTTAAGCAATTCGTGATTATCGGCAGCTTTTTTGTCGAGTTATGTGCAGAATTTGATCGCCCAACGTGTTTGAAAGTATCCGCCATCGCGCGTCGTGACGTAGTCTCAAAACAGGGGTGCACTTCAGCGATCCTGACTCCACCAATGCTTAAAGCAGACTTAACTTGGGTTCGCTGCGCAGCTAAGCCCCCCACCTAACCCAACCCGTCCGAACACGCTGCGGCCGGTAGAGGCGTGGCAACAAAATATATTTCATGCCTTTTGGGACGCACCCTGTATATTAGAGACTCAGGGAATAACGTTATTTTCAGAAAAATATTTCTCTCTTGGTTATGGCATGAGAAAAGCCTCTCGAAAATTTTTAGAATTAAAAATTCTTTAACACATTCTACTGTATAGGGGCATTGCGTAACCCCTAACCCAACCCAAACCAAAACCAAAATACCCATACCCAGCACCGACTTAGATTTCGCTCTTTCAAGCTAGAGGCGCAATTTCCTTCCCTTGTAGCGCCTGAGGTAGCAGATACCCAGGAAACAAACGGCCCAGATTCGATTGAGGGCGTGTGGAGGTATCGCCTGGATTAAAACCCGAAACCTCGTGGTCATCTGCCCGTGTCCTCGCACTCTGGATCCACACTCGTTCAATCAGGCGGGCGCTCGAAAATCGAACGGCGCCGTCCTCGAGAGCTTTCGACTTCGCGGGGCAATCGATGCGGTGTCGACGGAGGAAGAAAAGCGAATAGCCCGACCGAAGGTGATGGCGGGGGTGGTGGGTAAGTCTGCGTATTTCGATGCGCGCGGTGCGTAACGAAGGAGGAGGCGGATGGGCTCCGGATGCAACCCGGATAGGTGGTGACCGTAGAAGGGATGTCGTGGGAAAAAGGCCCCTGGAGTGGGAGAGAGGAGGCAGGATGAGGAACGGAGGGAGGGAAGGGTGGGTGTGGAGGGGGAGGGAGGGGGCTCACGTATGCGGTCTCACGACATATCGCATTTGAATACCAATTGTAACTCGTCACGTCCCCGCCGAACACTTTCGCCCCTCCTAGCCACCCTTGCACCGCGAGTCCTCCCCTCCCTCCCCGACCAGCGCCCCCGAACCCTTTCCCACTTCCCCGAGCCCTCTTCTGTGCCCTCTGGCGTCCTCCGCGAGTCGGACAAAGGAGGCCCGAGACGATTTCCGGACGGCAAGATAGAGAGTGCTTCGACCCCGTCTTTTGACACGACTACCAACCGAAAAGTGTTGTCTGAGAGAGGTTTCCGGAAGGAAACTCCGTAATTGGAGAAAGATAGATGGGGCGTGCAAGCATTAAGTCAGGTGGCTCCGATCACAGGAGACCTCACCGCGCGGCTCGCCTTTGATTGTGCGTTTAAGATACGGAGAATGTCGCAGAGAGCTAGCTCATCATTTTTTTCATTGGTTGATTTTTTATATAATTATTTCCGAAACAGCTTGTGGCATTATCTATATTATCCCTTAAAAAAGGCATGATTGCTTTCCTTGGAAGTAAAATACTTTAAAAGTTTTCTCCGGTCTTCACCGGGTCAGGGGTTCCATGTTGACAGGCGTTTCGAAGCTTGACTCGATGCATCTGTCGGACGATGCTCGAGTCGAGCTCCAAAACCTTGGTCAATATGGAACCCCTGACCTGATGGAAGACCCGCGAAAACTTCATAAAGCCAATAGGCCGGGAAAGCATGATATCATACTTAAAATACTTTACTTTTCCGTAGATATTGTGCATGACTCCGGAAGCCATAATAAGTAGTGTCTGAAACGAGATTATAACTTTTAAGAATATGCATAGACTAAAAATAATATCTTTACTTTCCAACGGTTTATGTTTGATTGGCTATTTTTTGTGACATTGGAAATGAAAAAATGTTTCGAAACAATCAGCTTTTTTCGTGATGGACTATAAATCTCGCAGTTCGAGGCTCACGAGGGAGATCTTTATAGTTTCCTTGAAGACTTTAATCCAATTCTCTTAACGGTTTCTGCACTTTTGCGCAGATAAACCTTAGTCGATTTCATTAAAACAAAGAATACCCTAACAGGATCCTATTCCTTCCAATTTACTATGACATGCATCCTGATTTTATCCTGTTTTTCTATTACGAATATCACCTTCACATTTTAGTAGACACACCTATTACACATTTTCATGCAATTAAGATCGTGATGAACATTTGTAGATGAGATCTTTGACAAGCACTCAGTGAATCAGATGAATGATCTTCCGGGCTAGATCTCTTTCTTTCGATCTTATATGCCTCACCCTTATATTAAGAAATGCAGTGGAATGAGCGTCCCCCGTTAATTTCGGCGTGTGATGAGAACTTATTAGTTAACGCGAAAAATTTGGGTTAGACTCCCACTTGAGTCATGAAAGCCCGTGTACATTTTTGTGATTGATGGAACGAGAGCTACCGTGCGAAGTAGGTTTAGCATCAAAGGAAGTGCATCCGCCTTCACATGGTAGGCTGCAAAACGCCGGGCAGGCGGCAGGCAAGTGTGTGGCAGGCGTTGAATTCATAATCGGTGTGCAACATGGAAATTGCATATTTAATATTTGTGACTGAGAATTTATATGAAACGATGGAAATAGATTTTGCAAACGGTTTTTAATGCATTACAGTATGGAATTTTCATGTCATACTCTCTAGGTATGTCACACGAGTTGTTAGTAATGGTTGCAATATGGTCAAGTTAGAATTAAGCTTACCGGTAGCTTTTATGGTATAAAATGTTGTTTCCCGAAATTATTTACTGACAGCAATGCGGATCTCTTATCGTTTTCAGAAAAAAAACCTGTCGATTCCACATTTTTTCTTTATAATCCTATTATATCTCCTTACGTATTACGTTGAGGAAAGAATACATTGCTAGCATGACCCAAAAAGAGAACTTCTCAACTATCGGTCTGCGGTAGAGTCCCAACCTAGTTCTCCCAATAATTCTCCAGGCACGCTACTAAGTTTGTGGCCAGAAAATATGAGGGTCTATGATTATCGGTCTTCAACTCGATACCAATTATACTAATTTAGGGATAGTTTCTGTATGGCACTTAATTTTTCAGTATTTAATTTCTCTGGAAACTGGAAACAAAAATGAGAAAGCCCCCATTATTGTCGGAGGCTGATATTGCCATTGTAATTCACGTACGTAGGCCCACATGCTGGTATGATGTACGTTAGCATCCAGTTAATATTCAGCCGCTCCCGGTTCATTCACCTCTCTCACTTTCTCACCATCGCGCGTTCATTATCATCTTTTTCCTCTTTTGTCATTCCCAACGGCACGTATATTTTGCTTCTTCCGCATGGTAAAAACTTGGGTTTTCAGAAATCCATCAACCTCGGTATCATGAGAGCATCACAATCCTATTCTTTCGAATTCGATCGCTCCGCCCACAGATTCTACATGAAAGCTAACCACTCCCGGGATTCTCGAACTCTCGAATTACAATCCCACTCCATAACTGCGCTTATTTGGTGACGGCGCAACTGGCTGCTGGCATATTTTATGCAAATGTCTTTCTCAAATCAAAAATTGTTTTATTGGAATAAGCAGTTTGTGGGCAGTTGGAGATCAACCTCTTCCCTTCATGATGCCGTTCGCAGAGCGATATCATCTCTTAATTCAGTCGTCTGCTGTTTTGGAATTCCGTTATATTGCGGCATAGCTTTTTATTGCCTACGAGATTGATTTTTTTGCCTATCATTCTAATCTTCTTTTGTTCGCTTTCCCACAATTGCATGACGTAATAATTATATTCCCCACGTGCTCAGCTTCGACTTTATCCTCTCCTTGTTAAATTCATGGCCGCAAATATCATTTCACAATCTGCACTACGTCATCCCATTAGGAGTGCGTTTGGGAAATTGAATTTCTGATTCATGCAGTGCGAACGCGGAATCATACTCCGCAGAGCAAGACAGTGCTTTTCCTTCCTATCATATTTCTATTCGAAAGATCAAAGATATTTCCCGAGTGTGGAGCGGATATACCCCACCGCAATACTAAATTACAGTTTTGTGTTTTTATGGCTCCTATGGATGGTAGCACTCTCGCGGTATTATGGCATCCGGAGAGAAGTTTTTATGGGCTGGTGATGGAACCGTGTTTTGTTTTTTCGACACTTTGAATTGTTTGTGAGCCATAATTCCATCAGCGTTTCGCGTGATTCGGTGTGAGCTATTATTATCCAGGAGGCGCACGGATAGGGAGATTCCAGGGTAGTCATCCTGATCGACTCGATTTCCTCCCCGAAAACTCAGTATTGGAAGATATTGACAAGAGGTAATCGAGATGCCTACACACTCACGCGAGGTAGACCTTAACCCAAGCCGCTCAGGTCCTCGGTCTTCCATTTCCTTCAGTTAATTATTACCCGTCCATGATGATAACATGCTTTCCCGCTGTATTGTTTCTTCCGAAATGTTGAAAATGACGAGCGTCAGACTCATTCGATTCACTTGAGTGATGGGCGTATTTGCATCCAAAATTAACTTTTGTGGAGAGTCGTTGATGTATAACTCGTGTGGAGGCGGGCGGACAGCTATTGGAATTGTGGAGTGGAGCGGCTTAAAGGGAGTTTGTTTAGGGTTTGTCCTTAAATTAGGATTTCTCGCACGTATGCCTTTTGGAGGCGGTGGAGGAGGTGGGGGTGATGTGCAAATTAATTACTTTTCCTGTTGCGGGATGGAGGGTTTGAGGGGGAGGAATCTTAGATAAAGTTTATTATTGAACTATTTAAGCCAGTTTAATGGGAAATTGAAGCAATCTGTTTTCACAGAACAATTTGAAGATCATTTTCTTTCAGTTTTCCTCCTCGATCAACAGGGCGTTAAGATATTTAATGAGAATGGGGAACCCTTTGAACTCTTTCATTCGTTGAGGTTCTCCGTCGGCATTGATTGATCGCTGTGTTGGAAGAAGGCGTTTGGGCGAACAAAGGCGCCAAAGAAAACAAATGAAGAATAATCTTCAAGAAGGTTAAGATTATGAGCTAAGACACGTAGGGGAAGCGTGAATAAAGGTAACTGGAAGCGTTTGATTGAGGCAGTGAAGTAGTCAGTGAGTCGAAAGAGTGCAACCCAACGAATGAGGGGTGGTATAAAGCCCAGGTATTCCCAAATACCCCAGCTCACATTTATCCTTTCAGTTTTTCTGAGCAGTTCTATTAAAAAAAACACTTCTGGAATCCAATCATACCATATGTTCATACATTCCCTCCATGCCGTTCTCTTTCGGGATAAAAAATACGTCAAAAAAATCAACCCTTTAGGTTCGAGCTGGAAAATTACTTCCTTTCTCTAATTATTCCCACGCTACCATAGAATTATATTCTTCTTTCGCCTCTATGGTATTCATGCATTGTTTCATTCATGTCCCTCCGTTCCCGTAACCTTTTATATCCCTGGCCGTGATAGTCTTTTCGACCACACTTGACTAATGACTTTGAGTGTATCCCTTTCTCTCAAATGTGTCTGGTAATTCGACCCTCATGCATTCTCAAAACATGACTAAACCAGCATAGCGCACTTCCTTCACACTTATGTGTTACCGATACTTCGTGTCCTCATTCTTCCACGATCCACTCATTCCCCACTCCTCTCCTACTTTTCCCGTAAACACTCCTCAAAGCACATCATACTCACCGCTACATTCATACAACATCCATGCTTATCCTGGCATAAAAGTTTTTCAATTTCATGCAGTAATGGGATAAGGAGTGTACTTATATAAACCGCTGTTTTTGCTCCCGGAGACAATAATTTTTATAAACTCCTCACGCTACGAAAAACCTTTTAGCCAGTATCTCTATACAATCCTTCACATATATTCTGTTAAAATGTATGTGTTCGTCATTAAAATCATTCCGCCAATCAGCTCACTACACGATTATATCTACCGATGCCCTATAATTTGGGTATAACACAGATATTTTCAAACTTGAATCATAAAAATATTTTAGTAGGGCAGGGTTATGATTCTATATGCTTTATATGCACTTCCAATTCCAATTTTCCTCTATGATAAATGTTTCTCAAAGAAAAGAATATGATATATGTTGAATGAAGGAGGTTTTTAAGATTAAATGAAACATAAAGATAAATAACAAATAGAATGCCCTAGGTGTTATGAAAAAAGAGGTCATATATGTAAAATTAAGATTAATAAAGTGCTGATTGCTTAAATTTTGAAATCATTGAGGAAATTTAAACAAATGTGCCAAGCCTTACTTACTGCTCGCTGCTTAATGAACTGCTGGATGGAGGCACTCAGAAATCACCTGTAAAAGATTGAAAAATCCCCCTATACCAAATGCCAGCGTGTTAGTTAATAGTTTCCCGAAGTCTTAATCACAACGCAGATAATTTCCAATAGTTTAATGCGCACATGCTCTCTATATTCCTTATTTCTACCCTTTTTCGAACTGAATTTTTGATTTCCCGAAACCTGCACACTAATTTCCATTCAATACCTTCAACGAGATAAATAATTATTTTAGTGTCCTGTATGCCACCGCTAGGATGTGTGACAGGGAGTGAATGCACACCAGACTAATTTTGACCCGAATATTTTCCCCCTACCTTGGTGGGACAATGTTATTCTGATCTCTTATCGTTTATGGAAAAAATGACATCTTAAACCTATCTGTTCTGCACTTAATCTCTCGAATTTTAATAACATAATCTTTCCTATCGTAATACGATGGGGCTAATAATACATTTTCAACATCATTGATAAAGAGACATCCTTCCAATTTATGCAAGAGATTTAAGCTGTATTTTAACCTTCGCTCCGTGAGTGATTCCCAGCCTAGCTCCTCTAATATTTTGGATACTCTACTCAGTTTATCATAACAACGTTTTACAAATTAAGCTCATTTGCGCTGCACGCGATCCAACTCGGCAATCAATTCAACTTCGTGAGGATCCCATGTAGTAGCGGCATATTCTAAATGAGGCTTAACCAGCGAAATATAACATTTTTCTTTGACCTTTTCATCACATGTACCCAGTACTCTCCTGATAAATAAACCCTAATTTTTTTGTTAGCTTGGCCACATATTCCCCGTCTGTATTTCACCCTGGAGAGGTCGTGAGATTATGACTTGGGTCAATCACCGTCAATCCTAACACTTTAATATCCTATATTTTGCAAACTCTGTACCAGATTATTTTTGGTATTCTACCGTTTAAGGTAGGATACCAAACCATACCGTTTTGGATGGACAAACTACAGGTACATAATGGTACTGCAATATGTTTTTTGCCTCTCCTAAAAAACACCACCTGACATCCGACCCTACAATGAACCCTATTTTTAATTTCGAATACTTCCTCCCTACCTTCGTTCCGTACTGCATGCCTATCCTATTCCTACCCCTTCCTCATTTGCCTAACGTTTTACCCTCATCACCGTTTTCAATTTTATAGATAAAAAGACAAATAAAGGAGTATATTTTGATTGGTCGTTACAGAGAACTGCTACCTCAGAACCTCTGTACAAAAATACGTTTTTCAATCCTTCCAAATTATGTCAGTCTATCGGTGGTTATTTGAGATTTCCCAGCAGTTCCAGTGTCGACCCATACTCAGATAATTTGATAACCTTCATGCATCAATATATGGCATTGAACATAATTAAAAACACAAAATTATTATTTTAATCATTGACATTCTATTCCCTATTGTAGTTATACAATGGGACTGTCACCCTCAGTGTCTCAACTTCTGCAGGTAGAGATGTATTTTATTTCTGGTAACTGTCGAGAGGTGAACTTGAAGGTATCATTGTGAACACATGAAATAAGTGATCCAAATCAAAGAATATGTTTAAGCGTTAGACATGGCGTTGGTGTTAAAATGCTTGTGACTGAAATGAGAACGATTCGATGTTAAATCGTAGGGTATGCACAAGGAAGTGAAGAAAGAAAGAATTTTGGATACGAGGAGGATGATAGTGAAAAATCAGATTAGAATAAGAGTTTAGGAACCACAATGATAAAGGATAAATCAAATTGGATTTCCATATTGAATTCACATGCAAGTCAAGTCAATGACATTGGTAAATTATGGCAATAAAGTCCCTCTGTGAATTGATCCCGGAAATCCAACGCATCGCCTTGGTAATTATGAAGTGCTGCCCTTTCATGTTTGTGATGTGTCCCATCTTACCTAGTTCTCTCTCTCTCTGACACCGCGCTGGTACTCCCCCTACCAGTGCCCCACCCCATCAGATCCCCACAATGAAGTAATTTTGTTGCTGAAATTGGTTCTCCTTTAATTGCACTCAATCGATTTCTTCCTCATGCCAAATCTCGACATCCTAGGGTGTTCATATCGTAATCGTGTCGTACCCTTCGCGGAGTGGGGGCACAGCAAGGACTGAAGGGAACAAATGTTTGATACTGAAATTTAGTCCTCCCAATGCCTTAGGGAAGCAGTTTCACGTAAAGTCTGACCATTTCCGGGTATCGAAATGGCCATTTCAACTTTCACGCGGAAAGATAGAGCATCTAAGTAAATTTTCACAATGTATGAACAGGCACACGTGTTTCGACTTTGCAACGTCATCACAAATCTGATGACGTTTGAACGTAACGAGATTGAGTTCAAATGTCGAAACGGGTGTCGTGATTATGGATAAATTGTGAAATTTTACTCAGTTACTTTATATTTCCACATTACGATGGACCTTCACAATGTCAAGGGTTCTACCGCCAACGCTATTTCAACTTTCATTTGTTTACATCCCAAACCAACACCTAATGTTTTTCGTTTTCCGATAGGGAATTTAACAAGCCGTCGACTTTGTTTCCTCGTTTTGTATACTCTACCTTTGAGCCGTGTCACGCGAGGGTATGGCGTGAATTCATCGAGTCTTATTAATGCGACGGATATTTTAATAGACTCCCTTAAGATAAAGAGAAGAAAAAGGAAATTGAAAATATCGGTGTGAAAGGTATACTCTCTTACTCGTGACATTATCGAAGGACCTCTTTATAAGATACTCAGTTTGTCTGTTTATAAAACTTTTTACTTAGCAGATAATTGAATATTTTTTATTCCCATAGGAATTCATCAAGACTCCTATATCATAGAGCGTGAAATGGTATGGGTTAAAGAGGGAAGGGTTACTGAAATGCGTCTAGATCATCCTACCCTTCTAGCCACTTGCGAACGCCGCTGCGGACATGCTCCGTTCTCCCAGAGAGCTAAGCGACTTGTTGGCACCTACGGCACTTACATATTTTACCGCCGGCCACGCCAAGAGTGGACGGCGAGACATTTCGTCAACTTCACATTGTCTTTCGGGGTAAGGCGTGTGAAGGTATTCAACCCCTTCACCGCCGCGGGGGTAATTACATATTCCGGATGAGAGGTGAGTGCTTGACGGGTCTCCCGCCAGCCAAACGAGGGAGACAGCGGGGAATCCGGCGTTGGTGATTAATAATCTTTCGATAAAACGGATAGAAATGACACAATGCATAAAGATTGCACCATCTGCGAGCCGTGAATGCCAATTGGCATCTGATCTTAGACCACGCCGACCACGTACGAGCCCGCCAACTCCTTCCGAGTCTCTGCGCGCGTTGCTTTCTTTCGCAAATATAAAAAAAATGAGGGAGAGATTCCCAGCGGAAAGGAACGTGTATATTGTTATCTGCCATGCTGTTTGCCTACATTGGAATATGCGGCGGTTGGGAACGGAGGATAAGGATGGAGAACACAAAGTAAAAAAAAGGCGAGGAGCATTGTTATGTAACCGCGCCGCGTTTGTTTGTATCTTCGCGGCTGCAGGAACAAACAAACCCAAACCTCTTTCCACTTCCGCAGCGGCGAGGAAAATGAACGTCAAATTCCGAAGATGTCGTTAAATTGCTTTTTCCGATTCTGTCCTTCTAAAACTTCGAGTCTATAGGTGTGAATGCATTTCTTTTCCAAGAAATACATTCCTGGGATTTTTTTCTCTGATTTAATGAACATTCCACTCTTGGCGTTAAGAATTAAAATTATTGAGATTGCTATCAAGAGCCCAACATTCCGTCTTATTACTTATTTCTCACTATTATCGCTGAATAATGTAACGTTGCAGGCTACTTCGCCATTCATATCATTGATGTAAATGCGACAAAGGGGAGGACCCATCACGCATCCCTGCGGGATATCAGAGACCACTTTAACAAAACCAGGATTAAATCTATTAATCATTAATTTTTGGTTGGACTAAATAAACCTTGAACCAAATTCATTATTTTTTCATACATCATTCACCATTTGTGAACTCCCACGACTTTGAAACTATCGCCCACACATCACAATCACATTAAAAAATATTCTGGTCAAAATTAGTCTGCTATGAATTCACCCCCTGCCTCACACCCTAGCAGTGGTTTGCAGGGTACTAAAAAATCTAAAAAATACACAAAATATACCCTTGGATTTCGTCAAACTAATCGCAGTAAAGGCATAAATTATCCTGCGTAGAAGAAATTTTTCATTCGAATGTCCTAAATACTTAATGGAGTCTACTGACTCGTTATCAAAGATGGAGGAGGGAAGAATAGGCGTGTTGCGGTGGAGAATTGTTAGGTAACAACGCGTTTGTTTTTATCTCCCGTGACCACGGGAGTAAACAAAACTTCCATCTTTTCCCACGTCTGGAGCGGCGCGCGTGAAATTGCCCCATCCACGTGCGAGGGACGCCTTTTAAAGCCTTTCTTCCAACCACCTCGAGCAGGCGAAGGACGAAAGGAGTGCGTTGAGTCTCCCCTTTCTTGTTTCACTTCCTCTCCGATGGCCTCGGCGGCAATGAAAACCGCTCGCGAGGACGAATGCGCGCCGCTATACGCGTTGAAACTCCCGCGAGGGCACATAATGATGTCATCAGCTCGCCTCCCCTCTTGTCAAAGGGCATTGAAGACCGAGCTCCCGTCCATATATTTTCTCCCACGACCCCTTATGGCATTCTATTTATTCACTGCGCCGGGGGCCATTTCCCCTTCCCCCTTGGCATCCGGAACGAATTTCCTCCGACTACACCTCCTCTTTCTCTCTCACCTTTCTTTCCCTCGCTTCGTTCGCCCTTCTCCCTCTTTCCCCATACCTCCCCATCCCACGCTTCAGGAATGTAGCCTTAATTGTGACGCTGTGCTGGGTTAGGCGTGGACCCTTCCACCATATTTTGGGTATACGGATCTTTTTCGTGCACAGACCCTCGGGGTCGCTTCACGGGTCTCACGGCTAGTAGTTGCGTTCCCGGCTAGGAAAGGAAGCCCGGGTCAAAACCTGAGGCATCCACGAGCCCGGAGACCGAGCAAGTATTTCCGACAGGAGAGTTTGAGCGAAAGGAAAAGGAGGAAAAAAAGTCTCCTAAGTCGGCGGTGCTACTAAGATCTACACGGAGTTCCCTTTTGAAACGCTCGTCAAGTTCCAGTTGTGAAACACAATGGAAATCCTCAGAACTGGATGTGGAGTGAGTCGGAAGCGCCTGAGAACCGGGGCTTCTTCGGAAAGGAAAAGAAATGCTTCATTTTCACGTGAAGTGAACCCAAAATGAAGTGGGCAAGTGTCTTCGGAATGAGACCGACTCTTCTCCTCACGTTCATTTGTAGGTACACAAATACTGAGATTGTGCAATCGTCTCCTCATCGGCTATACTTCAAAAGAATCTTACCTCTGTTTTCAAAACGACGGTGCAATCTGGAACTATTTCAAGCTGCATGCAGGAATACAATACTGAATAATAAGGAGTCTTATTCGAATGAGAATTGAAATATGTGAATAGCGTTGGCATGAATTTCGACTTCATCTTGATGCTTTTACAAGCGCAGTGTAGGTATTTATAACATGTTTCAATCGCTGTTGACATTCCATTTCCGCGTCTGATTATTAAATGACGCTCCCTAAACTTCTAGAAATGAATCATAGTAGTTTGAAGGCATGGAAAAACGTCTTCAATCAGCATAATTTCTTACCTGAATATACGGGTGAAATATTGGTTTAATTGAATGAATTATACTGTTTTTCTTCTCGTGAAATCAATACTCTACATAATCCAAAATATTAGTAGTTTCTTTGACTTATGCTTATGAAAGACGTGGCCGATGCCATTTATTTAGCATTTATCCTAAAACAGCACTATTGACCTTTTAAATCGGACTGTTAACAACGAAATATTTAACAATAGACATAATAACAAACACCCTAGCCCTAGGTGGAGGAAAACCCAGCGAGGCGGGAATGGAACCCGCCACCTCTTGGCTGGCAGCCGGGGACGTTAGCCCGTCGCCACCGGGGCTGGCTCTATTTAACTAATAATTCAATTTTTAGGTGCTTAAAAAGTGTTTAACAGAACCCACTCTAATTAACGAAAATCATTGCATCTTGAAAAACCCATTTTCTCCTAGAGTAAAGAACGAACAGAACATTTCGAGATGTCGTTTCATTGGTGTTCCCGGCACCGTTTTTTCTCACACACCTAAACTCGAAGTAGATATCATTCACTACAGATATCTTCCCATGCCTTTTAATATAGTGCTCGCTGTCAACGCTGTCGCTCTTTTATTGCATCCAAATTGTAGTAAAGAGCCCACCAAAAATTCAACTTTAAAAGATAAATTTGAAAAAGCTTAAGAACTCAGTAGTGAAAGACATGGTCCATAGGAAAGGTTTTCTTTGAAATGTTATTTGCCTACTTCATTACATCCTCACAACAAAGGTTTTATTAATCCATAGGGATGAAATTTGACTCAATAAATGTTACGTGTACTAAATATTTTTGCATGGGTACTAAAAGTGATTACCCCAATGGCAATAGTAAGTATAATCTTTCAATAAATCCTACTACCTTAGCATGTCCTTTTTTTGAAGGAACTTTTTGAAGATAATTAGGAAATATTGCTCATATTTTAGCACATTCTGCAAAAATGTTGGGAAAATTATAACTGCCGAAAATACGAACACAATTTATACTAAAATCGGGTGTACGTATTATGACGTAATGCGACATAAATAATCGTTAGCGAGATTCGTCGTATTGATTTTTTTTTAAACTCTCCCTCTACCTGTTAAAAGGGTTATACTTCCATTCCGTCTTTTGATTCATTATTTTCTTTTCCCGAGACTCCAGGCCAGCGTACGCCTACGCAGAATAGCAGACGCGATTCGGAATGTAGAGAATTCTCCCGCGGGGGCAGGTGGTGGTGACTCGCGAGGGCCACCTCAAACAACACGCTCCCCCGACGCGCGAAAGGACCCCTGGAAATGAACCCGCACCATGTGCCGGGGTAATTTTAGGCGATATATCGGAAAAATGAACCCTTGAGGAAGGAATGCCTTCCCTTGCCCCGCGCCCACGCTCAGACGTGTATACGAAGGGAGTCACGGCGGAGACGAATCAATAACAGTGGTTATTGTGGGAGACGCTCCACCACAAGGGTCGTCTTTAGAAATTCGAGGGTGGGAAGGAAGGAGATTATATGGAAGGAGGAGGAGAGTCACGGGAGGAAAGTCGCAGAGGAAGTTAGAATTTCAATTCTTACGTTCGAGCAAAGGCGCCGAGTAACCTGGGTCAGAGAACAAGAGGGTTTGACGCCATGTTGAAATCGTTCCTTAAAGTGGGTGTGTTCACACATGGGGTGCATGTGGTGGGTTAATCACAAGCCCGAATCACATTTTCTGATCAAAACACGATCGTGAGATGAGAAAAACGGAACCCATAAATAGGTTAGGTGAAAACTGCATGATAATAATAATTTTGAAGCTCATATCTCCTAATTAAATGCACTTAATCCTCGCAATTTTCCGTTACCCATCCTTTTTCATTGATGCCTGAACAGTATTCCACCCTATGGGGCTTTCCTTAAATTACGGGGGAATGGGCTTTTGCCATTTGGTGTCATTGCATTTCGTTTTCTCACGAGGGCTGGAAGGGTTCAGGATGAACCTTACCTAAGTTACATTATTGCTTTATTTCAGTCATTTTCATATCAAATGATTATCCTAGGTCAACAAATAACGCGTCGTTGAAATGCTCAATTATCAAACTGTCGCTTCGGAATTATTGCAACATAAACTAGCGTGCAAGGTACGTGGTAGTACAGTGGGTAGAGCGCTGGGTTATACGTAGATCAGAGGGCTCGGGTTCGATTCCGGGTGGCGACTCTAGGAACCCTCAGCTTCATCATCTAAGCTGTGTGATTTTTTGTGTACCAAATCTTCCTGGAAAAATATAGGCGACGCAGGGGAAGGAAATGCCCCCCTCTACTGTGACGCGTGAATTTCCGTTGGGCTTAGTGAGCTCTACTCTCACCTACCTATCAAACCAGCCTACTGATCGATAGCTGTTTGATTGGTTGAAACCAAAATTTTTAAAAAGAATTTCGAAGATTTTATTTAATTTCAATGAATTATGTAATCTAGTACCACATAAATAAATAAACTAGTCGTATTTTATTTTAGCGTACTTTTTTCGTACAAACACGTATTGTAGTGAAATATGTTTTCCTCAAAATTTTGGTGTTTCTTTGAAAGGGGTGCTTGTTTAATGTATTGATGATAGCGATGAAAATAAGGTAATATTGGGTGAGGAACGGGGGTACATATTTTACTGATCCTTATCGAAGGGGACCCTCCCCGGACTACAACCTTGACGTGGTGGAAGGGCTTGTGCGTTCCGATGACCCCTAGAGCTGTGCTGGCGGGAGTAATAATTATTGCTCCTGGTAGGGTCACCCATGCCAGATAGGTCGAAGGTTAGGAGCCAGACGAAAGGTAGTCCACGCAGCGTCTGTTCCTCAGTGAGGCGGCTGCAATGGCGTCTGACCCCAGTGGGGCGGCCAGTAAGTGATGGTGTCACGTTAAAAACACTATTGAGGAAGGCAACGGGAAACCACCTCAATTATCATTCCCTAGAAAAATATGATGGACAATAGAGATAATTTGAGTCCTGGCAACCACGGGGCTCGGCCCAATCGGCCGTGTGTCGTGCCCGGCAGCGGGGGAGGCAAGGCTTCCGCGGTCGTCATCCCACGAAACCCTTGCAAGGGAAAACCAGCAGCAGCAGGACAGAAGACGCAGGAGAAGAAAACCAAATTAGTTAGAATAGGAACGTGGAATGTTAGGACAATGATGAGGACAGGGAAATTGGAGAATGTTAAGCGAGAGATGGAAAGGGAAAATATAGATATTTTAGGTCTATGCGAGGTGAGATGGAAAGATAGCGGGGATTACTGGAGTGATAAGTATAGAATAATATACAGCGGTGGGGACGAGAGCCAACGAGGGGTTGCCATAGTATTAAATGAAGAGGTAGGAAGAAGCGTAGTCAACATAGAGCAGGTAACGGATAGAATACTACTAGTGGAGATAAAAGCAGAACCGACGAACTTAGTTATTATTCAGGTATACATGCCACCGAGCAACCATAAGGAAGAAGAGGTCGATAGGATATACGATCAGTTAGAGGACATGATTGCATGTGTTCCTGCAGGGAAACATTTGATAGTGATGGGGGATTGGAATGCGACAGTAGGCGAAGGAAGAGATGGTGATGAGGTGGGGGACTACGGTTTAGGCACGAGGAATGACCGCGGGGAGAAAGCAGTTGAGTTCTGCAGGAGACAGGGGTTAGTTATCACCAACACTTGGTTCAGACACCACAAAAGACGCAGGTATACATGGAAAATGCCAGGTGACTCAGGAAGATATCAGCTAGATTATATCCTGGTTAGACACAGGTTTAGGAATAGTGTGATAAATTCCCACAGCTTTCCGGGAGCGGATGCGGACTCAGACCACAATTTAGGTGTTATGGAATGTAGAAGCATTAAATGGTTTGAAAAGGAAGGAATACAAACAGGCGGTAGAGGAAATCATGGAGGATGGTAAAGAGCTAAGTTCTATCGAAGAAAAATGGGAAACTATCAAGAAAGGGTTGTCTAAAGCCGCAAAAGACACTTTTGGAACCATTAACGCTAAAAGGACTAGGAAACCATGGATCACGGATGAGATGATTACAAAGATGGATGAGCGGCGAAAATGGAAGAATATAAATACAGAATTAGGCAAAATGAAGTACAAAGAATTGAACAATAAATTGAGGCGGGCAACAAATAAGGCAAAAGACGCATGGTGGAAGACGCAGTGCGAGGATATGGAAAGTCTGCAGAGGAAGGGTGAAATCGGTGCGCTGTACAGCAAAGTTAAATCGTTATCGGGAAGTAAGAAAGGAAGAGCTATGCTAATAGTTAGAGATAAGGCGGGTAAGGTAATAGTTGACGCAGGAAAGATCCAAGAGAGATGGAAGGAGTATATAGAAGAACTGTATAGTAAAGAACTCAGACCAACACAGTTAGACATTGAAAAAGAAAATGACGTAGAGGAAGACAGCTTAGGTCCAGGCATACTAGACAATGAGATAGAAAGGGCATTAAGGGAGATGAAACTAAATAAGGCCGTGGGGGTAGATAACATTCCCGTGGAACTTTTAAAATGCTTAGGAAAATGTGGGAGGAAGAGGCTATATGGGCTGATCCGTAGCATTTATGAGGAGGGAATCTGGCCGGAAGACTTTGTGAGATCAGTTTTAGTTCCGATTCCGAAAAAGGTAAAGGCCACGTCATGTGAGGACTATAGGACAATTAGTTTGATATCCCACGCAGCTAAAGTTGTTCTCAGGATCATAAACAAACGGATAGAGAGTAGGGCAAATGATTACTTAGGGGAGGATCAGTTTGGGTTTAGGAAGGGGAGAGGTACGCGTGATGCCATTGCAGTAATGAGATTATTAATCGAGAGGAATATAGAACACAACCAGGAGGTATTTGCCTGTTTCGTAGATTTCGAAAAAGCGTTTGATAGAGTGAATTGGGAAAAACTAATGAGTATATTGCAGAAAATAGGAATAGATTGGAGGGAAAGGAGGCTAATCCGCAACCTGTACATGTCTCAGACTGCTCAGGTGCGGGTGGGAAACGGGGAGTCAGGATGGGCAGTGTTAGGAAGGGGTGTAAGGCAGGGTTGCCCATTATCACCGTTGCTGTTCAACCTGTATGCTGAGGAAATGATCAAAGAGGCATGGGAAGAACTCGAGGTAGGAATGAAAGTGGGCGGGGAATTCGTAAAATCAGTTAGGTTTGCTGATGACCAAGCTTTAGTTTGTCAGTCAGCCAAGGGGCTGCAAGCATTGCTGAGTGAATTGGAAATTCAGTGCGACAGGTATGGGATGAGAATCAACATTAATAAAACAAAGGTTATGCGATTTTCTAGAAAGAAAAAGGGCAAGCTTAACATCAAAATAGGAGGGCAAAAACTAGAGCAGGTAGAACAGTTTACGTATCTCGGTAGTGTTTTGGACCAACACGGTCAAAGTAGTAGGGACGTAAGGAGAAGAATTGCGCTAGGCAAAGAGGCTTTCACGAGGAGGAGGGAGTTGATGATGGGGACTTAGAGTAAGGATGTTAAGAAAAGACTCGTAAAAACTTTGATATGGAGCGTAGCTATGTACGGTGCGGAAACGTGGTCATTGAAGCAGGAGGATAGACGTAGACTGGAGGCTTTTGAAATGTGGGTGTGGAGAAGAATGGAGAAGGTGAAATGGACAGAGAAGAAAACAAATGAGGAAGTACTTGGTATGGTGGGCGAAGAGAGGGGTTTGTTGGGAGCAATCCTATGGAGGCAGGAAAAGTGGATGAAGGGGGTGTTGACCGGCAGTGGGATGTTGAAGACTGTGATAGAGGGTAGGATGTTGGGCAAAAGAGGAAAAGGAAGGAACAGGATAGGGATGTTGGACGGGATGAAGGGAGGAAGAAAGTACTCAGAGATTAAGAGGGACCTGTAATAGAGTAGGATGATGGATTTTGTGTTTTGTTAGGAGTAATAAAATATTTGTTTGGTAGTTGTGTCCATCCAAAAACCTACCTTAACCGGTAGATTACCTTAAAAAAAAAAATTGAAGGGGAAAAAGAAAAAAAGACGATTATGGCCCAACTTAATTCAAGTACCGGTCCATATAAGCGTTGTTGTTTACCTGATGTGGTATTTAAAGGGAAACTACTCGATAAATTCTCATATCCCCTGCGAAAGGATCCCGACCTATTAATGGGACTTGAATCAAGTGTTGAGGGGGATAGCTTTGAGCAAATCAGCCCGCGAGGGGAAAGAAAGACGCTGCTTGGCTAAGAGGCGGGCACCATCTCTAACCTCGGAAGAGAGAGGTCAGAGGGAAGTAAGTAGGGTCAGAAGGAAGAAAAGTGGAAAGGAAGACCGATTTCCTTGTTTCACTCATCCCACCCCATCCCGACCAGCCGACACGCTCCAGAGATGAGACGGCAAAAAATTCCTAAAATTAGACGCCCAATTTTTCGTGGAACCATTACCAAGACGCCGGGAGTCTCTGACTCAGTCATCTTTCCCCGACCGCAGGAAAAGAAATCTCATAAAAGGCGCCAACCTACCGACGGGATCGAGGACTCGGTGTAAAAAAGTACGACGAATAAAGCCCACGGAGTGAGGAGGAAAAAAATAGTACCGTGCCTCTAATAACGATTAGAGGCACGGCACCAAGGTTTCTCAAATAATTCCGATGTGCTTTTTTTTGGCCTCGATCGAATGGGAGATTCCAACAGTACGTGCTGACACTCGAGGAACAAGTTACGCTCTGGATACGCTTGGTAGAGCCAAAGCGAGGGTAAAAAAAACAACTCCTCCTTTAATCGTCTGGTTTCTCATTTGTAATTTCCAAGTTCCTTCGATTTTTTTTCCTCATTCGGTTGGTTGGACGGACTCTCAATGAACAAGACTATTCGATCGGAGCATCAGTACCAGAAATAGGAATAATGAATGATAGGATAGGAATGAATAATAATTACCGTTTGATCTCTTCGGTTACGTGACTCGTCCCACAGTTCGTCTAAACCGTGTCCCCTCCCTTCTCAAGTTACCCGCCCCTTCGCACGAGGTAAAACAAAGGAGGGTGCCCGCAGCCACACACATCATAAGGGGTACGCCCTCTGACGATGCTGACTCCAGACCCTCATTCTCTCTTTATTTTCACGTTATAGAGAGAGAACGTCGCGGAGAAAGTCGGCCGCTCCCTTTCTTGCCACGTGCTATAATTATTGTATCATGGGACCTCTTTATGCTAGCTTTCTAAGCCCTCTGGCCAAAGATTACGCCTAAAAACGATTCTTGTCGAGCAGCTTACATTGTAAACTTCGATCCGCCCTGGTAGAGTCGTCCATTTGTCGATTTTTAGCATCGCGGTAGGGTGTATGTCGAATATGGCAGGGGTCATTGTAAAAACGGAGATGTGAATGGGCACACTCGTGGTTACATCGTCGCCACGTTTTGCCATTCATATGACTGTGAGATTTGACGACATATTTACAGTGTGTCTATTTTTTCCTCCTCTGCGTTCCCATATTGATATCCATTTATGCACCCGCTGTAAATCTTTGCTTTTATGGTATTTTTTATAACTATTGGCGATATATGGAACTGGGCATCGAACAGCCTATGCTTGCGTCCCATTTCTTGATGAGCCGGTAGCGCATGTTGGAGCTGATACGCTGCAGTATCGAAAAGCTCTCCACTATTTAATGTCCCTCCGCACATTGCTGTTTTTATTTTTTAATTGCTACTACTATAAATGGTAAGTATACCACTCTATAGTTTATAAATTACTTCGCAAGCATTTAATTTGGTGAGCAAAGAGAAGGACCGATTGGTTTTGTAGAAATTGCTCTGTATACCGAAGGGTTCGACTCACGTAGGAGGCGTATTTTTCACTTATAGTCATATATATGAGAGAAAAAGTCCCCCTGTAGAATGGTATGTTAAATAGAGGAAATACTTTCGCCATTCGTGAAGAATAGTCCGATTTCGTCGTCGGGTTCTTAGCGATCTCCTTGCTGAAAATGATCTCAACTCCTCTTCCCAGCAAACTGCAAAGTACCCACCTTTATGAAGGAGGTTAATTTAAATACCGTTTTATACGCATTTAATTTTTAGCTAAGGTGACTGCAAACACACAGCCGTCATCGTTCATCCTCAGGCAAAAAATGCTCAAAGTTTTAATGGATAGTTTTGCAATGCTGTTGCAGATTTGGAGTAGTGGTGAGAGGTATTTTTCGCTTTGACCGAAATGTCACATCCCCAGTCTACCTCTAACAGTTCGAGATGCATGCTATAGCAACCCTGTGGATGATCGAAGATGATCCAAAAGTGTGACTCGAGGGCACACGTTTCTCCTCATAATTTGTGCTCGTAAATGGTCCTGGCGGGTTATCATGACCGCTACCCACAGTGTACCGTGGTTCACGTGATTCAATCGGCGAGTGTATGATTTGTTTGGAGAATGCGAATAAAATTTCAGCCGCAATAGAGCACGGTTGTCGCCGCAAACACAATAATTCGAAGGGTTCATCATCCGCCTCTTCCGAGGCTCAAACTCGAGACTCCCCGGTTTCGACCACCATCCTGTGACAACGTTTATTCAACCGTCGGAAGTATGGGACGAGAAATTTTAAAATCTAATTCCCAAAAGTTCAACTCTTTCACAAGCACTCTTATAACAAAACACCTATTACAAAAGTTGTTGGTATATTTTTTCCTTCTTTTTTTTTGCTTACGCAATTAATATTCGTTTGATTCCTGCTTAATATGTCAGAAGTTTTTTTAGAGGTAGCAACTTTGTTTCTTCATTTCCATGTCCTCTTTATCCACGAATGCGGCAGTCGTAATTTTTTAAAGACAAATATGACAGAAGGTTTTTGTTAGCTTTTAGTCTTTCATATACGTCACGTGGCCGCAACTCGTCGCGTAACGTGCCTACCCAGTGTGGATATGTTCCCTGCACACTCCTTGCTGGTGCCTTGCAGGGTATCATGTAGATGTAGATAATCCCGAGGCTTTGTAAATGCTTTTAAACTTATACGGGCTCTGAAGAATTTTCACATTCCTATTCTCTCGCCCAAGTTGTCTTCCCTAGTCCCTCCTGCCACACACCCTGGTGTTGGCTCACAGGGTTCTATGTAAAAAAAACTAGTTGTCGGCATGATAGTGCAATGGCGCCCAGAGAAATTGAAGGGAATTTTAATTTGGAAATAACTGACAAGGATTGCTGACTTTGTTGGTAGACCCTTATCCATGTTTACTCCCGACGAAGATTTCTTTTTAAACTTTCATTGTACTGTTTTGGTATAGGAACAGAAAATTACAGTCATATATTTACATCATACAGGTATTTTCTATTTACATTTTGATTTTCTTATAAATTACGATCTAATAACTCGGTTGCAGCGGGCAAAACTTCTTGCTCCCTCTGACTTCTAGTTTCCTCAACTTATGGCGCGAATCGAAAAACTTCTTCCAGACGGCTCCTCAATCTGGAGATTTAGCATTTGAAAAGTTTCGTGACTTGACGAAATTCCCCATCCAGAGACTGCGTCGAATGTATGTACGAAAGCATACATATGCACATGTATATGTAAGTGCGCATTCATAATTGAATTCAAACGTTTTTGACTCTCAGAAACCGGCTTGCGTCTTCTTCTTCGGCGGAATCGCGGATGCGGTGGGCACTCTTTCCATCCTCAGCCGAGCAGTTATGGTGTCATTATGCCCGAGCAGCGGGTTGGGAGGATTGGGGGTGGCGGGAGGGGAGAGCGGGCTCCCGTGGCAGTGGGCAGGAAGGAAGTGCGGGGGGGGGGAGGTGGAGGAAGGGGAGGAGACAGAACATTTGATGAGCTCGTCGGAGGGAACCTAAATATGGAGTTAAGAAGGGGGTAGGGAAGTGGAAATAGTTTCAGAGGGAAGGAAGAGAATGCCAACTGTGGGAGACAAACGACTTGATTAGGACAGGGTTGAAACCTTAAGTTCCCCTCATAAACTCAACCCTCATTGGCGAAAACGGAAGGGAAACGACTGATTGTCCTAAGGAATTAACTATCTGTCGGCCTGCGGGAACTCGAGTGAGTTCCATCGAAAAAAACGTGCGTTCTACATTTGGGATATATTCAATGTAATATGTACCTACGAAGGATCTCAGGTTTTCCCGGTGTATGGTATTCAAGAAGTTCTCCGGCGTATGGTAATGAAGAAGTACCTACGGCCTTCCGACGTTTATTTCAGTCTTAGATTGTGTTAATACCACAACTATTAATTACCACTCTTTTTAAGAGCCTTTTTTCAAGTAAATCATCCGTTGTTGGCTTTAAACAATATGTCTATGCCAATAATTGCCTATGAATGATTTTATAACTCTGTTGCCTAGTATTAATGTACACATTCTCCTTTCACTGTCCTTCCCTCGGACGACCGAATTCCCAATATCCGCTGTGACAAGACTCTCGTAATTCTTCACTGCTATAATAAAGCTCCCAACACTTGCAGATAATTAATATTAAAGTGAAACAGGTCCATCTTAACCTTCTCCAGCCGCTACTCAGAACCAAATCAGAGCGTTTTCCATTATAAAGCAACTTCCTGATACAGTATCGATAATTTGTGAGAATCACGTACCCTATTCTATTGTGTTATATACAACCCGCCTCTTCATTTTATTTTTGAATGAGGGACAATAATTGTGAAATCGGCTGAGGGTAATCGTTGTCATACGAAGGAACAGTTATATGTGTGTTAGTAGAGGAGCTAAGAATATGCTTCTCAGATTAAACTATCCAATCTAAACACAGGTATGAGATCAGATGGGGATAGCTCTTGTATTAAGTCTGCTTGGAGGACGATCTAGAAATGGAGGTGTAGACAAATTATCCATAAATTCAGCTTGAATACTGATATCAATTGTGCCGATGTTCGGTGGGAGGCGAGGAAAATAAAAACAAAACAAGGAACCAAGAGATGCAAATGAGCAGAATATTTAGCTTTTGAAAGGTTTGAGGAGAGAGGTGAAGAGGAAAAACGAAATATCTCATCGTCATGTTTGGACGACGCCTTAGGCCTTACGCTATATCCCACCAATCCATTTAATACTTAAAGAGGAAAGGTAAATGAGTACAAAATATAAGGAAAAAAATAAATGGAAAAGGTGTGGAAGCAAGATGTGTATACTGGCGTGTTGAAAGACCTTCGATTGTGGAAATGCTGAGATCATTCAAACATTTATGACTTCGATTTATCCTCTCGTAGATTTATTAAAATGAAACATGAGGAAGATATGAAGAAAGTAGGGACTGGGGATATTCGACCCATCCATTCGAGAAAGTGAACGATGGAGTGATGATTTCTAGTCCTCGCGCGGTGGTGGGATTCCTGTTACCTTTCGCTGAATTTTGTTCCTCAGACAACAATGTAAGGGAATAGTTCCGTAATTGACGACACAAATATGATTTTTTTTAATTCTTTGCAATCTTATCATTCGCACAGGCGAAGGGATGACGAAACCACTCAGATGGACGAAAAAAAATTGTCCAAGTGAAAGGAATTAAAAAACTGAATCTTAAAATTTAGTTTGGAATGAAGAGAAGAGAGAGATAAGAGAGGGAAGGATAGGTAATAAGACTATGAAAATTGAATAAAATCAAAATAATAAGGTGAAAAAATGGACAAGAGATATCTGTATTCAATTCTTTCGGTTGAATATTATGTTTCACTTCGGTGCCACGGTATTTCCGAACATTATAATTGTTGGGCGCTTCTGAAACGCACAAATTTATTAAGCACCTAAAACCATCCATTCCACTAAGTGTCTTCTTCTAGTGACATTGCTGAGATTACCAGTTTCACCACGGGTAGATAAGATGAAATTTATATTTTTTAAGATTTTTACTGCTTGGTGTAAACAAGATTCTTTTTTTTACTTACTCTTCATTGCACAACATTTGCCGTTTGCCGTTGAGTCATCTGACATGTCATGAAGTTGATGAATATTTTTCCAATCAAACCAGTCAGGTTGTAGGAATGAAAGCTGATGGGCTCAAAAAGCCGAAAAATATAGGGAAATAGGCATGATCGGAGAGTGATCACTTTGTGAAGTGTGGCCGGGTGAATTAGCTTCGTAACAGAAGAAGAGTAGGTGTGTAGCTCACAACCTTGCTGATGGAGAGGAGTGATGGAGGGGGCGTGTGTAGGAGGAGGAGGCAGACTGTGTGGGAGGAAGGGGGGAGGGGAGAATAACCGTCGGGTTGGAGGCGTGGAAAGGCTTGGGGGATGAGACGAGACGGGCGGGGGATGCTCTCTCGCCACGCACGCACTCACACACGCTCGCTTGCCCGCGCTCTCGGCGTTCCAAAAACACCCACGATCCCCTCCCCCTTCCCTCCTCCTCTCATCCCCCCCTCGGAGAACCCCCATGCCGAAAACCCTCTTTTCCTCCTCCGACCAAATCCTTCCCTTCCTCTCACGCCTAGTGAGTGAGGGGGAAATAAATGAAAACCATTTTCACTTCCCACTAGCCTAGGCTTTCTTCCTCCGCTCCCCTGTCTTTCACTCCCTCCCCCCTTTTGGGTCCATCGGCAGCTGAGGAAAAGAGCGAGGGTTCCACGGACAGGAAATCCCTTCGGCTCCCCGCAAGCCCTTCCCATCTTTTCACTTCTCTCGACATAGAGATTGAAGGGCACGAATTAGATCTCCCATGGTCTCCTCACCCGAATCCCTCGCCACCGCCTTCGTCTCTTCCTCATGCTCGGCATCGGGCACTCGGACGGTCCCCGCGCATATAGTAGGTGGGCATCAAGGCGGGAAGGCCGGGCTTTGGGTGAAAAAAAAAGTGGTCGAAGCAGGTAAAGACCCGCCTCGAGGCCCAAAAACCACTCCGGGGGGCCCCTCGGCCCACCCGAAAATCGCGAGCGTTTCCCGCCTCTGGAATCCACATTCGCATTGGGTGGTGGAGGAGCGGTCGTAATTTACTTGGAGCAGACTTCCTGTGGCACAGCCTCGAGTCAAAAGTTTTGGATATTCGGAGGGCTGGTCACTTGTCGTGGTTCAGATGATGATCGGTTAGATTTCCTTCATTTTCCCGCCGCATCTTCAGGAAAGCGTGAAGAACACTTCGATATTTCGGGCAGTGTCGTACGATGCTGGAACTTAGACGTTGAAGAGAGGAGTGTGAATTGTAGGCGTTTAAAATGTGGTCATGAAAGTTATGGAGGCATTGAAATGGACGGAAAGGAAGGCAAATTAAGGAGGGCAAGGTGCGGTAACTGAAGAGAGATGGTTTAGGATAATACAGGAAAAGAGGATGGAGGAAATGATAAAGAGGCAATGGGATGTAGACCACCTATAAAAGGAAGAATCTGTGGGGGATTGCGCATTAGGGAGGGAAATCATATCGGCATTCCAGACGACACGAAGAGAGATTGAAAGAATGTGGATCTGATGCGTAATACAAATGGTTTTAATGCTTAACAGTGAATAGTAGTTCTCAGTATCGTAGAAGACCTCAACACAGCCGATATATCTCAAGATTCATCTTAAATTCACCATTGGCCGTTTAGAGAAACTCTAGGGTCTTTACCTGCTTCGACCACTCCCGCCACACACCCTTGCGGCGGCTTGCGGGGTATTATGTAAATGTAGAGAATTACCAATAAAATTCTATCGTTCACCACCGTCTTTGTGAGATGCGGGCGCTATCATGTCAACGCACTTGTCTGGCGAGCTTAACCATTTCCCCACGTCCAAAACTACGTTTTTGTTGAGCGCACTTATACGACCGTTCCCCAAGAATGAGACCATCCAATCAGCTCAGCAGGAAGTGTGCTTCCGGTCGACCAGTTTTGGCTCAAATACGTCATCGATAGTGAATCATTTGTCGCCTGCCAACCGTCGCAGCCATCAATAATTCTTAAAGAAATATTTCTGTCGAAAGATAAATAGGTAATAAGAAATAAAAGTAGTATGTTGCAGCAAATTCTCTACGCCTTTTGTGCATAAAGTTCAGCCATTACTGCTCGGGATGCGTCAGTACGAAGGATTGAATCAATGAAAAAATACGTTATGCCACCACCCCATTCATTCTTATAGAGCAAAGATCCTAACGGCGAACTAAGATTTGGTATTTAAGTGACAATTCTGCTCTCTCCAGTCGCCTCTTTTCGATTTCGCATAATGTTCACATAAAACCACATCATTCATAATAAAGACGAGCCTTAGCACTCCCTGCCGCACTCCCGTGTCGGCTCGCACGGCAGGACTCACATACAGATTTACCCTACCTCCAATTCATCCCAGGCTCCTGGAGGGCAATAGCTCTTTTGGCGCGATCACGCAGTTTGGTCTGTCCCACCTAATTGCAGCTACGAAAAAAACCAAGGCGAGCTGTCAACATGGCTGCGATATCTCTTTGAGCCCTTACTTCCACATCTTGTTTTCCCTCTCCATTTGCCTATGAAGAGAGATGTCCAAATTCCGAAATTAAGTCGGAAATATTCGGTTTTATCGAGCGCTATATTCTAATTTTCCCCAAAGCCGGATTGGAAAAAGATATCGCTAAAATGGAAAAACCGATCTCCTCAAAATGTCCATCAGTAATAAAGTGATACTTATAACAGATGGGTTTTTGACAGCTCACTTTTTCCGAAAGACTTGAGAGTTATAAAATTAATGTCATCGGTTTGGTCACGTTCCATCGCCTTGTACCAGATTGGGGCTGCGTTTTCATACAAAATTTTCCTCCACTACTGCGTGTAAAAATCATCGTTTAGTCGCGACCGGTACACTCACATTAATGCCAAGTTTCTTTAGTTCTCTTCTCTTTTCCAATTAGTAAATGGTAATTCGACCATTCGACTTTCTAAAATTTCATAGTCTATCTGGGCGGGCAATAATTGACTTCATCCTCCTTAACATTATCACTTTAAATTTAGGAAGAGATCCTTGCTGAATTTTGTAATGGGTAATTGAATACCTGCAATATATACAAAAAATATATTCGGGGCCGTGGTAGTCCAGGGGTAGAGCGTTCGACTACTGACCGGAGGTTCCGGGTTCGTTTCCCGGGAAATCCTCTCCGGGCACCCTAAGCTCCACCCAAGCTATGCGATTTCTCGGGTTCAGATCTTCCTGGAAAACCATAGCCGACAGGGAAATGAACTGCGAAGGTGTGTGAATTTCACACGCTGTTGGGCTTATAACTGGGTGAACCGACAGGGTGAACGATTACTGTGATTAATATTATATAATATACCATGTATAGAGCAATGATAATCGGAATTAGCAGACTGGCATTGAAAGCATCACTTGATTTTCAGAAAATTATTTTAAAATCTTTGAGTTAGTAGCGCTAAAATTTTCTATTAGTGTATTCTTTTCGGGATATCTCGAAAAACTATTCATAGAAAACTACAATCACGGAGAAAACATTCAATCAAAGGAATAAAATTCCATGGCACTCCATTCTGGGCGTCCTTAAAGGATAAATATCAAACATTTTATTACAGTAGAGAGGCTATCCACCGCGAAACATGGGATTCGATGTGACTGAATTGCGTAGGAACGTCAAGAAATTGGCAATTCAGGAACCCGCGACCCACAGGTTCGCTGAAACCACACCCGGAGACATCCGAAGCGAGTGCCATCGTGTGTGAAGGCTCCTGGGACGTGTGACGGGCGTGGAAGCGGGGTCCTCTTGTCTGAAAGGTTTTTTTGACTTGGGGTCCCCTGGAGGCGTAGCTTGCTCCTCCCTCTCCCTCATCTTAGGTTACTTACTCGCCCGGGTTCTCTATGGATCCCAACGTATCACTTACTCAAACTTTCTCACGTCGGCCACGTCCCTTGCCTCTTGTGCAGCCTATGGAACCGGTTTGGAATGTATGTGGATTGAAAAGAAAAGAGATTCGGGCCCGGTGGTCAAAATCGATGCCGTTATTTCAATAAAGAGTGAAACTATGTTTTTTAAATTCATTTTCCGTTAGCTGAAGAGAACGGTTTAAAAGAAAATCATGCGCAACACCGTCTAATTTCCTCAATGAAATTATTAATGACCGTTTGATGAGGTTGAGTTTACGCAGGCGTTGTATCACTTATGGCGAAAGTTTCAATTAATTACGCTTTTGTCATGAACAAAATGTTTATTAGGGAGATAAATATTATGTGTGTGGCTCCACATGTTATAACTCTCTTTCGTTGGAGCATTAATAATCTTTCACCTAAAGCGCCACTGGGGCTTTCTTAATTAATCTGGGGATATCCAGGTTGACACTATAAAATATGGACCCTATAAATTACAGCATGATCAAATTAAGTGTAAGTACTGTGAAATTCTGTAATGGTATTTTGACTCGAGCATTGATTACTTACCGAGAGAGTAATCAATCTGCGTTTCAAATTAAGAACATAAGCACGGACTCCTCGGGTGCGATTGACAGCGTGCTTATTTTTAAAGTGAGAATGATTTATATACACCCGAAACTCATATATTAAACGGCATGCTCATGCTGTTATAGTCAAGTGTTGGCTCCTACTGGTAAGGCGATATGGGAGGCCTAATGGATTCAATTGCCCAGAAAGTAATGACGATTAGGGAAACAATTTAATTTACTGTGCCCGATTCGAGGCGACTCTTCTGTTTATGGGGATGGGTTGAACTAGACTAGCAGTTGAAGATCTTGGAGTGTGAAAAACTAGGTAACGGTGGCATACATACTATATATATTTTATGGGATGTTTAAGAGCTGCCCCGCTTTCCGGCAGTTGACAACCGGAACATAATGATGAGAATCCATCATTTCATCGGCCACCGCCGCCAGTGACTCCCAGGTAGGTATGGTCGGCGACCCTCGCGACGTGGGGGGCCTGCTCTTTGAAAGTAGAGAGGTGATTACGGCCATCCAGTCTTCCCGCTACTCCTCTGGTCGTTACTAAAGTTTGTTGGATACGGGTACGTTTGGGCCTGGTGGATGGAGCTAGGGCCACGGGGCCAGGGGTCTCAGGCATCCTTTATTTATTTGCCCACTCAACTTCCGCTAGGGCAATCCGTCACAAATGTCTAATCTTCCTAACGCAGGTATGCACGAACTATCAAATTAGCGAGCCAGGAATATTTCTAATCCTCTCTTCTCTCATGAAATTTTCGCATTTTATCCGATTTGTCATCCAATAACTTTCGTATACATTACGAGAATGATCGACGTTACTGTAGCATTAAGTCTCAAAAAAGTGCGACGTTCAACGAATCGATTCTCGCTATACCTGTTAATATCAAAATTGAAATAAATGAGGCAATAATATTTAACTTGTTCAAACTTTCGACAAGAAAGAAAACTTCAAGGGTATACAGTTGGTGATGGTTCGTTTGGGCCGGCTAAACTAAGTCTCCCCGGGTACGAGAGACAGGTCTACATGCTCCGCCGTGTGGACCACGTTCCCAGGCAGGTCTGGGACAGCTAAAGATTGGCTTGGTGTAGTACGGCGAGTGAGAGGGAATACTTCACCGCGTTCGAATAATGGAAAAGGACGGCGCGATATCAAGGCCGAAATCGCGACTTTGATGAGGTAACCTCGGTTGGACGGAAACCACTTGTAGTTTTCTCATTGAACGGGAACGACTAACTGCCATAATATGGCAATGCGTCACACGCTTACACCGAACCCACATTCTGCGCTCTATCGATAAGATCGATACCGTTTCGAAGGAATAGTAACAATTCATTTGGCGTCACTAACGATCCGTACTTGAAAACGCCAAGCAATGGGCCAAACTGGAATCAAGCACTTTTTGTGAAAGCGCTTGATTCCAGGAGTTGCTCTTCTCTGAATATCCGTGTCTGTGTGTATCCGTGTGTCTTCCATTGCTAATAGCATCAAGAAGATTCTTATCATGGAAACCATAAATAGTGTGCTTAAATTTGATTCTTCGGGTGCGCATTTTATTGGGAAGTAATGCTGCTGTTGTATTTGAATTTAGTTTATTTAACTATTTCAATTGCAGAATATCAAAAAAATTAACCATAACTCCATCATCATCATCAGTATTTCAATCCTAAGATTGTTTTGCTGTAGTCTTCCATTCTTCCCCATTTAGTGCTAATTCCCTAACCCTCTCATAGGTTCCCTGTTTTACGTCCTTCTTAATTTGCCTTTTGTACTTGTCTCTTGGCCTTCCTCAAGGGGTCTTCCCTTCAATCTTTCCTTCTATTAAGTTTCTAACTAATCCATTGTGCCTTAAGGTATGCCCAATCCATCTAGTTCTTCTTTGCCGTAGAGCTCTCCAAATGGTCCTTTCCTCTTCTGCTATTCTATATACTTCATCGTTCCTCACTTTTTCTGTCCATTTAATCTTCAGCATTCTCCTTCAGTACCATGTTTCAAATGCTTCTATTCTTCGTTGGTCCACTTTACCAATATTCCATGTCTCCGATCCGTAGAGTGCGTAGAGTGATCCCTGCTTCACAGGGGCGTTTTGACTAATTGCTTCCTTGTTCGCAATCTTATGTTCTTTGAACAAGGTAGTTGCCTCTTCTAAATGAACGCCTTCTTTGCTTGGGCTATTCTTCGCTTGCATAACTCCATAGGGGGATTAATTATCAGATCGTAAGTATCCTCAATCTCGACGACTTCTAGAAGTAATCTCCGGAAGAGATATTAATTGGAAAGGGTGAAAGGATAATCAGAGAAAATACTGTGACGCACAGTTATGAGAAGATTAATAAAACTAATTGCAGGAAGTAGAATCTAACTTGTGGATGTAAGAGTGATGTTGTGCATGGCGAACATGATGGATTTGTAGCAAGTAATAATGATACAATATTTCCCCCGTTAATAAAATTTTATCTACAGTGGAACAGTGCATGATTATTTGCTAGAATTTATCATGGAAGAAGTAAAATTGAATGAAGAATAAGCTGTAAAACTGAGGGAATGCAGGATTATTAATCACTTGTCCTAGTAACTAAATAACGCTTAGTTTTTCTGCTCTTCTGATTCTCAAAGACTCATGAATTGATAATGTATACATGATGTGCAGCAAAACTGTCCTAAGTCTTTTCTTTTAAATGCATGCGGGTGCATTCATTTCCTTTTCGCATTGAATCAGTTCAAATAGAAATTTTCTCAACTAGGCATTCATGAATCAATGAAGCCGAATTGCAAAGGACAATTCTCGGTTAACGGATCCTGTGATTTCTAAATTATGATCATATTTACCGCCGGAGCAGAACCAAAATTGGACACACGCTTCCTCCGGATGTACGGATGCAATTTTCTTCGATAGTTTCCGTGAACGTGTCCCGACGCGGGGCGAGCGGAAAATCTCCCCGGTCCCGAGCAACAGCTCCCCACAACTTGTGGAGTCAAGTTCGGCGCACTCTTCCCTTCCTGTTTGCAACGTTCTCGCCCCCCCCCATCCTGTACCTTTGACGACCAAAGGATTCAGCTCTTCGTGCCTTACCCCGCTCCCTCCAGGGTTTCTACTCCTCCCTTATGCAACCCCCCCCCCAAGCGGTCATACTTTCGTCTATACTCACTCACTTTCCTCTTTTTTTCTCACTCCTTCCTCTCCGCTTCCGAGAGGTCTCCCAGCACCATCCCACATGCCTCCTCCTCCTCCCCCATTCCACCCCTCCCCCCGCTTCGATCCCACGACGTCCCCCCAAGCCGGCCAGCCGTGCACGCGCGCTTCCACACTCCACCTCCGCTCCCTTAGAGGGAAGGAACGAGGGGTGAGAGAGAGAGAGAGGGGAGGAGGGGAGAGAAAGAAAGAGAGAGAGGGCGTTTGGGTAAGTGCGTGACGGCCCGCTCTGGGTTGTGGGGGAGGGAGGAGGGATGGGAGGGGAAGGGGGAACCGAAGGAGTGGAGAGAGAGAGGGAGGGAGAGATAGAAAAAGGGAGGCCAGGTGAGAGAGAGAGAAGGGGACGGAGAGAGGAGGAAGGCCCTCTCGTTGGGCAGGGAGGAGGTGGGGTGGGGTGTGGTGTGGAGGAAGGGGGGAAGAAGGGAAAGCACACGGGGGCCGATCGAGTCGGGGAGAGAGAAGTTGGAAGAACTCGGAAGGTTCACGAGGAGAGCGTACGTACCGACGTGCACGCGGCCGGGGAGACGTCTCCCACCGGCAGAACGCCAGATCGGCCGAGAAGACTTCGCTCCGTTTTATTGCCATTTTATTGGAGCGCTCGTTTCAAAGTTTCCGATCACAGGAGGCTGTCCCTTCGATAGGAAAGTCGTCCGGTCGCAAGGGTGCGGAGGAAAAGGAAGAAGAAAAAGTGCCTTCCCCCCACGCCAGCAAGCATAACACGTCTTGCCACGCTTCGGTTGCGTCTCCCGCCCCCCTCTTTGAAGAGGACCGGATCCACTCGGGAAGATCTGTTTCTCCACGGACTGTTGCCGCATCTCGGGAAGAGACGAGGGGAGGAAGGCTTCCCTGCTGCTGCTGATCCTCATCCTCTTCCTCTCACCGCGGAGAGCCCTGTTTCTCAGCCCATCCCCTCAGCCTTGTGCTGCTGCTGCTGCGAAGTGGTGTTCCGGTCACCGATTTCCGACGGGGGAGGGACTGCGGAGGGCCCTGGTGTCTCGCCGGCTGCGAGCGAGGCTCCCGTGGAGCGGGAAAGGGGGGATCCCGCCCCAGTTCCCTGCCACCCGCCCGCGGCCCAGCCTTCGCGGGCGCACTCTCTCCATTCGCGAGGGAAAACGCCGGAAAGAGAGGAGGGAGAGAGGGGAGAGGTGGGAAAATAAGGAGAGGAAAGTTTTTTTTTTAAGATTGGATGCAAATCACCACAAATCCTTTCTCTCTTCCGCTGGCTTCCTCCCCCGTTATCCTTTCTCCCCCTTCCCCCACCCACCATCACTGATCTGTCTTATTTCGAAGGCCCGTCGTGCTCTCATCCTCTGAAAGCTGAAACAAATGACGATCGGGAAGAGTGTGCGTCGGAGTATTGTTCTTCTTCCCCCTCGCGTCCTCCTTGGGGAGCAGAAAGAAAATAAATGCCGATCGCGAGCGTTTTTCGTGTGAAATTCGCCTGGAAAGATAAGGAAGTGGGGGAGAAAGACAAGTGGTGGCGTACGGAAATAGGGAAAGGGGCGTGTGACGTTGTTCAAGGATCTTATCTCGCCTTGGAGTTGGTGCGTTCCCGCGGCCGGTGTCACTTAAGTGTCCAGGAATAGTTTTCTCCTCTAATACTTCATCCGAGTGCGTAATATTCTTCAATTATTCCACCCCGCTCCCCTTTATCATCATTGCCTGCATCATCCGCGCCATCCCCACCTCGCTGATCCTCCGCTTCTGACGGATCGTGGCGGCCCTTCGAAATATTTATTTTCTTTAGCACCGCCGTTCTTCTACTTCATCCGGAGCGTGGTAAGAAGAGGAGACAAAAACTGATATCCAGGTTCGACTTCCACTCGTTCTCTTGTGTTCACCTCGTTTCTTCGGCGGGCCGTCTCGTCCCTTCTCTCAGTCGTGAGCGGAAACGAAAAGGGGAGGCCCGCATCTCTTTGCCCCCCTCCGGACAATCTCCCTCTTGTTCCACGTACTCCGAGCGAACCCTCCGGAGTCTCCGAGTCCGCGTCCCTCAAGAGATGGCCACGGACAAGAGGGACGCAGGGGGAGGAGGGACCGGAGTCGGCTGCAACACCCTCCCGAGAACCAAAGGACACTCACCGAGGGAACCCGGACGACCCCTGAGCGTGTACGACAACCATCGGGTGTCACCCTCGAACGGCGGCGGCGACGGTTCGAACGGAAAGGAAGCGTGGGTCCCGGCCCAGCAGCTGCTGGCCACCACAGTGCCGCAGAAGATAGCTCCGGCGAGCTCCCTCTCTGGGCGACACACGCCCACGAGGAACTCGCTCCGACACAGTCGGATGATCGTGCTGAGCAGGACGGGAAAAGGTGCAGCCCCATTCCCCTCCCCACATCCTCTTCTCGCTCCTCCCCTCCCACGAGAGCGCCTCGCAGGCCCCGCATCCACCCACCCACGGACCCCTCTCCTTGATTTCTCTCTTGTTTACGCGACCACCTGTCCCAGTAACGGGTGAACCCAGCCTCCAGAGAATCGAGGGTGTGTTACTTTCTAGTCCTCGCGCGTGCGATTTAAAGAGTAGGTACCCGCGCAGAGTCTGCCCCCCTCCCCCCCTGCCTGCTCCCGAGGAATTTCGCTCCTTTGAGGAGAACGCCGTAATTTTAGGAACGTTAAATCCCATCCCTTTTTGCGTATCAGTGTGAAAAATGTCACATCACTATAGGCATTACTCCACTCATTTTTTTTCGGAAAAAATGAAAATGTAGCTTCTCGCCAGACTAATAGAGGTATCACTTAATCTCTAACCTAAGCGTTTTTTTTCCGAATTAGAGGGATCACGAGGCAATCCTGCTCCGACATAGTTTATGTCAGTAGAAAATGTGTAAACTTTATGTAATAGAAAATAAAGGTAAATATTTGCGAACAAGGATTATGTGCATCCTAGGGTTTCCCAAAATAAAGTAAAAAAATTCGTATGAAAATGCATGAATGGAAAAATGTGATTCTAGTAGAGTAGGGTGAATAACAGTAGGGGAAGCAATTTTTCTTTCCAAGTTAGGCGGATGATTATTATAGAAAGCCTAAGTTAAAAATCTCACGAATGAAAATAAAATATTTTAAAGCAGTTCCCTGCTTGTTCTTCTTATCAGTTCACTACTGTTTCCTGTTACTTGCTTGGTTAATTGTTTTGCTCAGTACCTGCTTTAACTCGCAGCCTTCGTTTTTGGCTCATCACGCCGACTTTTTCTTTATCATGGTTTTCCTTATGATATTTGTCCACAAAGAATATCTGATTACTTTATTCAACTTTCTTGTTTTTGTTTTGCACAAGATTTTCGTCATCTACTCATTGTGAAGCTTTTAGTGCACTTAATGGATCCACCCATTTTACCTTCAAATCTGTCCAATATGACAAATAGGTGTAGTGAATGAAAATTAGGGAATGGAAATAGAATTGGAGGAAGGCCAACGTCAGAAGTCTACTTTTCGTAGAATGGCGACAGTCGGTCCTTATTTTAACCATCCTAATTCATCTTAAGGGGCTGCTTATAAAGTACTGCACAGTGTACACGCGAAAAAGCTGTAAGTACTGTCATATTTAAATGGAGGATTTTTCCTGAGTATTCCAGAACTTGGACTTCTCAAGGGTTTTCCTTAAAAATCGTGAGGACTGGTGAGATATTAAGATTCAGTTTCCAGTTGCTATCGAGTTGCAGTTCGCATTTCAGTCCTGCCAATTTACACAGGACTGTGCTTCCAAAGGTTTTCGAAAAAGGTTTTCGAAAAAGGCGCACCCAGTGTTCCGGCGCTGTGGAGAAATTTCTACTGTACTCACAAGCGACTTTCTTTCTTCTCACAATCGACCTCCATGGGATGGGGTGGGCAGTAAATCTTGCTTCTGATTTTTCTATGAAGAAAAAAAACTAGGATATTGAAACTGAAATGGAATTCATTTGTTTAACTGCCCTATTTCCCTTTTTAGAAACAGTCATAATGGGAAATTGATGGAAGGAAGTTGAGAACGGCGGATTCGAGGGATGTTACGCCACGGTCTGATGAGTTAATGACGAAAATCATGATTTCTTAGGCCCGATGTTAATTGATAGACGTCGTTTGAAAGAAAATGCTTTGCATCCTGATGAGTTTTTATAGCGATTGTGCCTGTTTCAACCCATGAGATGCAACTCCCTCTTCCACCCACTGAGGCGCATTCATTGACGCAGGATATGGCCCACAAGGGGGCAAATGATAATCTTTTTCACTCTTGAATCTTTTCTTTTTCTGGCCGCGACGGGAAGGAATACATTGAGCTCAACAGTGCGCTTTGTAAGGCAGACCAAGTGCTTGGCCTCAGATTTTTTTCTTTGAGCAGAATCCTATTTAATCTCATTCAAGCGAGGGTGATTTAGGCGTCCTCTCGCCCAATCGCATCATTCTCTGCCATTGAACGCTGCCATGGTCGTGATTTACAGGGTCTTTGGGGCCTTCAAACAATGATTGGCAGTCCCTCTTCGTCGGGTCTGTCCCCGGTCAATGTGCCTCAGTTGGGGTCGGCTAACCCCTCATTGTTCCGCTCACAACCTCGCATGGTATTTTTCAGATTCAAATTTCAATTATATTCAAATTTCAGATCACGAAGAACTTAAGTAAATGATAATTTTCAAATTTAGAGATTTTCCTCGTCGTTTTATAAACAATTTGACCCTATGAATGAATCATGGGAGGTAATAGTGGAAGCGGCTCTTTGCGACAGGTTTTGATAGGTTGCGATACTGTTTTCTGAATTTGATGGTTTACGCTCTAGTTCTACGGTCGCTAAAAAAATATAACTTTCGCGATTTTGTTTTTCCGATCTGATGTTTATAATGTTATTTTGTATTTAATCCGATTTATTGAATACGGCGCTTACATGATAGCATCGCTGTACGTCACCTAGGAATTCCTTTCTTGATAAAATATTCTGCTACTAACGAGGCGTAGACAGAGCAACAGGTGCCACCTCCCCTCTTTCCTCCCTCTTACTCATGCTCATCGGTTTCCCGATGGAATTGACGACAAGGGAATTCGTTTAATCACGTGAGTCATTAAGTTTCTTTGCCGCTGTGACACGGAGGAACTTATAGAACATAAGTAGCAGATGCTTCCCGGAAGTGAAGAAGTGAGCTGGGATCTCGGCGGTATCAATGTCACCGGTAAATCTTTCGGAGGACGCATGACACACTGCCCATGAACTCTTGACAAAGGTATTTTCGTATTAATTTCAGCAGGTTCTTTTTGAGGGTTTTGCCATAACTTTGCTCATGCTTTGTCAAATACTGATGCTCTTTAAGTCCTTTTTTTGAACGTCCCAACTTAATTTCTCTCGAGAGTTTTTCTTAGATGAATACCCTCGATGTAATAGAAAAAAATACCGGTGCGTACATATTTTGATGATTATCTGTATATTTATATTGCCCAATAATATATATGCACGGTATATTATTAGTAAATAAAATATAACATATAAAGTTGCACGATTGCCGTAGGTCTCTCGGCCGGCGTGGGGAGAAAAGTTTGTTCTAAAAAAATCATGGGTATGGGTATTCATGTTTGGATTGGTGTTATTGGGCAAAATAAGTAGGTAATCAAAGATTATTAATCCTAACGATTAGTGTATATAATTATCAAAGAATGGGTTATTTCAATGAATTATTCTAATTAATTCCACATTTCAAAATCACCATAGTGCATACTTGTTTATTTATTCATTTTGAACCGTAACCCCAAAAAAATGTTCCAGTGGAAGTATTTATCAACGTCATGTATGGCATTATTTTTTGCAAATAGGCATTTAAATTTGATCTCTGAAGTATAGTTTGCTTATATTCGGAGCAAGGCGACTCGTAGTTAATGTCACGCATAATGCATCATTATTTCATTAATATGTTATGTAATTTATGGTAACATTTATTATAGACAAATTGTAGAAGTTTGTGTTGCTTGGTTTTGTACCTACGTATTTCCTGGTTAATGGTTTGAGCCAAAAATTTGTTTAATCGAAGCGTGTGACGTTATATTAATTATACTCTTTTCAATACGAGATTACCAGTGGAAAATGTAATCAGATGGTCATTAATATTCGATGCTCCTCAGTATATTTTTACCGCGTAATTTTATATAGAACCTACTGCAAATGTAAAAGGAAATTCATCTTGCAAGTACCACTTCAATCGAACCGGTTTATTTTGTGATGTTTTTTTCTCGAAATCTGAAGACTAGATGACATTCTGAGAAGCAATATCTGCTGTCAGTCCCATCGTTGGCGAAGGTTTTTATTTTGCTTTATGACCAGATCCAAGCAAGTATAAATTTCGCATGCACATGCATACACCGAGAGTCCTCGTCTGATAGCCAGAACGTACTTCACGGTCGATACGAGCGTTTGCGTGTTTGTTTGATATCGGTGGTCTGTTTATTCTCTGTACATTTATTAATATGTTTGTGTCAATTCCTTGAGACGTATGCAAAACCTAATGTAAGAATTTAGTTTCTGGCTCCACTTCCACAGAAAGAATCTCAAGTTCGTAGTTTGAGGAGAGATTCGCGGGGAGAAATTTTTAAATGGCCATGAACCATTTCATATTTTTCAAGGGTATATTTTTGGCTCCTCCTTGCGACATGTTTTGTTTTCTGGGCAGGTATAATAAGAAATTATTTTAGTCTCTAAAAGTACTGTAGAGGAGAGAGTTAATTCTTTTTTCACCATCCAAGGTAAAACTTTCTAAGATATCAAGCTGAATCACCTGAGTTCTCTTTAAACGACCTCTTATTTTCCGCCGAGCTTGCTGTTGGAGTGTCCTTCACCCTGAAACGGCTTTCTATGGGAAAGAGAGCGGTGAGTAAGAAGGCATTACTGGCTCCCGAATGCCACGCGCGTCAGCGACTTTTACGCTGCTCCACATTACACGATTCGTTTCTTCCTTCTATGCTCACTCTGCCTTATCATCGACTCGCCTTCGTTTGCAAAACATGCGTAATAGATGGGTTCCAAGCGATGATTCAGACATTTTAGATAAATTGGAGCCCAATAAAGACTTGTATTCTCAAGCGAAATGTGGATTGTGGTTAATATGCTTTAGCAATGTTATCAGTCATAGGAAATCTAAAAAAAAACCAGTAACTCGTAGCCAAGTTCGAGATCCGAATTTCCGTCTTGTGCCTCATCGAAATGTTTGGACTTGTACGGAGCTGCTAGTTGTATTTTGCTAATGTCAGTCAATTTCCCATGGTCAGTCACCAAAAGCCATATCATCTTCCTTCAATGTTTACTATCCGGGTTGAGTTACCTTTTCTATCCCGTTCCTTGTTTTTAACGACTATGATTCACAATTACCCTTCTTCCTGAAGACCTCACTGAATCGATATGCAGCCCCATGTTCCAACTTCCCAACTGGGTAGTGTGAGAGAAATGATGACGTCGAAAATTTTAATTTGAACTGGAATTATCTCGTCGATTTTCGTCGTTATTAGAAATATCCTGACGATCACCGCAGTGCATACACTTCCCATCATCCGGGCATAAATAAGCAATGATATATAGTATTTATTTTAGGTAATTATTTCGATAAATTACATCAATAACAAGCTTATAATCTAATCAACAAGAACTTGGGATTGGTTGCACTGATAGGTTCCAAATTATGTTTTGTGAAACGCTAAGTAAGGTCGAAGGTGACGTCAGGGGTGGCATCAATAAACTAGAGCACTGAAAGCATAAAACTAGAAAGGCTAACCCTGCACCACGCTTTCATTCTTTATGAATGAATTTATGAAAATTAGATCGCAAAATCTCTAAATCCTTTTTCAATTCCGCATCCTTTCTATCTCCCTTCAGTCAGTTCAAAATGCCTAGCCTTTTCCTCACCTACCTCTCACCTCTGTCATCGTTTTCATCATACCATTGCCAATCAAAATGCTCTGCATCCACCTTTACTGCCTCCCTTGGATTTCCACTTAAACTTTCACTCCTCCCCCACCATACCTAGTTCTTCGTTAATTTTCCTTACCGTTTATTTTACCTTTCTCATCATTCCCCACACCCACATCTCTAAAGCCTCCGAACTACTCCTATTCTCATGCGTCTTCAATGAACGGGATTGGGAAATCCCGGTCAAGAAGAATGATTTTTACGCTTTGAAATTAATGCATTTTAATACTAAGACTTCTCTAGCTTTATAAATGTCCATTTCTAAAATTTACCTCCTTACCTCATATGATGCATACTGGAGGCTCATTTAATTTCTTTGGGGCTAGAGAACATGTGATTCAAATTAACTATGAACATTTTGATAAATTTTAAATACGTATGTGCGTAAAAAGTTACGTATTTGGAGGTCTTAATCAGGAAACCTCAAGAAAACATATTAATTGGCTTCTCGTGAATATAAAAGGGCACAGATTCACTGTATGGTTTGCAATGTGAAGTCAAAATGGCTGTAGAGAGCCAGTATAATAAACTAGACTCTCATGTCTTCTTATGGGGAGTGCACGTGCATAGAATTGTGGCATCGTCGGCGAGATAAAAATAAAAACAGAGCTGTTTCCAGGTAACATTATGGGCGCATACTACCTTGATCAAAAATTTCCCGGAATTTATTCAGAAAATTAAAAATACAAGTTTATTCATCTAAATCTATATTGTCCCCTTCAAAGTAATCCCCATCGACTGCAACACACTTATGCCAGCGCTTGATCCAATCCTCGAAACATTTTTTATATTCGGTTTTCGGTATGACCATCAGTGCTTCCTGCGATTTTTCCATTACTTCCTCTCGGCTGCTAAAACGCGTTCCCCGTAATGGTTTTTTAACTCGATTGAACAGAAAGAAGTCACAGGGAGCCAAATCAGGTGAATTCGGTGGCTGTTGGATGGTATTTGTTGCATTTTTCGTCAAAAAATTACGAATAATGATAGCACTGTGCGACGGTGCGTTATCATGGTGCAAAATCCACGAGTTTTCTGCCCACATTTCTGGTCTCTTTCGGCGAATTGCTTCACGCAAACGTCTCATAACGCCCAAATAATACTCTTTGTTTACTGTCTGGCCTTCTGGAAAAAATTCATGATGCACTACACCGTTGTAATCCATGAAAACCGTCAGCATGCCTTCTTTTTTGACTGAAAACGACGTGGTTTTTTTGGTCTCGGCTCATTTGGTGAACGCCATTCACTTGCCTGATGTCTGGATTGCGTGTCGTACTCATAAACCCACGTCTCGTCTCCAGTAATGATCCTTTTGATGAATGTGGGATCGGATTCAGCCTCGCAAATCATGTCTTTTGCGACGTCAACACGGTCTCTTTTTTGCATGAAATTGAGGTCTTTTGGCACCAACTTTGCTGCTACACGACGGAAACCCAAATCATTAACCACAATGTCTTGGGCGGATCCATAGGCAATGTTCAAGTCCTCCGCTATTTCTCTGATGGTTAATTTGCGGTTATTGACCAACATTTCTTTTACTTTATCAATTTTTTCACCGACTTTCGATGTCGATGGTCTGCCACTGCGTTCACCATCTTCGATTGACTCACGACCACTTCTGAACCGCTCGTGCCACTGGTAAACGACCGTTTTTTTTAGAGAATCGTAGCCGAAACACTTTTCCAACATTTCCAACGTCCGTGCGCCACTAAATCCGTTTTTTACGCAAAATTTAATACAAGTTCGTTGTTGCAAATTTAAATCCATTTCTGAAATTGTAAAAAATCGCCAACACACACAGAGATAGATGTACTCTTGGCTACGTAACTTTTGCAAATGTCAAGTTATGACACTAAGATTTAAAGGGAATATCAACAACAGATGTACCAATTTAACAAAAAAAACAGAACTCAAATCGGAACGATGGGAGCGCCACACGGTGGTTATTCCGGGAACTTTTTGATCAAGGTAGTATTCATAACCCAAATTACTGGAGTGGAAGCTGTCGGCCAAACAAATAATAGATGCAGTGAAATGATACGATGACATCATAAAATACACGTATTATGTTACTACAACGCCCATGCACTCCTTTGTTCCTCACACATTTTCTGGGAACAAAACATCTCGTAGAAACGTCCCTCCGTCTTACGTTCTCGGATGACCTCACGATTACGTTTAACATCCGTGAGTTATTTTCTTCCTCTTATCCCAAGCGGGATATAATTCCACTAAAAATATAAAAAGTAACAATGTGTTCATCGACCAATGAGTTGGGAGTCATTTTGAACTGTGAAAAAGTTCCCTCTTTCACTCTCCGGGACATATCAACAGACCACGACGAAAAAACTGGAACTATGGAAATAAGTTCTCCATTGGGTCAGTGCGAGGAGAGCATGCCCAAATAGTACCTTTCACGTCACCAAATAAGTTTGCATGTACTTAAATTGGCATTTCTTATTTGATAGAGGTCTAAAGAAAGTTGTCGACAATTTTGGGAGCGATTCCTTTGGCACAAGAAACGATTTCGAAGGCTGAATTAGGCCGGCGTGCCTAATAACGTGAGAAATTGGAAAAAAGGGATACGCTCTGATTGTTCTGCTTTCACGAACATGTAATCCGATGGTGATTGGATAGGCTGATATCCAAATCAAATTCTCAAATATTTTTTAATATTATTTTTTTAGTTGTCTAATTCTTTATTCAAAGTGCCTCCAAGGTAGACTTCATATGATCGTATGTATGGACTTATGTGAGTGTGTATGTAGATAAATAAACAAATATATATATATTTGTTTACAAATCGAGATATATATATCGCGGCCTCGGCAGTCCAGGGGGTAGAGCGTTGGACTGCTGACCGGAGGCGCCCGGGTTCGATTCCCGGGCCAGGTACTCAGGGCACCTACAGCTCCACCCAAGCTATGTGGTTTTTCGGGTACCAGATCTTCCTGGGAAACCATAACCGGCACATGGAAAGGGACTGGCCCCCCTACCCTGATGTGTGAATATTCATAAATATATAATACATATAAATATATATGTATATAATCAAACACGAAAACCCGCCAAATGGCGAACAAATATTCATTCACATGGAAATAGATATAAGGAAAAGAGATATGAACACATGTACAGGACGTACACAGGAGAGGTGGGGAAGGCGGAATCGATCAGATCACAAGTGCAAGCTAGAAGCTAGCTTTTTACGTATCGTTGTGGTAGGAGAACTTCATAGTGACAACTCACAGGCTCACTTAGTTCTTGGGTTATGTCCTTCTTGGTGCCCGGACTGGTTGTCGTAGCGGGTGTTCGGTTTTAATTTGACTCCCTCTCATGTATTATTAAAATTTGATTGGCTTTGAATAAAATAGGGGTTGCAATAATTTTGACTCAAGTTTAGTCGCCGTGAAAATTTTTTCTCCCTTGTAGTTGAGGAATGTTTTACAATCAACCTTGAATACTCACCCTTGAAATCATACTAGAACCGTCCCTATGGGCACACACAGCACCTGCGCTTGTAGATTCAATTGAGGTAGGCGAAATGAAAAATTCCAATGTTTTATAAACGCTCTTATCATCATAACTGCATCTCACTCTTAAGCACATCGTGAACACTTATCTTCTCTTTTTGTTAATTAATGTCATCTCACAACTGAAGAGTTCTCTCGTTAAAACTTAACAGAGAACAATTACATATATTTTTAAATCTAATATATTAGAATTTTTTAAGCATTGTAGGAGAACATATTCAGCGTCTGTAAAAAAACTGAAAAATTGGTCCGTCGATATGTTTCACAATTTCACCCCCGCGTCTGCGACGGACTAGGGAAGGTGCCTGCACTTGGAGAATGTAAAGGCGTGTCAGGCCTCGCCGGGACATCGCAGTCCAAAATAGGTGCGCTGGATTGTCTCGTCCTCGGTCTTAAGGCAACCGAGGAGCATTAACATTCGGAGGACAATATCGATTGGGATGAATCACCGCGGCGATGAGAACCACATGCGCCCGTGACGTCCGTCCCTCTCCCGCGCACCGCAATCTCCTCCCGCAATTAGCGTGTCCCCCCGGAATCGCCGTTACAGCCGAGCACGCGAATTTCGCTGCAGCACCACTTCTCCCCATTGTTCCAATCAACGGGGTCGGGGGACCACGCCCCCCCCCCCCCACCACTCGAAACTCCTTCAGTGGAGCGCCGCGTCGCCGTGGCCACTTGTCTTCTTCCAATCCCCATTCTCACCTCTCCCCTCTATACTCTCTCCCTCCCTCCACCCCGCGTCCCGTATGGAAACACACATAAAACCCATCGGGATCGCTTTTCAAGGAGCTCTAGAGACGAGCAACCTCGTGGAAAATAACAATGTCGTAAGGTGGGGAAATGCAAGCCCGACGACACCTTATGCCACGTGGGTTGTATTTTATCGATCCCGGGACGCCTTTCTCGTCGGAGCGAATATCGCCCTTCCCACCTGCCGCGGGGGCGTGTCGGAACTCTCCGTTCGCCGACGAGCACCTTCCTCTCGCTCTATTATTTTTCACCGTTTGTAACCCTATCAACGCCAATGTTCTCGTAGGCCCGGGAGTTATACGTACTGACAGAATCTTACTCACGGGGGAAATGTGTCACTCGCCTTCTTTCCATCTTACTTCTGCGCTCCTCGCCAAGCGTGTTTTTTTAAAGTAAGAAGTATGTGTCTGACAAGAATGAGAATAATTTTAAGTAACACATTAGTTTGTTATCAAAATCAACCCGAGTCTTCAACTCAGTAACTGGGTTTGATGGAATACTGCAGGAGTTCTCCTCGTACTAAGATCCGCAACATATGATATCCAAAAATTTAGGGTAAATAAGAATTCCTTTTCGGTATTTCTTGTGATTTTTCAGGAACTTTTACCTGCTGCGAGGGTTCCCTTTTCGTCCATAGTCATGATACGGAGCCAAGCGATGCCCTGCCCACCCGCCATTAATCCCGTCAGTAATATTTTAAATTACATTACATAGACTCGGGCCTTCACTTCCTCTCTCGTCTTATTTTGACGTGACGAGTTTAAATGAAACATTAGTGCTGGTCTTAAAAATACCGGAGAGATCTTTTGTATCTATTCGCTCAGGTTTATGGGCTGATGCTCGATTTCTGTTGGCGAATTTGGTGTGGAAATTTAATGACTGGTGGTCTTTATAGGTAAATTACACTAATCCAATAGTATTGATGTTTTAGAACTAAAGAAAAATGTATTGGCCTATTGACACTCCATTGTCCGTAGGCTGTATAGTAGTTGATCATTGTGCAGCAAATAATACGAGTACTCTTACGAATTAAAGGGTAATAGTTCAATTTTTTAATTCAATTTTTAGTTGCCTCGACGACTGAGGTAATATGCAATGTGGTAGGTCATACCCTAAGAGAATCTGATATGGTGAAGTGGATATTGTAGCTCGTCTCACTCGCCAACGGCCTGGATTCGATTTCTGATGCTCCTTTCGTGGGTTCAGTCGTGTGTTACCTTGAGAATACTGATTTTATAAGACACCTCGATGTCTTATATAATTGCGGTGCACCACCGTGGATACGGATTAAGCAGTTGATGCGCTCACTCCTTTCGCAAATAGCAGGTTGATTCCGGAGTATTATTTCCCTCACTCGTCTTCCTCCGCATATTACCTTGCATTGGTCTTACCGATCTGGATAAACTTAAATGTTTTGTTCCCTCGATCCGGGGATTGATTCCGGAAAATTAGGATTTTCAGCTGTGAATGGACGTTCATGGACGTTTCCTGGAATTCGTCTTCTTATAAGCACGTAATTTGCCAAAATCGATCTCAAAGAAAAGTTTTTCTGAGTGAGAGCAGTTTCTCCGTTCAAATATTTTTATATCCCTCTAATTGTAACGTGTAACTTTTTCTTCGCGCAATTAATCGACTTTATATCCCTCTAATTGTAAGGTGCAACCTTTTCTTCGCGAAATTAATCGACGTTTTCGCAGCACTTTACGTACTCAACATCAAAGCGCTCGGATGTATTTGAACTTATATAAAATTGGGGAAATATGCGTATTAACTCAGCGAATAGTATTGGAGAACGATTACGCATTACTTAAATATATGTATCATACTTCCCACAAGGTCTCCTTGGCATGCCGGATGCTCGCACGGCCACGATGATGGACTCAAGAAATCATTTTCTTCTCCAAGCGTTCACTCTCTCGAGAGAATTACGACGGCGGAATAGTTATGTGGCAGAGGGTATAAAAGCAATATTTTTATTGGTTATTTTCTGGTGTAATGGGCTCACTTTAAGTTCACGAAATCGAAGGGCGAGACATTTCAAATGGCCCTCATAAATAAAAGTACGACTATTTATCGCGCGTAAACCCATTTCGCGTTTGCTCGAGGAAACTCGCTAAATTAATTTGATCGTTTCAATTTTACATTTAATACTGACGCACAGAAAAGGGTGAAGGGACCCCAAAGAGCTCATACTGCTTACCTGTACCTATGGGGTGAAAAAATTATGGGAAACTAAGTGATATCCTATAGCCGTTATGACATTTTGAAATATAGCTCGAACTTTGCTTACAGATAGCGTCACAATCCAAGGTGCAAAAATACCGTTTGCTTCCGTCTGGCGAAGGAAAATTTCCTTGGGGTTTCGAAATTAGATTTTTAGGTGCTGCCATTAAGGAATGACTTATTCTCTTCCAAGATAACAACTGCTTAATTTTTACTGAACAATTTAAAAGTAGATAATCCATGGAAAAACAGTTTTTAAAGGTTAGTACAATTCGAATAATTGATTTCCATCAAGCTTCTTGCCCGAAATATTCAAAGTCTGCAATATATGTGTATATATATATATATATATATATATATATATATATATATATATATATATATATATATATATATATTTATTTATTTATTTATTTATTTATTTATTTATTTCTTGATTCTCCAGAAATGAAGACGACATGGATCGTGATCTTATTTCAATTTTCTTGTAAATTTCTTCCTTACAAAAGAAAGCGATGGTATTTTAATCCTTATGCGGTATCTTCGCCCGCTGACCAGGTCGGCAATTCCGAAACTTACTTCCGAGTCGTCTGTAAATTTCGAGTGAAAAGGCGACCATTTTTGACAAATTTTACACCTAGTGAGCTTTGGCAAGAAGAACAGAACAGCGTTAACGGAGGAAGTGGGGAAAAGTGGGCACCATTTCACTCAATACCTGTCAAACGAAGAGTTTCGTAATACACTCCTAGGTTCTAGATCTTCCATGACGGTGTTACGTGCTCATAACATAGGCCCCATATGGTCTTATTCTTTACTCTATGCTTCAGGTTTTGCTTGGAAGTAACAGAATGGTTTTGGCTACCAGCGAATGATAGAAACTTCTCCGCAATATTCAAATATCCGATAATCAGCTCCTCCCTGTTCAAAAAATGAACCAAACATTTTAATTTATGTATGAAATCATCATTTTTAAAATTCTGGGATGAATAGACCACTATTATTCTTTTCAAATCTAGCGTCAAGGAAAAACATGCTCATATCGGGAGTTTCGTGTCTTTTTCACGGATTTTCTGCACCGAAAGATCGCTTTCCTCACGCCGTGGAATTCAACCAACGACCGTCAGTTGTAAGCCGCATCCCCCGTGGAACTTACAGGAGATGTTGCGACGATGAAAGACGTGTGTCTCTGAATCTTTCAAGCGCTTGGGAGCGGATTAGGGAAAGGTCGCCCGAAGCTTCGTAATTCTGAGAAATCCGTGGCACCATGGTCGTCGAAGCCACCTGAATTCTTGATGAGGCAAAAACTTTGCAGAGAAATGAGGGAATCGAACAGGGAAAAACTTGGAAAGATCAAAAGTGAGCATTTCAAGCGAAAAGTTACGAAATAACTCTATTACCCACGATTACCGACGACTTAAATAATTCTAACTTATTAATTCGCAATTGAAAATAATTTGAAAATTCTTCTCATTAAAACCAGTTGTGTATGTCCACTCTAAATATCTATGTACGTGAAATTCGAATGTATGTACACTCTAAATTTAGTACACTCTAAATTATCATTTTGATTAATAGTTAAATCTCGTTCACTATCCCAGGTTAGAGATTTAGACTAACAAAACATAAGTACTGTTTCTTTACATGCGTGCAAATATGCATATATATACTTTTCTATTTAGAGTTATAACTTAATATTCAGTTTTTAAAACAATTTCAGTATTAAACATTAGCTTCATATCATTCTGCGATCCCTGTAATTCCTACCTATCTCCCGCTAAATTTACAAGAATAGTAGACATTCAATTTATTCACAGTATCGTCGTTTTAATCCGGCAATTACTTGCCTACTGGCGGGATTTCAAATCTCATAAAATTGGGTGATAGGAGTTTGATATATATAATTTTTATGCCATTGCATCACGTGCACTTGTTTGGGATATTTGTGGTAGATCCCACGCGATGTAAATGTGACAGAACTCCAAGGTACTTACTGATGTAGGGATTTTTGGAATTTTTATTTTGCGCTGTGCTTAATCAAATTCGTGTATACTATGGCACACACGCTTGAGTGATGCTGATGAGAATAACATTTTTCTGGTCTCCCGTATCCAGTAAAGTATCTTACCGAGGTTTACTTTGATTTCAATCGCCCAGCCTCCTCCTCTATTTTCCTCATTTCCTCCGATTTCTCAACAACTCTTATCCCATCGTTCCATTTAGAGGTCTCTCACTTTTTGCTGCCCGAAGAATTTAGGTTCAACAAATTGTAAGATGGGCTGGCATTCCAAATTTCAAACACATCTTTTCATATTCAATTAAATTTGATTCCTCATAACTCCGGATTAAACTTTATTAATAACATCAGAAAATGTGTAGGCTGAAAATGACGCAATGTAGCCTTAAAACTAGCGACAAAACCAATAGCTCTCCTCGGCTGAAAGGTCAAATGGTTAATGGTTCACTGTTTGGTGTTTGAGATAATTGGTAGATAATTGCGACGGCGTTTGTTGGCATTTCACTTCGTTGTATTTGATCTGGAATACAGAGAAGGAAGTAATCTCTTGTAAGACTGCGAGGGAACCTTTAGGATAAGAGAGGTAGAGGTCAGAGGTCTCTTCTCTCTCACATTCCTTGGAGAATCACTGATGTTGCAAGGTACAACTATGTAATTGACGCATGTTTTTCCCAGTTTAACCTGCCCAAGCACAGCATTGGCACTTCGATACTTGTTCCGTGTGAATGTCCGCTTATTCACGCTGGTCTATGGAACTGCTAATCCTCTCTAGTAATTGGAACTAGAGGCAAAAAAAACTATACTTTAAAAGTTCAATCATGTGAGCACAACTGAGCAGGAAATAACTGGAGAATGGAAATTCTGTAGGAATCTACTGTTGATTTCCTTTTACAGTAACTGTAAGCAGAGCATTTATGTGTTTCATTCTGCGAGCCACCTCTGGACATATGGCAGATTGTATAAGGAGACTATCCTCTTTAATTGTAGCGACGGAGAATTATGAAAGCGTTCTATCAGATGGGCGTGTAAGTAAGGGCATATGATAAAAAAATCTTTCGTTAAAAAAATCCTTGGAGTTTTTAACGCTGGTTTCGTTACTATCGCGGATCGCTCCAGTAGAAAAGAGGGAGAATTTAAATTAACGGTTTTGGAATTTCTCGTATTTTTATTCATATTGTCTAATCTATTTCATTGTCAATCTTCATTATTATAATCGAAAATATTGCACTTTCTAAAAATGTACAAACCTTAAAAAGTCTTTCAAGGACTGACTTGGTCCGTGACGGGCTCTATCACACTTATCGTATCAATCCTGAATATATCTATGAATGTACCTACAAATGAAAATCTATATCTGTAATTCTTTCAGAAATACCGTATTTCTCTAATAACACTCTCTCCTATGTGTCCTCAACACCTTCTATTTTGATATGGGAAATCCCGCGGGGTTTGCCGGGTCACAAAGCGCGAGACTCCCTCCTCTTTCCAATTCTGTGTGCTTCCTCCTGGAAATCGATCACACACTCAAAATGCCCTTTAGCATAACGCTAACCTAGTTTGCCCTTTCGTTTCAGTGCCCAGGAAGTATTTGCCCCCGGTGTTACGCCATCACAAGGCTGCGACCGCGCTCGTCTTTCTGCAGTTGATGATTGGTTTGGCTCTTCTCCTTCTCGGGATATGGATGCTGATTTGGACGCCAAGCCTCAGGCTCCGGGACAATCCATCTTGGAGCGGTGGCCCGGTAAGGAAGACAGCAAAATTTAATATATTGTTTCAATGGATGAAACATACTTCCCAACGAGAGAATGGAAGAAAGCTGTCGACCTGACGAATGCATCTTTGAAGTAAAGAACGAAAATTTTTATCATTTTTTCAAAACTGTTCGAATCGGGCTTATTCCGAGGGTATTCAAGTTTTCTAGTGGCCCATAGAGTAAAGAGGGGTCTGTTGCAATGCATGACTGCATTTTGTGAATGACGAGTCTCTCGCGAAATCAATTGGCAGTACGTCTCAGAGAGACATCACGCAGACATATTGACGCTAAACTTAAATTGTACTCATTACGTTTTACTTATTAAGGACACCATGGGTTCATTAACCCATCGGGCATGGTAATTATCTCGGGTGGGTCATGGCACTATCATTAATCATTTGTGACTTCTTCCGATACTGAAAAAAATGTCAAAATGACAATATGAATGGGAACCTGCTAATGCCCCTCCTCGAAGGCATTGAATTACCCCCCCTTTGCGAGTTAGGCACAATATGTACTAACGTCGCTACACTTTTTGCTCTAATAAGAAAAGTGAATGTTCGTGAATAAATGTTAAAAAAAATTTAATACCAGTGCCGTTATTTTCCGGTTTTGAATAAAAAATATTAATTGGTGGTCAGTCATAAAATACATACAAACAATAAAAATGAATGAACGTCGTTAAAAATGCACACCACTTATTCATAATTACATTCGTAAACATAGTGAATGATTTGATTTTCAGATGGTTATTTATTTTGCCCATAAACGAACTTCGTTTAAAGTACCGTTCATCCATTTTAAAAGAGCGATATATTTAAATTTATACTCGCGCGGCAGACTTAATTTCCTCGCCGACTTTTTGAATTATGTGCTATGGATCTTGAGGGTACCTCTCAGTAAATATATCCTAGTAGTTAATGGGGTCGAGCCGATCCAATTTCGGCGCTGTTTTGAGCGTAGAGGTCCCGAGTTGCTGTGGTAAACACGATGCCCTTTAAACGAATGGAAGACTGTCACTTTTGACTCTCTGGAATCACAAATCTCTCTCAGAACCCAGCTACTAGCCTGGTCCCGCTATAAAAGAATACTTATGCATCATCATCCTATGTGTGTGTGTGTGTATATATATATATATATATATGCACACACACATAGGATGTATATATTTACACACACTCACACATACATGGACACACACACACACATGTGTGTGTTTTCTTCTATTTACATTCCCCTCATGTTTTCTTTCCTTTCAGTTACTCCTGAGTGGATGTTTTGGTATCTTCCTCTTGTGCTGCTGTCGTAAGGACTATCCAGGAATGCCTCTAGGGTGCTGCATTTTTTCAGTCAAGGTACAATACCTAGTAAGTAGAAATTTCCAATTGACTGATCTCTCGTAAGATCCAAACCAAATCACCGTTTTCGTTCAGTTATATAAAATGGCGATGAAAACATTTTCAGCATTGAATTATGAGTATTAATGACGGATGATAAGGATAAATGGAGAAATTAGAATTAATCAATTAAAAAGTCTCAATGATATTCACGCAATTTGAGGAATAAAAAATTAATGAAATACGATATTTTTTCCGGAGTAAGAAAAAAACGTTGAAAAATATAGGTGTGTGTATATATATATATATATATATATATATATATATATATATATATATATATATATATATATATATATATATATATTGGATACCTCCTTGGAAAGACCGCATTGCAATATCAAAATATTGGTAAATAATACCGCAGGAAATACTAACTATTGCAATGAACTGCCTTGAAACGGTTTTCCCCGAGGCCAGTTGTTTCGAGTCAGTATCAGTTTCTACAATCAAGATTTTTAACGCACACGTATTTTCTCCTCCACCAGTAATCACGCCTTTCTTTCTCCCTGACAGGTCATCAGCGTGACGCTATCAATCCTGGTGATCGTGACGTGCTTGTGCGCGAGCGTTTTCGCCCTCCTGCACGTGATCTTCCTCTCGAAAATGGCGTGCCATTCGACCACATTGACCGCCGACATCAGTGCGATCAATTCCTCCTGCGTGTGCACCAACATTCCCGCGATTGCGTCCCAGGTGGATGAACTGTACCGAATGCACTCCGTTGGAAGGACCTACTACTACCCCGACCTCTCCTGCGAGGACGTCGAGGGACTGCTGTTCATTTTCCTAATCACGTCATGCCTACTCAATGCTGTCGCCGCCTTTGTGTCGTTCGTTTACGTTTTCCTCCACTGGAGCAGCAGGTATATGTACGTTTACTCGGGTGTCAACTCGAGCGATGAAAACCCCATCGTCATCTACAACAGATCGGATTCCAAAGGCAAGGGTTGAAGTCTCCGGCGTCCTGCCTTCGAAATTTATCTCATCTGGCTAAAGCAAGAAAGAAGCGGGAGAAAACGATCAACATGCGCGGGAGTTTGGCGGAATTATTTCTTTTTTTAACAAGTCAGAATTGAATCAATTTCATATCCATACATATATTTCCTATATAGATGGTTTCTCACTCTCTTTTTTGTGTACCAAATGAATTTTCCTGCGGAACAAACGAAGCTGGGATTGTGTGCTATGTGTCACGCACGAATGGAATTCCGTTCCTATCCCACGAGGAGAGTTAGCATTCTTCCAGTCGCAGATGGCAACTTTTGGAAATGTAGTGAGTCTTTTTTCACTCAACCCACTCGCAGGTCTCAGCAAATTATTGGGAGGGGTATGTGGACGTGGGTATTTAAGGAAGTGTGTTTTATTTGCTGGGCAATTTGACATGAACCAAATTCCGTTTTTCGCCAACTTGAAGATCTTTTTTTTTTGGGAAGCGAGGTTGCTGCCGGATTATAGTCATTCTCAGAGAAATGGGACTAGTCAGATATTGTATGGCAGACCCCATAGGCTTGAGTGGATACTTTGCCTGCAATAAGCCCACCACCGTTGAGCATAGTCAAATTTTTGTTCCAAGTAACCAAAGTGTTTATCCGGTTACCTGTCTTTGTGCATTTCCTCAAGTCAGTGCGATGTCACATTTTGAAGTAATTATCAAGGAGACCACCGATAGCTGACAATGAAAAAAATGCATTTTGTGGAAGACAGTTGCACTGCCGAAAGGGAGTGATTCATTCTTTTATATTCAGAATTTATCTGTGCAATAAAGTTTTGAAATTTCTTATCTTATACATTTTTGTTTTGTATCATTTACCCCAGACACTTGAAAGCAAACAAATATTCATTTTCCCTTTCGCAACCGAAATAGTATGTGTGTACATGAACTGTTCTCATTTCGGACGAACCCGCAAGAAAATTGCCTCTCACGGTTTCTTATTTTTTCAAGACTGATATGACTAGTTGAAGTAAGAACTTGAATATTCGATATATAGTGTCTACTGGGGAATGAAAAAAAAGAAAAAAGCTCGGTATTTGATTGATCATTCCTCATAAGCTGCACTTCTGTTTTAATAACATATTTCTATCGTAATTTGAAGTGCCAGTGATGTGTGAAGTACAGGAGCTTCACGGGGACCCTTTATTACGTAATAATTTCGCTCTATTAAGGCAACAAGGAGGGGAAAAGTTTTCAAAAGACACTGACCGAAATGTTTATTTTTAAATTTCATTAGGTGAAATCTGTGGATAGGAATATGCGAATAAGTTGATCTAAAAGATAATAAATAAGATATATTTTATTGAGTCATTATTTAGGAAATATCGCCATTAATTAGAGATTTTCAGGGGGTAAATATTAGCGTTTATATTTATTTCCAAAATATTTGACTTTTTTAACCTGCAAGTCACCGCTAGGGTGTGTGGCAAGGGGTGAATACACACCAGACTAATTTTGACCCGAATATGACCCTACTGCGGTCGGACAATATTATTCTGATCCCTTATCGTTCGTGAAAAAAATGGCATCTTAAATGTATCTGCTCTACACTTAATCTCTTTAATTTAATGGCATTATCTCTCCTACCATAATACAATGGTGGTAATAAAACATTGTCAACATCACTGCCAAAGAGACATCTTTCCAATTTGTGCAAGAGATAGGAGGAACAAAACATTTATTTTGTTAGGAGGGACAAGTTATCCACTAAGTAGTTGCGTCTATCCACAACCCACCTCAATAGGTAGATTACCTTAAAAAAAGAAAGGTAAAGAATGAAAGATTAAGTGAAAAGATAAGGGCACATTTAATATAAAAGAACAAATATCCTAATTGGTGCTGATTTTTCCGATATAATTTATTTTTATATAACTTCGAGAAGTCTTTTTTGTAATTTAAAAACTTTATATGATTACATGGAAAAAACCCAAGAGAGGAGTGATGCATCTGTTGACCTGGAAGGATTTTCTGCCAGCAATTGAATGGCATTTATGAGAAAATGGGTAATTTTGTTATCAATGGAGAAATAATTACTTAATCAATGTGTTATGAAATATGCATTCCTTACTTGTTCATCTAAACAGCTCCGTGAGTATAAAGCAGTTTTCGGTTGTGGCCAAATTCTTGAGGGACAAGTTTGCAGCGGCCGATACTAATCAAATCCATTGTTACCGCTCGTTTTTATGCGTAGGAATACCGTAGTAGTAGTTTTAGGGGAGGCGACCGACAGCTTAGGTCATTTACGCTGACTTTATTTACATTGACTCAGAGTACGTAATTAGTAGACTGACAATTACATTGACTAAGGTCGTTAGGGACGGATGGGAGAGGACGGGTGGAGAGAAACCCGGCATCTGCATTAGCCTACCCTTGTCGAAAGTTGCCAAGAGGTCAGTAGTTCAACGTTCTATCCGACGGACGTCGTACTCACCCAAAGTGCTCTCCACAAAGCACCTCAAGTAGGGATCGGAATTTGAACCCGGGCCCTCATGGTGGGAAGCCTGTACGTTAGCCGCCGCACCATCCCATCCAAACACAATTCCGTTTTATCCTTGGCTGCATGTAAAGGATGGAGAAAATTCTGCTATAAAAATAGAATCCACCCTTTGCAATGATATTTGGAAAAGGCGAGACAGTGGCACACAGCGTAGAAAATTGAATTAAAAGATATTAGCCTTGGTTTTCATGCATGCGAGAGGTGCGGTGTAGGGTTCGTTCCGCCAATTAAGAAAAGAAATTTTGATATAAGCATGCGTAACTTGCACACGGCGACCTGTTTATCGGATTGCTCGAATACATTAACATTTCGGATTTCCAGCAGCATTATGTTTAATGGTTTTCACTATCTTTGGCATGAATGAATCTCGAAAATAAAAGGGATAAAAAGCTGTGCTTCGGTTTGACAATTGGACTTAGAGAAATATCCATACGCTACTCATCTGCTAATTACCATGTTACTCTAACAACTCCTATGGTGACTGTTTATTCGTGTAATCAATTGCTGATCCTATTAGCATTAACTCAATCCCAACACTCGAATACCTACTTCCCAATCGTATAACCAGTTAACTGCCCTCCCCTTTATTTAGAATATTTAACCCTGACTAAAGTGATATATCCTTGCTTGTTATTGAACTATGATAATCCTCTTCAGTTATCCGAAACACATTATTTGAACCTCAATTTGTGAAAAGAAAGAAAAAACACTTCAGTCACCGGAAGCCATAAACCGTTACACAGTTTCACACATGAGAAACAAACCGTAAACACTAGAGAAGCAAAAAGTTGAGGAAACAAAAAGCACTATGCAAAGAAATGCGCATTCATTGCGCATTTGGAGTATATTGGAATACGATAAAACAAAAAGCATAAACAGAATCGTTAGAGCTTTTGCTAACGTTTGTTTCGAATTTCTCAGGCTCAGCAGGTATTTGCCCGCGGTGATATTAGTTCTTAACATTGCCAGTAGGTGAAGTCACCGCCATTTTTTCTTCATGTGACGTAGTTTTTAAGGATTTTAGTTCTTCCGACCGCCAGTACACGCCAGTAGTCGTTGCCGTCGACACCAATCGACTGCGGTTGTTCCCAGAAGATCAGCGGTGACCATGGCACAGGAGAGACAGACTTGAACAAATGTGATATTTCGTTACAAGAATACTGTATCAACTAGGTATCGTTATTTGGGATCGACAGTTTCAGCAATTTCTATAGGAATGGAGTTTCCTTTTGTGGTGAATGATTTCCTTCAGTACGAAATAACCAAGATCGATAATGCTTTACTGCCAGAGGGTTATACTGGAGACAGAAGAACTGTATGGTGAGTTGTTTCAGGAAATATTTACCGGTTAAGTTTACGTCAGTTTTAATAATTTTACTGTTTATCATGTTTCTGCAATGGCCGTTAGTTTCATTTACCGTGATAATGTTTTTCGCAATTCGTATCGAGGAAGTTTATCTTGGCGGTCTCTGTTGCTTAGTTCTGAATCTTATTGTTTTTCATCTTATTTATAATACCAGATGATTAATTTTATTTTGACTTGCCTTACGAGTTTTGCATTAACGTTATTAGTACCGGCTGCCAGTAAAGGTTTTATGTATTGATTTATTTGAAAGACCCGACACATAATAATTATTTGGTAGTGGAACACCTTGCTTCAACTTCTCATCATTAAGGATGTGTTGATTACTTGATTACCCAGGAATTGCCAGGAAAACATATCTACAATATTGGATGCTATGGGCAAAGCGTCAGCTGCTGCTCAAGGTCTGAATGTGGCCATTACCACTGGAGATCGCCTCAAGAATTCGGATCAAATTGTGTATATGTTGGTCGATAAGAATGGGAAAGAGTGAGTCATTAGAAGTTTTTATGTAACATAATTAAATATTTAGAATTTGTGTGTCCAAGTGAGTTATTAAATTTTAACTTCTTTTATACCAGCGGTAAAGGTACTGTTGTTGGAATGTTAAAAACTGGAAGGAAGAAGTTGTATGTATTTGATCAGACTGGAGCTCATCATGAAATAGTGCCACAATGCATACTAGATTTTTATGTGCATGAGAGCAAGCAGAGAATGGGTTGTGGAAAGAAATTGTTTGATTACATGCTTCAGGTGTGTTAACCTTTCTTGTCATGTTTTACATTGTAATATAGAGTAATAAGTATTGTAATTAAATGGGTTTTGTATTTCAGAAAGAAAATTTGTCAGCGGGACAACTGGCAATTGATAGACCATCACAAAAATTCCTTTCCTTCCTAAAAAAACACTATGGCTTGGAAACGATAATACCTCAAATGAATAATTTCGTAGTGTATGACATATTTTTTAAGTATATATCAGGTAAGCAAAATACATGGCAAGAGTTGTAGTTTTCATTTGAATATGCTCTCATTGTCTAATTTTCCTAAATTTGGCAGATTCGCCATCACATACACGAAATACTAACAATTCTTCTGAAGCTAAGCATGTATATTCACCCAAAGCTGGAATTACAAATTCATCTTGCAGCAGTAGCAGGTATATTTATAATTGCTGTAACATAGCGTTAGTTCTACTTTTATTTTAAGTAAATATTTCATATTGCATGAATTTAGGCATAACCAGAGAAGCATATTTAGGCTTGGCATACTAATTTTATTTTCTAGCATGAATACATTTTATAAGTAATGAGGTTGGTTGGAACCTAATAACATCATCATAACATGCCTTGTGTTGCTAAATTAAATTATAAAACGTTTGGAAATATATATATAGATTGTGAGATATTCTTTAAAAATATATATACGTGTAAGATTTACTAGAAAATCATTGTTAAAGTTGCATAAAATCTTGGATAAGTAAAAATATTGAAATTCATCATGATTCCCCATAGCCGTGAAAGTGAAGCAAAGCAGAGGGTCCCGGAGCAATATAACTGGAAGGCACCACTATTAGCTCAAAGACCAATTTCCAGTATTGGTCAGATATTGCAACATTCTGCAAATTTGGCTAATAATCAACCTTTAAGGTAAATCTCTTATTATTTTACTATGGGTATCGTCGTTTTGTTATGGTTGACTTTATATTATTTTTTTCTTTTTGTTTCTTTTATTTTCTTCTTTAGCCGTAAATATTAAGGAGGAATTGGAATAAGCTCTGAAGTATATTGTCCTAGACCGAAGCTTTCATTCTTCCCAAAAATATAGAGTTATTTCTCGGTTTTTTATATTTGAGTTTTTGTTTAATCCTTTTTACAATTCAACTTTTAATTAACTGTTTAATATGTTTTATAGTTCATCTCTTATTTATATCATCAGAGTATGTAATTTATTGAGTAAATGTAATAATGGCACTGTATAAATATGGTTCATCTTGTGATGGCTCCATATGTGAGGTTAATTCTTGGCTTCCAGCACACCTAACCTAGAGCCTCAAAACCAGCTCAACGACAAACTGGAGCCAGATGTTCAGCTCTCTATTGTTACCAAGGAAAGTACTCCACATTCCAGCAGAGAACATACACCAAAGCTTCCAAGAGCCACTGAAAACAAAATTATTTCCCCAGAAAATGGCACCATAGCACAGGAAAGCACTCAGCAAGCTCCAATCTCTACTACAAATGGAAACCTTTCCTATCAGGATAAGGTACTCACGTCGTCACCATGTAAAACACCAGAGAGGGAGCTGAGTCAAGAAGTTGAGAACATCCAACTGATTAACAACACAAATGCTGCCGCCAATTGTGCCCAACAAGTGGTGGATACCGACCCTCATGCTGTGGTCAAGCGAGATTTGAAATTTCACCATGAGCCATTGTGGTAAATTTTGTGTGCTCTTGTTTACCAATTACAATAATTAATTCCTATGCTTGGAAAAAAAAGGCATGGGGCAATTTCTGGTAATCATTTTGCTACTTTTATACAATTTGAGGCCAGACTATTGTACAACATCTAAAAGTTACTTTAAAAAAAGTATTTCATGTTTTCCAAATTTTCATCATTCCAAATGATGGTAGTTTTATGCCCTGAATTGTGATTATAATGTTTGTTATGGCTCAGAATCATCAGCTTCAGATTGTTTTAAAGTTGATTCTCCTTGGTGCTAAAGTTCTACTGAAATGTTGCTTGTTAATTCTGTTAGGTTTGTTAGTATTCCCATATGATACTTAAAATTTCCTCATACGCACAGTATTTTGAAAAGCCATTGAGTTGTGAAAACCCTTTTATTTACATTGCTGGAAACACCATAAATTATTTGAAAGTTTTTTTCCCTAGTACATTTCATTGTTTTTTTTTTGACTGACATCAATATAGCTGTTTGATTTTTTTTTTATATTGCTGTGCTAGTCGTTTTTGATAATACAACAATTTAGATATCATGAATGAATCATGCCAAATGTTTCTGTAAAAAAATATACTATATATTTATTACTTATGCTAAACAAAGTCGTGAGCAAATAAAATAAAATATTTTATTAATAATTCAAAGTAAAATTTTACTTTCATCAAAAAATCCTCAATAAACAAAGTGCCTGGTGTGTCAGTAAGTTAATATATTCGTGATATAGTTTGTTCACTAATTGCAATCAAATCATATTCTTAGTAAGGGTGCTATAGATTTTCCATTAACTCATTGACCAACATTTGGATAAATTTTACCAAAACATATTAATAATACTACATTCATGATTTGTAATTTATCGTAAAAATGCTCATTCCAGAGTGCATTAAGTATTAATGATGTTACCAGGAGTCTTGTGATGTATTTATAATAATTTATTAATTATTAACCTCGACCATCCCCTTAACTCAATGGCTTTCTTTGCAAATGTATTCATAATTGATACAGTAATACTCAACTGTGATTAATGTTAAGTTTATTAATTTATGCTAAGGTTAGTGTTGTCTAATTTGGTTGTTGTGTGCATCAATTGTGTGTTAATATGTTAAACCAAAAATGACTTGTCAAGTCTAATGACCTCGCTAAAACTAATTTTTTTTCACCCACTATAAATGCACTCTTATTGCAAGTAATTACCATGTGGTAAAGAGCTTTAATCATGGAAAAGTAACATGTTCCTAGCTAATTATTGTTTTAAATGTGTATATTTATTTTTATTTAATTTATTTATAAAAAAAAATTTGTAATTGGAATATTGTTGTTTTTTGTTCAGTTGGGAAGAGGTGGCAAAATATGATGATTCATTTTAGTACAGTAATGACTAATCAGAGCTTGGGTAATTGCTTGGAAGTAATATTTATATAATTCCTGATGAATGTTAACTGTGGATATGTAGTTAATATTTGTGCATGTAAAAAACGAAAGTAAACTTTCCAAGCCGAATTAAAGTATTAATATGATGGCAGCTTGGTGGTGCTACAGATGGCTTAATCTAGGTTTTCATGGTGTAACGCCCTATCATCCCAATAATCTACTCACTCTACCCTATGATACTATAAACTGTCATTAAATTCTGAAAACAATTTGATCTTTTATTTTAATTTTTAAATCCGTATTAATATTTAAACTATAATCCTATTTCTAAATCTAGTCTTGTATCAGCAATGCACTTATCATGACCTATATTATTGGCCTGAAATTGGAATGGGCCAATGAACTTATGTCTGCTAAGTTAAGCCTGCTGACAGATTCGATTTTAACATGAAAGTATCTAATTGGTGGATTGGGTGATAATTCTCAAGACTAGTCATATTTAAAGAAATACAATGAATGGTCCAAATGTGGTTTCGAAGTTTCACAAGGCTGATTCAAGAGGGGTGGTTCACCCAGTATTAAGCCCAATGGCATGCAAGATTCACGAATTAAGGGGACAGTTCCTTAAAGTGGCTTCCAAGGAAGATCTGGCACCCAAAAAGTCGCAGTAGGATTGGAGCTCAGGGTGCCTAGAGAGGCCATCCTGGGCTCTCCAGTCAGTAGTGCAATGCTCTACCTCTCAACTACCATGACCCACTATGAAGTATTATATTTTGTTTATAAGTAGCTAAGTGTGTTCATTTGTTTAGCTAGTGAAATTTCTTCCAGCTGAGTAGAGCCCTACAAAACTTAATGTTGCAACCTAGTTCACATTGAACTGAATTGCTCTTACTGATAAAAACTATAGATTTAGATGTCCTGTTGGATTACTTCGTATGGGTGGCTTTGTGAAAACCTCAAGAATGATTACACAAAAGGCAGTCTGTTCAAATAGTTATTTCAAGATTTCATTTCATTATGTAAGCATTCCATTGCACGTAAGTATTAAAAAAGCATAATTTGTTACTAGGAAACTAGTTTCATGCTTTTTCTACTTCAGCTAGTAGTTTTTTTATAAGGCAGTCTGTTCAAATAGTTATTTCAAGATTTCATTTCATTATGTAAGCATTCCATTGCACGTAAGTATTAAAAAAGCATAATTTGTTACTAGGAAACTAGTTTCATGCTTTTTCTACTTCAGCTAGTAGTTTTTTTAGGTTCAATGTTCAATATCTTCATAAGTATTTATGCATTGATACCCAACAGCAAAGTCTTGTACTGCATAGCCTTATACTACTGTAACCTTCAAAATTCATTTTTACCACAACTAGGAAAGAAAAGCCAATCATGTGTATCATTGAGAGTGCATATAGTTTATCCCAAGGTAAGTTTGACTCGGTTCACCATTTATTTATCCTGTCTACTCTTTTCATATTAGGGCAAATTGAAAGCTAATTAGCTAAAATTACAGTGTATTCCCCAAACCCTGTAATTTTAAGTCCATAGAATTATTTATCTGGTTCTATTGTCGAAATAAATTTTTCCCTGTTTTTGATATTAATTCATAGGTAACAAGGTAAGCCTTTCATCTAGAGGCTTTCCAGCTTAATTCACAATATTTACATTTATTTGGTGAGGAAGGAAAGTTGTATCTTTAAATAGGCTTAGAATTTGTTTGAAATTGGTATATAATTAATCCTAATTTTTTTCTGAGGTCATTGAATATTATTGCTACTATGTAATAGAATGCTCTTGTGATTTCATGCTCTACGTTAAATCAGCAATGATGCAAATATCCTCCTAACTATAACCTTTAGTGTCCTAAATAAATAAGACTTTGTTTCCTAGTCAATACATTATTATCAGCAGCCGTTAAATTTTCTTCTCCATTTGAAATACCAATAACTATTTTCTTGAGCCTAATATACTTGTCTGTTGTTTATTACTTTTGCATTCCCTGTACTGAAAATCAATGTGTATGTCCAACATTATCTGTGGTATCTAGATAAAATTTTAGAGCTCCGTAACCTCTTTTTAAACAGTTATTGTTTTCTGCGAGGCTGGTGTTGTAATAGATAGAAACATCTGCATAGAAAAGAAATACAGTAAAAACAATACACTCCATCATTTTCATGGTTTCAATATGTCATATTTTAGTTTTTCTTTTCTCTATTCTAATATGTTGCATATGGATTCATCAACATGGGAATTTAAATGGATCCTTAGTAAACTGTTCTCCATGTTAAAATGTCTAGCCTGGACACTTCGACACATCTTATGGGCATGGTTTTTTGACGCAGTCAAAATAGATTGCCACATGAGGTTCTATATTCCAAGGAAGGTCTCTGTCCAAATGAATGAACAGGTGATAGGTTTGATGACCAATAAGTAGACTCCACTAATTGCAGCCAATGCTCCATTGTGAATACTTGATTACATTTGATGGTGAATGCAAAGGAATTTTTTTTATGTGAATATTATGCAAGACATGGGACCACTTTATGAAAACCATTGATTCTGAAAATGGGGGCATTCGAGGAAGGCTGGCTGTGGGTTGGAACAACCCACTTCGAAGGAGGAAGGCTGTGGGTTGAGACAACACCGCAGTCGAATTGGATACTCAGTGTGAACTATAGGGATTAATAATACTATTTGACAAAGTGCATGTATGGATGAAATTAAGTACGACAGACTTTGAGGCTTTCATTTGAATACTTGTAATATAAATAGTTTAGTAAAGTCCTGGTAAGTACCACCTTATTTTCAACGTGTAAATTATTAGTTAAGTGAATTATATTCAGTGTGTAGACAATTGAAGACTTGGCATTTTGCTATTTAATAAAGTAGCTATATAATCTATCAAGAAAAGTGTTAACCGTGAAGTGCTGCTTTAGGCATTTTATGTTTGCCATTTGTTTACCATTGTTTTGTAACAGAAGCAGAGGAAAAGGATATGCTTATTGTACAATGAAGAATGTAGAATTGATGAAATATTATGTAATGTAGGGTGTCAGATTTTCTCGTTAGATGCAGCTAAGAAATGGGGGGTGTTATGTTTATGCGTATCTTAAAATGTAGGCTGGCAAATAATAAAGCCAATCATTTTTCAGTCTCCACCTTACTCTATAGGTTAATTCAGTATATAGTATTCTTCAATCTTCTTCATAAACAGGACAGTCTTTAGCATCGTATTGCCTCTCAATATCTCTTACATCCAATTTTCCTGCCTTCCTCAAACTCCTAACTGTATTTTCTCTTCCCCTACTAGTTATCCATTTGTTCTCCTCTGCCCATCTCATCTTTTCATTATTCTCCCACTACCACATCTCAATAGCCTTCAATCTGTGCATACTTTAATTTTCAATCTATAATTACTTTATTGTTGCCTGAATAACCTTACAAACCTATGCCTATTCTATATTGCTGTAGTAATTATTATTGCATCCACAATAACTTTGAAAACAAAGATTTTTTGTTTGTTTGTAGAAGCAAGGTGCTAGTTACCATGATGTACCAAATGGGGTATTCTTGAAAAATTGAGTAAGGGAGATTGAAATGATGTTCATTAGTGTTGCTAGCATTGATAATCATATAGTTTTTCAATTGTGATTAATATCAGGCTATTGACTTATGTTTTGGGATCGTAATTTCAATTTTTTGGCAAATAAGTAGTAGGAATCATCCAAAAAAGGTCAAAAAAACAATCAAGTTTGTATTTAGGAAAGACAGGAGGAAGCGTTATACCATATTACTACTGAAAAGAATATAATGATTGCAGGGTTATTCTTTTCTTTGTGGGTTCCAAGGAGGCATTCAAAAAAAAAGGACAACATTAACCATAATTCAGGTAACAGGAGTCTTTCAGATCCAATTTTTCATTTTTTTCCAACTTAGGTTTTTATTGAAATGGTAATTCTTCAAGAATTTTTGGCTGTCTAATGTTATGCTTACATCAGGAGGCAGATTCAACAATTTTTGCTTCATTAAAAATTAAAAAAATTTTTTTTTCTCATTTATGGAAAGCTGGGTAATTTTTATTTGGGACTTGTGGTACAACATTCAATGTGTCTCTCTTCTTTGTCACCATATTGATTATATATTTCAGTGTATATCCTTTTCTCTATTTAATTTAAAGTGGAATTTGAAATACAAGCTTTTCAACTTGCTGTCCCTCAAACTTCACGGGAATTCAATGTAAGGTATGGTCTTTGCATTAGCTTCTGCACATCCAGTCATTTCAATTAGCAAAATGTTACTCTTTGTTTGTGTAAGTCCTATCTCATTTCTTCTACTTCTCCCTAACTCATTTGTGGGATAAAAATCCAGCAGGCTCATGATCTTGCAGTAAGGGCTTTACCACATATGCAGCAAAGAGGGAGTAGCCTGAGGACATTTTAACAATCCACTATTTCATTATTTGAAGAATATTGCAGTATTTCTTTTATATTTATGTCCAGCAATTTTTACCAATGTTTTCTCTATGTAAGAACATAGATTCATTCAATATTTACTAATAATATTTGCATTTTTATTTCTGCAAGCTACTTTATCCAAAATTATTATACACCTATAGTAATATTAGTTTACATAATGTTCACCTAAGTTCATGTAGAGTAAGAGGAATGCTGTTCTTGGTTCTCCCCATTCAGTGTCACCTGGTGCTAGAGCGGAATGCGTTTCAAGGTAATGATTGAAATGTGAAAGGTAATAATTTATTTGTTCACAAACTAACTGGAATAATGCTTACCCTCGATAATATTCTTATTTTTGCTCGACAGGATGTCAAAGATTAGCTGTTACAAAATTAAGGAATTTTGGGAAATTCTTTGGATGGCGATTTGAAGTAAATAATGAATCAACTGACTCCCAGAGTGACTATGGAAGTGAGGTATCAAAAGTAACTAATTTTCAAGAAGAGTCAGACACTGATGAAGAGCTGGCTATTGGTCAAGTGCATGAATAAGAGTCGAATAGCTTGATCATACCTTCCTACCTGTATTGGGCATATACGTGCAAACAATATCAAAGAACCCATGGGTAAAGTGTTACTTCACCCAAGAGTGCAAATTGGGAACCCCACAGATTCATTTCTTATCCACAAAAATGACTCCAAAGTTGTTGCTACATTGAATGTTACTAATATTGAGATGGGATGTTTGTGAAATTTCTGATGAAAAACATGAGAATCCAAGGAAGCCATATTACAGTCAGGTGGTGCACACATTTTTTGGACTAATGCTAACCGCTGGCCACTCTAAATCCAACTATTCCAATTATGATTCTCTTTGAGGAAAATTATATGGGATGGTTCTCTTATTTTTTGGGCGACAATGGATCAAAAAAGGTTTGATTTTTGCACTTTGCAATGATAACAGTACTGACAGGGAGCAAGGAAAAATGATAATCTTGCTCCTATTCATGACATATAAAGTAAGTAATAACCAAGGAAAGCAATATGTCCCATAGAGAGAATTTGACAATTAATGAGCAATTGGTGTCTTTAGGGGTAGATGTCCTTTTAGATAACAATATACCTTTGAAGCCTGACGAATATGGCATTACAATTTGTTGAATGTGCATTTTAAAACTTCTTAACCTTAATACAGAATGGCATATTTGGATAAAAGAGCTTCCTACAGAATCTTTTAACTTCAGTCACCCTCTTCTTGAATTAATCGATCTATTACCCACTCTTTTAAAGTTAGCATGATAGAACTTTTATGCCAGCCAAAATGTGGGAACCTGAACCATATGATGAGTTTTCGTATGAATATCTATACCAAGTAATCTGAGAAATCAATTTTAAGTGTTTGCCATGAGATGTCAGTAAAGATCAGTGCTAATTGCATGGATTATAAGGCCATAATCTGAGTTGGATCCAAATTAACTATGTGAAGACCCAGGCCTGCCAGTATATTCATGAGTGCCATACTTTTTTATATGGTCTTTGGCTGGTTTATGTTTAAATCACCATAGATCAGTATCTGCACTTTTTGCAAAAGCTTGTTGTACTGTAACAATAAGTGATGACAAAAATACAAGGTCCACATTTTAAGTATCATGACTGGTTCGCTGTAGCCTCAACAGAGCTGTGGATGGGGGTCAGACCCGTAGAGGGGTCCCCCACCACTTAGGCGCACTTTAGTTCAGTTGCCTCCGGGCATGCGTTGAGATAGGAGGTGGAATTTTTGTGATGTGTGATTGTTGGTGGTGTCGTCATGCCAGCATGGAGCGCACCGTCAAGCAACGCTACGTTGTGAAGTTTTGTGTTAAACTCAGGAAATCCACATCGGAGATCCTTGAACTCATTAAACAGGCTTATGGGGATGATGCCTTAAGCTGCACAAGAGTTTTTGAGTGACAAAGGTCCTATCGCCGTGTTTGAGTGACACAACATGCCGGGAGGTCGCCGAATACAAGCACCGCGTCGAATGCTTGAACAGATGCTCAGGTGGCAAAAGTGAAAAAGGTTTTGGACTCTGACAGGCGTTTAACCATCGCCCTTACAGTGAGGAGACCAGCCTTTCAGCGGAACCGTCCACACAATTGTAACAGAGGATCTTGCGATGAGGAAAGTGTGCGCGAAGCTGGTGCCGAAAGTTTTGAGCGAGGAGCAAAAACTGTCTCGGGTGGAAATTTCAGACTACGTCCAGGAAGAGTAGGATTTTCTCAACAACATTATTACCTCAAAGGATAGCTCAAAGGATACCGCTTTGACTCCATCAAGGCAGTTCAATTGGCGACGACAAAGGCTCTCAACAGTATTCCGGAAACCGACATTCAGTGGGCTTTTGACGAGTGGCAGATGTGCCGAACTAAGAGTTTCGATGCAGGATAAATGTATTTTGAAGACTTAAGTAATTGTAATGATAACTGCAATAAGTTTTGATTTTTGGAACCAGTCCTGATACTTATTGTATGGACCCTGTAAATCAAATGGGTGAGCAATGATAAATGCATAATAATGCAAGGTTCAACCTACAAAAGAACTTTTAGGATGGCAGGGAAATATTTAAAATCATTGTCAATGCTCTCTTTGTTTTATAACATAATTGTAGATATGCATTTTAGCATATTTATTTTTTAACTCCACCAAACTTGTATTTTGTCCGATAATATTTGGAGATGATACTGAAGACCTCTAAATGAAGAACTAGAATTTCTTCACTCAATAGCTAGTGCTCACTTATTAGAACAGCATCACAAGATCTCGAGAAATTGCTTCCAGAGGGTGAGTCTTGCTATTCAACCCCTGCACATTACAAGAGAATAGATTATTTCCATAGCATTTTGAAGGGCCTAGTCATTGTTTCTTCCAATTGACTGCTCCAGACTATAACTTAGTGACTTTTCAGGAGAAATTGCAGATGCTCTCATATACTATTCGCAGATGTTAAAAGACGGTCAAATGCCAGGGATGATTCGCTGATTCTGACAAATTTATCATATTTGATTGCACATTTTGATGAAACAAGAATGGATTAGATATTTGTGGAGTTTTTGCATACATTATATGAAACGTAACCACAGTTATCAAACCCAAGGTTGGGTTGATAGGTTATGGTAGAGTTCACCCAATAATGAGCTTAAAGGCAGATCCTGTCAATGCATCGCCTATGGTTTCCCTGCAAGTTCTGGTAGCCGAAAATTACACAGCTCACAAATCATATGGTGCACACTATACTCAGGTTGGAATTAGAAAAGGCATAATAGAAGGTGAAATTTTATACTTTAACATCAAATGACACCAAAAAGTCAATTGCAACTCATGTTTGGTATTCTCATCCTAACTAAAGACTGTCATTTTGAATGACAATTTAGAAGCAGGGCTAGAGGAAAAAAAACATTTTTTTTGATTCCCACAAATAAAAGTAGGATGCAAAAACCATTCTGCCAGATATCCAATAGATTTTTGCAAGTAAAACAGCTGAGAGTTCTTTTTTACCCTGAATTTAAATAAAACTGAAAATTGTTATTTGGTCTTCGTAACTTCGCATACTCCTACGAATTGATTTCCCAATTCAAATTACTTAAATATTTGTTCTTATTATGTTAACAAACAATTAATAAAAAGTATTTTGAACACAAATTCATAATTATTAGGGTAAATCGACTGGAATGCAAATAAGAGAGGAATTCAAATCAGATTTGCAGATGATCAAGCATCCAAAAATCTTGCCCTTGAGGAAAGAGGATGCACATTGATTGTAAACAAGATGCATACGTGGCTAATACAAGATGGAGAAAGAGGAATACAAATTAATGAACACCCTAAGGGAATAAAGGAGTACATTGAGAACATTCGGAGAGGATTTGATTAGTGGCTAGAGGTATTGTGAGGAAATGGAATGTTAAATCTTAACATCATCTGGGTTATTCAAGTCAATATCGGAAGCTAATACCCTAATCCCCCCTTAGGTAATGTATCCAAAAATTAACAAATAGATAACAGAAATAAAAGACAATATAAATACACACATTTTATTAGTCAGCAGGCACAAGTTATGCACTTGAATAGGACAATTAAACTCATCCTACACATTTATGGTAATTCTCCCTGCGAGAAAAATAATTGATATTCCTAAAGGTAATTGGATAATTCTTAGCCCTCATCATACATCGTGGAAGACATCCAAGAGATCAAATAGCATGATAAACCTTCGCTTAACCAAAGGATACTCAAAATTATTCCTTCTAGGTATCCAAGAGTAACACCTCCTATAACATCCAAAAGATAATGCCTGTTCAATAATATTCTAGACAAACATACTGAAATAGCCCACATGAGCAATGGAAAAACACAAAATGATGGCAAAGGACATAACATGGTAAAAAAATAAGCCACCATAACAGCTCTGGATGCATGACCTGATGGAAAAGAAAAATTATCAATACTGAAAGTGGCGAACATATCCCCACGATTCTTCAAAGGTCTTCGTCTTCTCACATATGCTTTAATAATGGCGACTAGGATGACATCGACAAATAAACCTGAAAAGAAGTAAATACCCTGTTACTACAGGAAAGACAAAAAAGCAGTATTGTTGAAATGTTTTGGCTAAAAATATTAGCAAACAAACCAAATTAATTAAAATTACACATAGTGTCTTTCACATTTAAAACATTACATGCATTTTGCTTGCCTCATGGCATTCCTTGTCTTCTTACCCAGTGCTTGTATGTTTCATATTCAGTGTCTTACTGTTATGCATGAAAGGAGCATTAAATGTTAGCCACTCTTTAAACTATCTTAAACGTGTGATACTCTGATCTCAGCCGAAAACAAAGGCTTCCGATACAAACCGCAAAGGTTTCAGTATGAGCCTTTCTGATACGTTGCTGATCCTTCCCTCAAAGGTGTTTATGATCATCTTAGTCTAGCTGTAGCACCCATTTGTGGATTTTGAAATCTCGAAATGTGATGCCCTAATTACAGTGTTGGCTGTCTTAACCATCTTCTCTAATCAGACAGAGTGATTTAATTGCTACATTGAAGAAATAAAATGACTCGACTTAAAATTAAAGTCAATAAATTCAGTTGAACGGCTTTTTGTGTACAGGTTTGTAAATTTTCACATCCACAATCGATCTGTAACTTTGGCTTTATATACCTTTCCCCAAGTAGGTTCCCCTACAGAATTAAGCAGACCATTGTTCAACAATAGAAGACATTACTGATTCCTTAGATGAAAATTCCCACTTGGTGCAATTCTGTACATTATCTTAAAACATTGTTTTACTTGGAATCTTATAGATAATCCTCAATGTATCCCATAAGGTAAACATATAGACATAAGTAAACTGTAGATAGTTATTGGTGCATTCTCTAACTTAAACCAATAACATTATGTCCCGATATACTGAATTACAATTTTCATAATGTATTTTGTGATTTTACTGTTATAGTTACAATATGGATAAATTAACTCTTAATTATCGACATATCACTCTCTCTTTAATAAAGAATTTGATTGCAACACAATACAATATTTCTGAATGCAACTTTTCTATAATTCTGTAAATTGTAACTATATTTTAATTTTGAGTAACTATTTATTTTAGTTTAAATATTAGGTATAAAAGTTTGTTCCACCCATAGTAAATAGCTTTTATACCGGCTGAACTGATTTTTAAAAACTCGTTTCGGATATCCCAAATTATAATAAGGCTTTATTTTTATTTCAGTATTTGAGGGAACCAAATTCATACGCAAATGTCAAAGGTGCCACATATGCCTAAATGTGCCACATATACTTAAAAAATGATTGTTCAAAATACTGCATTCTACTCCAATTGCAAACATATTATTCAGGCCATACTAGACAATACCATTAAAAACTTGTATCCGCTTGGCTTTTATGAATAAAAGTCTAATTAATTCTTACCAAACAGTAAGTTGACTTGATGCTCGTGCATTACTGGACTGGAAGATATCACGATCATTAAAATTACACCTGTAAACCAGGGAAGCCCGTGACATGATACCTAAAACGAGGTGAAAATTCTAACTGAAAAATGTCAATTTATTAGTAGGGTTCTCTCCTTAAAAGCCAAGCTGTCGAAGAAAGTAAATTTACCAAATTACACCAAATAAAAGTATATACACAGACAGAGGAAATGACACCAACCTCCAACGATTTTGCATACTTTTTCAACCACCTCAGGGGCGGTATATGATTACTGTATCTGCAGAACTTTTCTGTTAACGCTTCATCAACATCTAATATTCTCCCCAGAAGGGGTGGTGCTCTCTGTCGATTCTCCATTATGTTGCCTAGATATTGTTTGAAGTAGAAAATTAAAAATATAAAATAAAAATGTACTATTTTAAACATATAACACTTACTGGAACTTTACAAGCTCTGAGTGAATTATAGCGAAATTTAATATTCCACGACGTCAACACACTTCTAAATGAATTTAATTTCTGAGAGTGACAAACGTGTCAATGAAGTATATATTTGTTATGCCATTCTAAAAATGCAAAAGATTCACTTTCCAAATCGGTACTGCTGTCACTCCCAGCGGTCCACAAGAAGTTCACTAAATTATATATAGTAGCTATCGGCGGAAGTAGTAAAGTACGGGCTGATAAGCTGCAGACCTCTTTACTCTTCTATCGTTTGCGCGGCACAATCGCATGTCATATGTTTGTTCGGAATGTTTGTTTGTTTACGGTTTGAATCCATAATACTCGTTATCGTATGAGGCATTAGGTTTAGCGTGGTATTTACATTCTGTTCACCAGATATGCAAATCGCTAAATATAGCTCTTTTATAATATTAAGAGTTATTTTAGTGCAGCTCGTCACTTACATCCAAATTTGGGTCTGAATCGAATTTCAAAATTAACCTAAGGTTTTTAAGAAGTATAAGAAGACAATTTTTCGCAGCTGCAAACAAAAGTTATTCTTGGTTATACAAATTCAAATGCCGCATTGTTGGCGCCCAAAGTTGTTTTCTATGTGTCTTTAATTCAGATAGTGACAAACTGATTGGAAGAGGAAATTCCACGAAGAATGAAGCGGTGCGATAGTAATCAGAGTGGTCGACAAAAGTCTCCGGGAATACAGTCATTTTACTGTCCAGGTATTAACGCGTGTATGAATGAATACCCATGTATTTATATATACACATAATTACACAATTACAAAAATAAAAAAGGTATTTCAAAAGATCAAATAAATTAATTTACTGATGGAAATCATGGAATGAATGCTTTCTAATATTTAAACATGTCCGCATAATCGCACTCTCAAAAATGTATCCCTTATGAAACAAAGAAACCATAATAGTTGGAAAAAAACTTCTTGCACGTCTCTCGTATGGGCATGGGTTTCATTGTTTTATGCCAGATAAATTTTAACCGTTTCCTTAAGTTCAAAAGGCATTCAACCAAAAAATTATCCAATATAGGCTATGATTAAAAAATTTGGCTTAATACTAAATTTAAAGTCCCCATACAAAAGTTAGAAGAAGCTTATGGATCATAACACATGTATTGATTCCAAAGTGGTTTTCCAAAAGTGAAATACTTGTTCAATAATATTGTGTAATTATTGACCCATTCTTGGGGTCCTTGCTCACATGGTTATTCAGAAAAAAGTAACTTAAGATTTGACGTTTTATTCCTACTTATTTATCCAAGGACAAGCATTTAACTTTAAGGATATAAACTAGAGCAGGTAGAACAGTTCACCTATTTAAGAAGCGGTTTTGAAAAGGTTGAATGCAGCAATAAAGACGTTAAAAGAAGAATCAACTCAGGTGGAGGCATTTATAAAGAAGGGGAGTTGATGACAGGCTCTCTAAGAGTGGATGTAAATAAAAGGCTGCTGGAAACCATAGATTGGATAAGTGAATGGCCAGCTAATGCAGAAACATTAAAAGTATTATTTCAAAGGAATATTTGAACAAAAATTGGTAATGTGCAGGTTTTTCTATGTAAAAGAGTTGAACACTAATGGTGAGCACATTTTTATGTTATTTACTCTAAACTACTCAGCCCTATCAAATTTTGCATTACCTCAAAAGCCAAAGCTTCATGATCTATGATTAACCTAAATATGGAAGCATTTCTTTTAGAAGCCCTTCACTCTTCTTCAAATATAATGTCAATTATTAAATATAATAAATATGTTTTGCACTCTATTTTTCTTCTTATCTTACCGCCTTATACCCTTTTGCTCCATTTCATATTTTGTTGTGCTAATGCAAGTTGGCTCTAATGCTGTTGTTTGTTTTTGTCATCAACTACTTTCACTTCTCCACTGTCGGAATCAGGGTTTTTGAGATGCCATTAAATACCCTATCATAGATATCTCATAGAACTGTTCATCTTGACTGAAATTCTTTGGCCATTTAGTTATCCCCATTGATATAAAAATTATTTTTTGTGGGAACTGGAAGTTTTTCAGAAGCCTAGTGACAACTATCTGCTGGTAACTCTGGAAGCAGAGTCCTATCTAAAGTCTTAGAGTTTTCTTACCATAAATAGCCACCTTATCATCATGTAATAGCTGGGAAAGCCAGAAATCTAAAATATGTTTTTAATGTATGTGACTTGACTTTGGGTAGGAAAGAGATGATAGAGATGTAGGTATCAGGCAGTTAAATTGATGACTCCTTCATTCCTAAAAATAATCTTAAACCTTTACTGAGTCCACAAATAAATAGAATCTTGTGGGTTTTTGGTATAGTTGTTATTTACAGTTGAATTATCTCATTTATTATTATGATTTTATTTCATGAACAAGAGGAGCCATTCAGAAATGATTGCAGTACCAAAGATTTGGAAACCATTTTAGAGAGTCAGCATTCAAATAAGCGTGTAAGTTAACAAAATCTCTGGTTTTGTCCAAATTTCCAACATAAATAATTAAAATGTTATGTTTATCCAAATTTTTCATAATTGAATCAGCCGGGATGTTTGCACCATTTTTTTGAGAATGAGGAATGCATACTATGATATTTATCTTTAAGGTTGATACAGGACTAATTAAGCTCAATAATATTTTTGAAAAAAAATTAATTCAGGCATTAGTAAATTAAAGCTAATCATTTACGAAAGATTTTTATTCATTTGGTCAATCAAATACAGTAAAACCTTATTGATATGCTTAAGGTGAATTTTAGGGAACACGGCTTAAAATTATGGTTGCGGCATATATATATATATATATATATATATTTTAAATATAATAAATATATATGTATATATATATATATATATATATATATATATATATATATATATATATATATATATATATATATATATATATATATATATATATGTATAAAAAAATATATATATATATTCATATAGAGGTCGATAGGATGTACGATCAGTTAGAGGACATAATCGCATGTGTTCCTGCAGGGAAACATTTGATAGTGATGGGGGATTGGAATGCGACGGTAGGCGAAGGAAGAGATGGTGACGAGGTCGGGGACTACGGTTTAGGCACGAGGAATGACCGCGGGGAGAAAGCAGTTGAGTTCTGCAGGAGACGGGCTAGTCATCACCAACACTTGGTTTAGACACCATAAAAGACGCAGGTATACATGGAAAATGCCAGGTGACTCAGGAAGGTATCAGCTAGATTATATCCTGGTTAGATACAGGTTTAGGAACAGTGTGATAAATTCGCACAGCTTCCCGGGAGTGGATGTGGACTCTGACCACAATTTATTTGTTATGAAATGTAATGTCCGTTTCAAAAAGATAAGGCAGGGGTGGCGAGTTATAAAATGGAATGTAGAAGCATTAAATGGTTTGAAAAGGAAGGAATACAAACAGGCGGTAGAGGAAATCATGGAGGATGGTAAAGAGCTAAGTTCTATCGAAGAAAAATGGGAAAGTATCAAGAAAGGGTTGTCTAAAGCCGCAAAAGACACTATTGGAACCATTAACGCTAAAAGGACTAGGAAACCATGGATCACGGATGAGATGATTACAAAGATGGATGAGCGGCGAAAATGGAAGAATATAAATACAGAATTAGGCAAAATGAAGTACAAAGAATTAAAAAATAAATTGAGGCGGGCAACAAATAAAGCAAAAGAAGCATGGTGGAAGACGCAGTACGAGGATATGGAAAGTCTGCAGAGGAAGGGAGAAATCGGTGCGCTGTACAGCAAAGTTAAATCTTTATAGGGAAGTGAGAAAGGGAGATCAACGATAGTAGTTAGAGATAAGGCGGGTAAGGTAATAGTTGACGCAGGAAAGATCCAAGAGAGATGGAAGGAATATATAGAAGAACTGTATAGTAAAAAGCTTAGACCAACAAAGTTAGACATAGAAAATGAGCATGATGTAGAGGAAGACAGCTTAGACCCAGGCATACTAGAAAATGAGATAGAAAGGGCATTAAGGGAGATGAAACTAAATAAGGCCGTGGGGGTGGATAGCATTCCTTGCAGCCTAGCAGCAGAACTTTTAAAATGCTTAGGAAAATGTGGGAGGAAGAGGCTATATGGGCTGATCCGTAGTATTTATGAGGAAGGAATCTGGCCGGAAGACTTTGTGAGATCAGTTTTAGTTCCTATTCCGAAAAAGGTAAAGGCTACATCATGTGAGGACTACAGGACAATAAGTTTGATATCCCATGCAGCTAAAGTTGTTCTCAGGATCATAAACAAAAGGATAGAGAGTAGGGCAAATGATTACTTAGGGGATGATCAGTTTGGGTTTAGGAAGGGGAGAGCTACGCGTGATGCCATTGAGGTAATGAGATTATTAATCGAGAGGAATATAGAACACAACCAGGAGGTATTTGCCTGTTTCGTAGATTTCGAAAAAGCATTTGATAGAGTGAACTGGGAAAAACTAATGAGTATATTGCAGAAAATAGGAATAGATTGGAGGGGAAGGAGGTTAATCCGCAACCTGTACATGTCCCAGACTGCTCAGGTACGAGTAGGGAACGGGGAGTCAGGATGGGCAGTGTTAGGAAGGGGTGTAAGGCAGGGTTGCCCATTATCACCGTTGCTGTTCAACCTGTATGCAGAGGAAATGATCAAAGAGGCAAGGGAAGAACTGGAGGTAGGAATGAAAGTGGGCGGGGATTTTGTAAAATCAGTTAGGTTTGCTGATGACCGAGCTTTAGTTTGCCAGTCAGCCAAGGGGCTGCAAGCATTGCTTAGTGAATTGGAAATTCAGTGCGATGGGTATGGGATGAGAATGAATATCAATAAAACAAAGGTTATGCGATTTTCTAGAAAGAAAAAGGCTAAGCTTAACATTGAAATAGGAGGGCAAAAACTAGAGCAGGTAGAACAATTAACGTATCTCGGTACTGTTTTTGACCAACACGGTCAAAGTAGTAGGGACGTAAGGAGAAGAATTGCGCTAGGCAAAGAGGCTTTCACGAGGAAGAGGGAGTTGATGACGGGGACGTTGAGTAAGGATGTTTAGAAAAGACACGTAAAAACTTTGATATGGAGCATAGCTATGTACAGCGTGGAAATGTGGTCATTGAAGCAGGAGGATAGACATAGACTGGCGGCTTTTGAAAAGTAGGTGTGGAGAAGAATGGAGAAGGTGAAATGGACAGAGAAGAAAACAAACGAAGAAGTACTTGGTATGGTGGGCGAAGAGAGGGGTTTGTTGGGAGCAATCCTATGGAGGCAGGAAAAGTGGCTAAAGGGGGTATTGACCGGCAGCGGGAGTTGAAGACTGTAATTGAGGGGAGAATGTTAGGCAAACGAGGAAAGGGAAGGAACAGGATAGGGATGTTGGACGGGATGAAGGGAGGAAGAAAGTACTTAGAGCTGAAGAGGGACCTGATGTAGAGTAGGATGTTGTGTTTTGCTAGGGGCCACAAATAATTTAATTAGTAATTACGTCCATCCCAAAACCTACCTTAACCGTTAGATTACCTTAAAAAGAATATATATATATATATATATATATATATATATATATATATATATATATATATATATATATATATATGTATATATTCATATATTTAGAGCCATAATAGGGTTATATTTTATTATTTGACATGAGCTTTGGTTCGTGCAAACGTCAAACAAATATCTTCATGTATGCCTTGGTTTGGTGTGCTCACTCAACATAAAAAATTTTTACCTGCTATCAATGGGGGCAGATATCAAGGTTTGACTATGCCAAAACTAGCATGTAAAAATTGGGAGAGCAGTAATTAGTTTCAGCCTCATAGAGTCACAATTTCACCAATCATGCCACATTCTGATCTTTATTGGGAACTCGTTTTTGGCTTCCCTTTTACTTTCCTTGTATGTATCTCTATCCCACCCTATTTACCACCACCCTAACTACAAGTAAAACTGTACTATTCAATTTATACTATGGGGAAATTTATTCAAATATAACCTATAGCATAATATTATGGGGATCAGCTGCTATTTCTCAAACCATCTTTAAAGTGCAAAAGAAAGCTATTTGAATCATCACCAGGAAACCTCACAATGCTTCATCAATGCCTATTTTCCATGAATTAAATTTGCTACCATTCCTGTGCATCTACATTATGTTTTTAGTTCTATGTATAAAAAATAACATTGGCTACTATTCTCTTAACTCTGCCTATCATCATCATAACATCAGAGGAAGGAATGACATCTATTATGGGAATATAAGAACTGAAGCATTGAAATTAGGACACAATGAAATGGGCATCAGATTATATAAAACAAACTACCCAAAAATGTCAAGGGTACAAAGGGAACTGATGCATTCAGGCATAAATTAAAAAGATATCTACAGCGTAATATGTTCTACTTGGTAGTAGTAGTAGTTTTTAGGGGAGGCGACTGACAACTGAGGTCATTTGCGCCATAGGGGATGGACAGGAAAGGATGAAGGGTGGAGAGAAACCCGGCATCGGCATTAGCCTACTCTTTACGAAAGGCGCCAAGGGGTCCACAGTTTATCGTCCCATCCGACGGACAGCGTACTCACCCAAAGTGCCCTCCACAAAGCACATCATGTAGGGATCGAGACACCTCGGAAAAATATTCAACACCGCCAGGATTTGAACCTGCGCCCTCTGGGTGGGAAGCCAGTACCTTAGCCCCCGCACCATCTCGATCCCCTTCTCCTTGGTTGACGAATATCTCAACAATATTCCCGACCAGTAAATTTATACTTTCAGTTTATAGCAATGGTCATGGTCCAATTCATGTTGGTAATCAATGATTTTTTCTGAATTTTATATTTCATGTGCATGTTACTGCCAATGTTCATGGGTTTGTGCCAAACATTATGTAACTGTGAGCACCATTTCTTTTATGTATCTTACTTGAGCCTATGTCTTTGCTCCTTTTTGACGTGCCTTATATCATGTACATACACAACCCACCTGGTATTTTTGTATTGTGATCTCTTGGTAAATAAAAATTAATAATAATAATATTCCTAATGCACTTCTTGTAAAATCTCCCAATGGGATATTTCTGTTAGTGTGTACAGGGGATAACTCGTTAACAGTGTACAAGTACATGGGAACCCATTAGTGGCCCACTCCATGTTTTTAATAGTTCTTGGAAGTAACCATATATGTGAAGAAAGAAAAAAAGTAATTTAAGCGAGAGAGGTAAGCTAGGGTGTGCACTCAAAAGAGTATGCATCACTCTGGTTAGTTCATGACTGCTGTTTGCATATGAGATGTGCTGTCAAATTTCCGCGCTGCATTAAAATATGTGCACCTTAGCATGTGTTCTTATGGATACCTGTATACCTAAAGCTTTGGAATTAGTTTCCTCACTGAAATTTGTATGTGTCAGGTTAATATATGATATCGTATTTTAATAATGAGTTAAATCAGGCAAACAGCCATTGATATTTGGTTGTTATTCCAGTTATTGATTTAAGTGGACGGGAGTAATAAAACTTTAACTTTACACTGATTTGTGACCCTGAAATCCACTCTATGATCCTCTATCAGATAGCTTTTGAGCCAGTCAACCACCGTGCCATGAACATGTGCTTAGTTTAAATTTTCCATAACAACATCATGCTTTATTGTGTCAAATGCATTTTCTGTTGAAATAAATGGGTTTTCAACAAGTTTATTGCTGAAAATTGCACAGTAGACATGTGGAATATGGTATTCTTTAATTAACACTATCTTTTCAACCTCAAAACCCAAATTATAAAGTTTAAAAGTAATTCTCCTTGACCGGCATACACATTATACATGTACATACATTTATATATTGCATGTATTCATGCTATATTTTATATTTTACGTATGGCATATATTGCTTGCATGTATTTTATATTGCATATTATACTTGATTCATATTACCCGATGACTCCATTTAAAAAAGTTACTGTCATACTGCATTTTCCAGTGATCTTTGAATTCAAAACCCAAATTGATTGCAGTAAAATGTTCATGCTTGTTTAAAAAAATAGTCTTCCGTAATTTAATTAGCAACATAAAGGTACCTTTATGCTGCACTTTTTTAAGGACTATAATATCAATGCAAATTTCTTTGTGAACCTAAAATTTTTAAAAATATGTAACACTGCGTGCACTCACACAAACTTCAGGTGACTATTTATTGTAATTATATATATTCTAACTAGGTAATCAAAATATTCTTGTATTTATTCTTTTCAGGATGTTGAAATGTGTTTGCCGATAAGTTCTGAAAGGAGCATCAAGGTTTTACAACATTTAAATTGTAGAATAAAGGCTCTATCATTTTCTTCACCAGCAAAAGAAATAGCATATGATGAGCACATTTGGAAAAATATAATGGGTGAAGGCAATGGTAAATATCTATTACTTTAATGGGGGAATGAACATTCCATGTAATGAATTGCTGAACACATTTGCTAAACTGTCTCTTGTTCAAGTCTTGTGATTGCTATTTTGTTTGTTCATTTTGCTTGCATGTACTCTTAGTCCTCAATGTAATCAATTTTAGTGTACTAAATTCCAGTATGCTGATTTCATTACTTGTGATCCCTAACACCCCATAAACCTTGCCTCATTGAAGGTACTGGGTACCCATGTTTAATATATATTTTGATGTTATTTGAGTATTTGAATGCAATGGTTAGAATAAGCAATGCATTATTGAGCATAAGTTCACTCATGCACCCCTAAATTTTGATGTTTATTCTGCTAACATCTCCCTAAAGTACCTACATCTTAAGAAAGCAGCTACATTCTTGTAAATGCATTTTGGTTTTGGGTTTGTAATTGCATTTGTGGTTTTTAAACCGAGTGACATTATGATTACGCCATGTCTCTTGCAGAACTGTTGCTTTCTCCCTCCTGAGGTCCTCCTTTGTTCATAAACTGTGGTCCCCTACTTCAATACTATATCTTTCTTTGCATATCAACGTGTTCCAATCCCCAATCACTATCAAATGTTTCCTTCTAGGAACATCCGCAATCATTTCTTCTAATTGATCATATACCCTGTCTACTCTTCCTCCCTATGATTGTTATATCTATATTATTTATTTATAAAATGTTAAAAATTTTAAATGTGGGTGTCGAGAAGAATGGAGAAGGTTAAATGGACAGAGAAGAAAACAAACGAGGAAGTACTTGGTATGGTGGGCGAAGAGAGGGGTTTGCTGGGAGCAATCCTATGGAGGCAGGAAAAGTGGCTGAAGGGGGTATTGACCGGCAGCGGGATGTTAAAGACTGTAATAGAGGGGAGAATGTTAGGCAAACGAGGAAAGGGAAGGAACAGGATAGGGATGTTGGACAGTATGAAGGGAGGAAGAAAGTACTCAGAGCTGAAGAGGGACCTGATGTAAAGTAGGATGTTGTGTTTTGCTAGGGGTCACAAATTATTAAATTAGTAATTATGTCCATCCAAAAACCTGCCTTAACCGGTAGATTACCTAAATAAAATATAGTATATATGAAATAATATGTTATTGTAAAGAGAGTATATGTTTTCTCAATTATTGTATTTGAACACCAACTCTGCTCAAGGAGAAAGAAAAATGCCTAGTGATGTGAAGGAGAAATTGGAGAGTACTCCATCAATGAGTGATAAATTGGTGGAACCTGAAAGTTATTCCTCTTCATGTTACTGTGAACAGATCGGTAAGAGTACTATAAATGCTATGATCTCATATTAGCATATCTATAAACTTGGCATCACTTTTTAAAATATTACATCTCATTCATTTTTATGGAAAACTTCACATTTTCTGCTGCATCATTAATATCAGGTGAATTCAAAGATGCCTTGCAAGATGCTGTTATTAAATTAAAGTCGGTAAGTTACTAGATTTGGAAAAGCTATTGTAGTTGAATTTTCATCATTTTTAATTGGGATTCATTTTTGTAATTTCAGGGAATGGTAAATTATTGGTACATTGCTTTTTTGCATGACATTGTCAGAATCTTGGTCTGAAAAAGTGAAATCTCCAATCACCAACTTGAATAGTTTTTACTTTTTTAGCCTACCGAGTCAGGCAAACATACATGAACAGCCACATAAGAGGCTCTTGAGGACATGGTAATCTAGTGAGTAGAGCACTGGACTACTTATTGGAGGGCCCAGGTGCGATTCAAGGTGTTATAACCTGTGGGTCCTCGGCTTCAACCAAGCTGTATGGTTTTAGAATACCAGATCTCCCTGAGAAACCTCCGGTGGCACAGGGAAAGGAACTGACCCCTTCTTCTCTCATGTGTGAATTTCACATGATGTTGGGAAGTATCAGGGAGCTCTACCCTTAATCATCAAGCTAACCTGTGGGTTAATTACTGGTTTTTTTAAGAGGCTTGTGAGGGGACTGAATGATAACCACTCTTTTGGTAGTTATGGTATGGATTACAGATTTGGCCTGGTGTGATATGACAACACGATATTTGGGGACAACGATATGAGAGGGCTAGGTGGTAGAAGGTACTATAAAATCTCAATCTTGCCCCAATAAAGTCGGTAAATAAATAAAGTAAAAAACGCTTCATTTCATAAACCTGAGGAATAATGTTAAATGATGATTTTTGCAACTTCAAAAATAAAATACATAATTTAAACTAATGTTAAGACAAACTTAGCCATTAATTAATAGATAATTAATAAAAGTAACTCAATTCAATAGGAATCTTAATTTTTAAAATTCCAGATTTGGAAAATACCATTTACCTCGGAACCATTACAATGCATACACAGAATTCAGATTTCTTAACACGCAGTGGAAAGATGTGGCTTTCCTATTCTTCAGAGTTACTGTTGGCTGTACTGTGTACTTGTGTACTATCTTCCGTTGTTAAGATTTCTCCGGCTAGCAACATTATGCAATGAAATATGCTTCGTACTTTGGTTCTAGGACTCTGCTTTAAGTCTAGTCCTTCCCATTACATTGTTTTCTTTCTGTTGGCTTGATTTGAAACACTTACCTTGCAGAAGGAATTGATAATACTTTGACTTCAATTCTAAGCATAGAGGATGTAGTGAAGGCTAAATGTACCGTAATCTATTTGTCAGCTTTATCATGAAATTAGAATCATATGGCTCAGGTAATGTTGAAGTTAAGGTAATTATACGGTATACGGTTAAGGTATTTTTGGCGATTACCCAGTATTCAAATGGGTGTAATTACATTCAAACTGCTCACCCCATCTTGCATTGTTTGTACTATGAAATAATATCTGTGTTACATTAAAAAAACAAAACAATTAGAGGTCGAAAGAAACTTGAAGTGAACAATTTGATCAGGCTGTGGATAATTATAGTCGAATACTAATATTAATTTTCAATTTGATGCAGATTACTTATGTCTGTAAATTTTTTAGAGTGGTGGAGGTGAAAGTTGAAGTGTATTTTTAGCCTAAAACATTTATTAATAAATCCCCAAATTGACTAGAAATTAATGACTGGCGGTTGAGCAAAAGTTTGTATCATAAATTACAGATAAAGTGCACTAGTGTAGTGCATGTAAATAAAACAATTTCAGAGCGTAAAAATCATTTGCCTTGAATGGGATGATTTTTATACCTTGCTGCATTGTAATGTGCATAAGTGGGTGACTCCATTAAAAGCTACTGTTGTGGCATCTCCTGCAGTTTCTTTGAAATAGTGCATGCAAAGTTAAGTAGCTTAACTAATTAATAAAATGCTTACATGGTAGTTCATCCTTTCAAACTTCTAGGAAAGTAATCTCATTAGCAGGTTTGCAAAGCAAAATCATTCAATTTTTAATAGCTGCATTGAATTATCGAAACAGAAAAAGTACAAATTGGGTGTCTTGACTATGTATTAAGTTATCAATTTTCATCAGCCTGAAAACATGTTTCCTTATTTTAACTTAGGGATAAAAGGTCTGTCCCAAAAATAGCAAGACATTTTTTCCTGGATAGATGAATGGATGGGTGGCAGTCTCTCTGGCTGGGTTCGAGGGATAGGAGTCTCAGAAAAAGCTGGTGACCAGTGGCAGTTGGCTCCCAGCCTTTGCGGAGTGCGAATTGTTCGATTGTGAAATCTCTATCATGTGACCTCATTATGCTCTGTCTTGAACCAGTTATTAGAACAGCACTAAGCCGTCAAATTTTGCGTGAAACCTGGCAAAACTAGGAAAGAGGCTCATGGCATGCTTAAGACAGCTTCAAGTATTTTTTAGTAGCACAAGTTGTTTCAGGAGGGTAGAAAAGATTTTGAAGACAAGGAATGTTCAAAATGCCCTTCAACCTCACAAAGTGACAAAAATCCTGCACGAGTGAAGAATTTGGTGAACAGGGATCGGAGATTAAGTGTTTGCATGAATTGGGATGACCTTGGCATCCCTGAAAGTGATTTTTACCGACTTGTGACTGAAAACATGGACATAAGAAAGGTATCTGAAGTTGGTGCCGTGAGTGCTCTCGGACCAACAAAAAGAAACTTGCATACAGATCTGCCAAGAGCTTCTCAACCATGTGAGTGAGAATCCAAATTTTTTAGATAATGGCCCACCACGTTTCTTTCGATTCCCTCATCTCAAATCCGCGATTAAAGAACGTCACCACGGCTTGGTGGAAACCTTACAGCAGGCCACAAAGAGGGAGTTTAGCAGCATTCTGGACACTGCCTTCCCGGAGGCTTACAAGGTATGGAAAACCTGCTGGAAGTAGTGTGTGGACACATAAAGGTGCTACTTTGAAGCCTTTTGAATGAATGTATCAATTTTGGCAATATATTTTTTTTAATCGACTCAATCCAACTACTTTTGGGGAAGACCTTGTTGACATACAAATTGTTTTTTAGCAAATTTACCAGGCCAATAGATCAATACGTAAGATTTAACTGTAGTAATTGTTGAGTGGAGGCAAGCTATAGCTGTTGTCATTTGTGCAACTAAAGTAATGTTGGTAATTTGGTAGATGCAGGATTTTCTGGAAATGGAAGAAGGGTGGAAAGAAACCAGGTATCGGCATTAGTCTGCGGTCAACTAAATCACCAAGAGCTACACAAATGTCCCATTCAATAGGCAGTGTACTCCAATCACAGCGCTCCCCAAATAGTGCTCCAAGTAGGGAGAGTTGCCTCTGAAAAATTCTATCACTTCCGGGATTCAAACTGGGACACTTGGGATGGGAAGCCATTACACTAGCCACTGTACTAATCTATGTGGTAAAGACGATTGCTTAATAATTAGGCTTCACTTCAGAGTTTCTCACATGGCGGGGTAAGAATAGTAAAATGTCATTGATGTTAAAATATGGAAGGATGTCTTGAATTGTTTTTATCTTCTCAATGAGAATTTGATAGGCAAAATATCAATTTTCCTAATTTCTATTTCAGCTTTAACTGCAACACAGAGATACATGATATTCAGTGAGTCAAAGGATAAAATTCACTGTCTAAATGACCAAAGATTAAAAAATTATAGTGCACTAAATTTATGAATCAAAGATATTTAGTGTATTTTTTGCTCTTCTGCAAGGGAAATTCATCCTAAAATATTGGACTTAGCCATTGCTATTGCAATGCCCCTGACTATTTAAAAGAACAAACTGCATCAAATGGATCACCATGCTTCTTTCGCTCATTAAAGCTTTCGTAGCAATAGTGCTTATTCAAAGTAAACATGGTCACCCAAGCTGCAGAAGTTGAGGGAGTAGCAAGATCATTACTGTATTATTCAAGTCACTCATTTCTATGTATTATTTTGCAAGTACTTATTTTCAATAAATAATTTTATCGTACAATCTAAAATCAGACTTTTTTACTGCATCTACATCAAAATGGTTTCACATGAGAATGAGTAGAACTAGGTAAATATGGGTATTTATGTTCCAGGCAAGCCATTATCAGAGGGAAGTGCATATTGCTATTTTCATTCATTAATACCGGATGAAATTATGTTTAATATAATATTTTCATTTTAATGTTATTAAATACATTATATATTATTCAATTTAGCACCAATGCATTCTGTCATATAGGGTGCCCCGCGCTGAATGTTTTTTTTTAATTAATTTTTTGTGTGGGTCCATATAAAATATTTTTTGTTGAGAGCATTGGGATCAGATGGTAATTTTGCCAATTTTTCTCAGAAAAGCCTGAAAGAGATTAATTTGGTCTCTCATTGAAAATTAATATTGCGATGTCATGAAGGCACGGTATGTTAAAAAAAATGTTTGTCAGTCTTGATTGCACTAACACCTGGTTTTTTTTCGTCTGTTGTTGTTTTGGCATTATTAGTGCAATACCAATAGCTTTAACTGTTGGCAGAAAAGATTCTTGGTTTTGTGTATGCAAATGTAATTTAGATGTATATACAGGGTCTACACAATAAGTATCGGGACTGGTTCCAATAATCAAAATTTATTGCAGTTTTCATTGCAATTACTTAATAATCTTCAGAATACATTCTTCCTGCATCGATACACTTAGTACGGCGCATCTGCCACTCATCAAAAGCCCACTGGAAGTCGGTTTCCGGAATACTGTTGAGAGCCTTTGTCGTCGCCGATTGAACAACCTTGATGGAGTCGAACCGATATCCTTGAAGCTCCTTTTGAGCTATCCTTTGGGGTAATAATGCTGTTGAGAAAATCTTCATCTTCCTGGATGCAGCCCAATATATCTAGCAAAATTTCCACCCGAGACAGTTTTTGCTCCTCGCTCAAGACTTTCGGCACCAGCTTCGCGCACACTTTCCTCATCACAATATCCTCAGTTACAATGGTGTAGACAGTTCCGACTGAAAGGCCGATCTCCTCACTGATAAGGGCAATAGTTTAACGCCTGTCAGAGTTCAAAATCTTTTTTATTTTGGCCACCTGAGCATCGGTTCAAGCGGTCGTCAGGCATCCGACGCAGTAATCGTCTTCGGCGAGCTCCCGGCCTTCCTTAAACATTTTGTGCCACTCGAAAAGTCTTGTACAGCTTAAGGCATCATCCCCATTAGCCTGCTTAACGAGTTCAAAGGTCTCCGATGCAAATTTCCTGAGTTTAACACAAAACTTCACAGCGTAGCATTGCTGGACGGTGCGCTCCATGCTGGCGCGACGACACCACAAACAATGACACGTCACAAAAATCCACCTCCTGTCTCAACGCATGCCTGGAGGCAACTGAACTAAAGTGAGCCTGAGTGGTAGGGGACCCCTCTACTGAGCTGACCGGTCGTACCCCCATTCACTGCTCCGTTGAGGCTACAGCGAGCCAGTACTGATACTTATTGTACGGACCCTGTATTATTTAATGCCATTCGATGGACTACATCCTTGACGTGGTGGAAGGGTTAGTGTGTTCTGATGACCACTGCAGCTGTGCTGGCAGCAGCAATGGTAATTGCTCCTGGTTAGATCATCCAGATAGGTCAAAGGTTAGGAGTCAAACGAAAACAGTCCGTGCAGCATCTGTTCCTCAGTGAGGCAGCTGCAAAGGAATCCGACCCCAGTGATGGTGTCACGTTAAAAACACTATTGAGAAAGGCAACTGGAAACCACCTCAATTATCATTCCCAAGAATATATTGATGGACACTATCGAGAATATGAGTCCTGGCAACTATTGGAGTCATCCCAATCGGCAGTGCCCGGCAGCGAGAGAGGCAAGGCTTCCACGGTCGTCATCTCACAAAACCCTTGCAAAAGAAACCGACATAGGCAGGACAGAAGACGAAGAAGAAGGCCAAATCAGTTAGAATATGAACTTGGAATTTTAGGAAAATGTCGAGGACAGGAAAATTAAAGAATATTAAGCAAGAGATGGAAAGAGGAAATATAAATATTTCAGTTTTAGGTGAGATAGAAGGATAGTGGGGATTACTTGAGTGATAGTTATAGAATACAGTCATGGGAAAGAGAGTCAACAAGGGGCTGCCATAATATTGAATAAAAAGGTAGGAAGAAGTGTAGTCAACATAGAGTAAGAAGTGGATAGAATAGTACTAGTAGAGGTAAAAGCAGAAACGGCGGACTTAGTTATTGGTAAGGTATATATCCAAGCAATCATAAGGACGGAGAAGTGGATTCGGTATACAAACAGTTAAGAGGACGTAATTATTTGTTCCTGCAAGGATACATTTGAAACTTGGACCTCATGAGAGGGGCTTATGGTTATGATAGACTTCCCACTGAACGAGAGTATTTACTCTGTTAAGACTAAATTGAAGTACATACATAGAAAAATGTATTATTCTGTAGAATTCATGGGCGACAAGTCCATTGTCTAAAGTGAAATATTTGAATGTGCTTTATATTCTAAGACTTTCACTCTGCATACATTTTATACGTGATTCATCTCGCTTTTCTGATGTGCCTTATATCATGTGTCTTTTTAATCAAAAATGATCTACTGAGTAATTAACAGATGTTATTTCGAACACGAACGTTTCATTTCTGTTTTGTTTTCAATTCAAAACCGTGAAATTAAGAACGACCTTTAATATTTTATATAATGAGTAAATTAGTTTTTTTAATATTAAAATACAATTTTTTAAGGCTAAAAGTATTTATATAAATTAGTTACCAGTAATTATCAATGACAATTTCTAGGTTGATAATTCATGGTCTTCCATTGGTGGAACCGTTTAGCTTCAAGTTTAAAGTGTCCGTTAAAATTTGTGTAGGTAATGGTGGTATGTGTTCGCTTTAATAATTCGTGGAATTGAGGTGTTCATGATTGTTCATGTCAGGTAAGAAACTAAAAATTAAAAAAATATTATTGTGCGCAATTAACGCAATATGCTATGTCATCGTAGACAGAGAATATTCATTCATGATATCGTTTATTTCAGGAAACTAGCTTAGTATGGATCAGTTTGAATTCAACGTCCCAAGATTTACTGCATTTAATTCATGCTCAGATTCGGACGAGGAAGAGGTAGAAAAGTATTTTGGTGAGGCTGATTTAGACAATTTTCACTCCCATTTGAGTGTTTACCACGGCCCAAAAATTTGAATTACATGAAATATTTTTCAGCTGTTTTACTTGTAAATAACAATATTGTTGTGAGCGTGAAATCATATCTGAATATGATGCAATTTGAAATAGCTTCCGAAATGATACCGATTCTTGTAATGTTGGAAATCTTAATGCTTTTTAAAAGAAATGTGAAAATATGGTTTCGTCTTTTTGTTTATAATTATCATTGTTTTCAGATTTTGACCATGAATGTGAAGACCAGTTCAATTCAGTAGGTCACCCCGATGGTGTTGAGGGAAAAGATAACGATGAAGCTGCCACAGGTATTTTTGTATTGAAAGCGATGCTTCGTTTGAAACTTTCTACGTCAATGCTTCGTTGATTATTCTCCCCGAGGTTTTTGTTTCAGTTTAAATTTTTCATTTAACCATGAAAGGATAGGATTTAGTTCACCCCTTAAGCTTTATACGGATTGCTGGTGTTCATAATTGGTTTGTTATCTAGTCAGGTTCATGCATTTAAAGTCATTTTATTGACATTCAGGAATATTTTTGAATTTGTTTACTAAGGCATTGTATCAAACTAATTTAACAGGTATGGTTTGTCTCCGAAAAAAATAAATAATATGTAGCTGCAAAAAAGTGGTTAAAATATATAATACCATTGACATGCCAACATAAATATTTTTGTTTATATACAAGTGAAATATAACAAACTTTTGCATTTTGAACATTGAAAAACCGTATTTCGAATTTGTGATTGACCTTAAAATTTAAAATAATGAGAACTAGCATACTGTTGTTAAAAAATTATGCAGTTAAGTTCAGTATTATGATTTTGTCATTGAAATATCCAACTCCCGATTAAGGTATGTTTTTTTGGGTACATTCTCGCAAAAATTATAATTTTTTAAATATATCCAAAATCAATATAAACAACCGAGGGAGACATAAATTAAAAATTTGTAGCCCTTTCTTAGTACATTAAGAACACGTTGCTTTACCAATGGCAATATGTTAGTTGAAATGTTAATTCAAAGTTAGTTTCCTAGAAATCGGTTGACCCTGTATTAATAATAAATGAGCAATGGATTTATGAATGACAACCTTCTGACATAATGCCTTAAAACAAGTCAAATTTAATAAAGTCCGTATTCTATTTTTCCACCAAATTTTTTATAATAAGGTGTAACTGTCGCAATATAATGACTAAATCACAATGCTTTTTATAAAGGTCTGCAAACTGATTATGATGTCAATAATGTGCCTGAAAGAGAGACCTCAACATTTAAAACTCCGAAAAAGACTCCAAGGAAGAGTGAATATGAACTCCTGACAAATTTCAGTGAGTTAAGTTTGACAACACCAAGAAAACTTCATGCCATGGAAACTCGGCTGGATTGTACTTTAAATAATCAACCACTGGTACTTCGAACGAGGAGTGTTTTGCGGGTATGATTTTATAATAATATAGCAATATTATTTATTTACATTCCTCATGGTCTAATTACAAGTTCCATGAAATAAATGTAAGGGTATAAAATAAAACTCCATAAAATGCTCACATGGGCTGAAGGAGCCTAAAAATTTATTGACATGATCTGCATACTATTTTATATTTTACATATTTATTTAGAGTAGATGAATACTCAGTTGAGAGTGGGAGATGGAGTGTCTGGATGGGTAGTGTTAGGAAGAGGAGTAAGACAGTTTTGTCCATCATCTCCTGTGCTGTTCAACATATAAATGAGGAAGAAATGGCTAAAGAGGCATGGAAAGAACTGGGGATAAGAATGAAAGTCTGTGGGGAATTAATAAAATCAGTTAAGTTTGCTGATGATCAAGCTTTAGTTTGTCAGCCAAGGGTTTCCAAGCATTGTTGAGTGCATTGGATAGGATAAGGGACGGTGGACGGGATAAAGGTAGGGAAGAAGTATGCAGAATTGATGAGGGGCTTATTGCAGTTTTGGATATCAGGTTGTGTTTTGTTTGGATAGGTAAGGAAAAATTTGCTGTACCATTTGATTGCTAGTGTCCATCCAGTACCAACTAAAATGGGGGATTAGTTAAAACTGTAATTATGAAGCAATATCCTAATTCACATTTTTCCTTTTATTCTGATATATTTAGGAGGACTAAAATAGAAAAATATCATTAAAAGTATGAAAAATAAGAATGAAAAGTGAAATATTAGTTGAAAATATTTCATATTTAAAGATTTCTGTAACTAATATTAATCTATAATTTGACAATGGCATGCATGATCAAAACTTAATTTGATGACAAAACTGAATTTTATCAGTATCATTTAATAATGTTTGCATAGTATGGTATGCATGTAAGTTGGAGAGGGAATGCACGCATGTTAATAATTTTTCAAAACTAAAAAATATATGGTTGCCCTAAATATATCTGCACTGTGCTTAAATGGTTTCTAATGAGATATATTGTTTCCTTTAAGATGTCAGTGGCCCCTGAGAAAGTTTTTGAAGAAGCTGTGAAAAGGAAAAGAAAGCATTCTGTAAATATTGAAGAACCAGAGAAGTACATTTGCATGGCAGAGGCAGTGGAAAAGTTTCATAAAGTAACTCCTGCTAGGTTTCACACCAGACCACGTACGTAGACTTAAACTTACAGAAATGAAGCATTATGTTTAACTTTGAAATTTCTTAATTTTAAATTTTCTTTGAACTGCAGTGTTATTTTGCAATGTGAGTAGTGATTATTGTTCAATATCTGTGAAACTTGCCTCCATTGCTAGTTTAAAGGTTATTTGCTGTTAGATTAAATATGAGTATGACTGGAGGTAATTTTTATTCATTGAATTTCTGCTTATCATTTTAATATTGTCACTGATGGAGGCTATATTTTAACTCTCCTACCTCTTCCGTGGAATGCAACATCAAAGAATACGCAGAGACTCCCAAAGAAGTAGTTAATAATTTATTTTTTTCTTTGAAACCCACTCCCTCTTCTTGATTGAATCATGCATCCTTAGAGATTCACATCGTATGGTGAATTCTTAATTTACACCAATTGGTGTAGATGAGGAATCAATGATATAGCTTAGTCCAGAAATTTTTTAAACTTTTAGGCCCTATTAATGTCCTATATAAGCCCCTTAAATATTTTTCATTGCTTTTAATTATTATCAGTTAAGGGTAGACAGTAAGCATATGGTTTAATATACTTACCGGTGTATATTTTCTGATTTCCTGCAAGATTTTGAACTTGTATTCAATAAGTGTTTGGGCAATCCTTGGGGGTGCATACATCTACATATTATATCCCACAAACCGCCACAGGGACGTGTGGTCTAGTGACTCCTAACATATATATATATATATTGTCAATAAAACATTATTCTTTAAAGAAGTGATTTCTAGAAAAAGTTGGACTTAAGAAAAAAATGGGTTTGAATTAAAAAAACTTTAAATACTTATGATGCTGTATTTGGATGATAATATCATGGCTATTTTATCTGTCAATTATGTTACCGAGGAAGTCAACCTTGTTTCAATTATTTTAAGAAATGTTAAGGAAGGAAGTACCTTTAAACATGTGTATTTATCAGGTTTTTAGCTCATGTAAAATATAATAATGCATTTCACATCAAAAAAATTGTGTCAGGTTTATTTCGAGAAACTATGTTCAAGATCATGAGTCATCTTCATATTTTCTTCTATCAAGGAATAAACCAATCTTGAATGAAAATTAAATTTTTAGAAAATAAAAAATCATGGAAAGAATTAGTTTGTTATTTATGATAAACTCCTATTTTTTCACTAGAAAGCTCTCTAGATACATTTGTTTTTGCTGACACTCCAAAATTTTGCCAAAATGCAGAACAGCATTCTGATAAAGTAAATTTGTAGCGCAGATGGCAACTTCTTCATTCATGCTTCCTACCCTTTGAAGACCCATGGAGTTTCTGATTAGTAAAGAAGCAGAGGTTTAATTTACAAATCACGTCTTGCATTGGCGCAAAATAACTGCATGGGACAGCCTTTCATCAGCTTGTGTCTGAACAATGTATTAATTGTCCTCTGCTGTTATATAGGTTTGCTTCACGGAAGTCACCAATAAAGTTCTGTGCTGCCTTTGTGTCAGCTCATGGCTGTCTTCTTGCCGCTTTTTCTTTGGGGACATAAAAAAAACCCCATGCCCAAATACTATGGAACTTGGCACAAAAAACTGTCCGAATGCAAGTTTGAAAAATGTGTGATCATTACTGACACTAAGAGTCGTGCAGAAACATGCACTGAAGTAGCAGGCATGCAAAGATTTTGGGAATCCCCCTATTCTCAAATAATATTTGGAAAAATGTTGTGCTCATTATGTGAATTAATCTCTATCCAAGATGGTTGTTAAGTGAGTTTTCACTGAGTTTAAACTTTTCTGTCCCTTCCCTGCCGATAAGAATCTAATGTAATAGTGTATTTTCTATCTGATAATCTCACTCCCATTGATATTTGCCAAGTTCTACTTGTTGATCTATAGCAAATCTCTAAATTTCATTCCCAAAACGGGACACTGTTGAGGAAGCACTAGTCTAAATAATTATCTGGCCAGCATTTACTAATTGCTATATTTAATGGTTTCTAGACCCATTTCATGTGTACATATCTATTTTCACCGTTCAAAAGAGAATTTTGTTATTGAGTTTTTGTAGAAAATTGAACTACACAAGGAGCAGTGAACATTTTCCTTGGTGTTTTTATTTTTTTGATCAGCTTAAATATATAATGATATTTTTTTCCGCTTCAATATGTCTCCTGTTTGCATCTTTTATAGGTAATGAGAAATTTCACAAGGTTAGCAAAGCTGTGGGTACTTCGAGATGTACAATTCCTATGAGCCCACACTTGAAAGTGATTCATCGCAACCGGCCAAATCATGCTCTTTCAAGGAAACAGTTGGAAGATATAGAGGTAGAAGAAATGAAAAAGTAAGTGGAGGCTGAGGGTATCTAAAAACATAAGATAAAACAAAAGGTCATGGCAGATTTGAAAACATTTTCTAGAAATTGTATGTTTATTGAAGGGCCAAAATGTCTCTTTATTTGAGGAGTGCACACTTCTTTTGTCTTATAACATATTCATAATTCATTATTGTTTTAGGCATCAAGTGAAGGCAAGACCGATCAATGAGAAAATTTTCAAGCCTCCAAGCATTGACTGTTCTCATAGGAGTTTCCAGGTGACTGAGTTTAAGCCGTTCAACCTCACTGAATTTAAAAAGAAGGTAAGGAATTCTAGAAAATTTTGGTAGCTTTATTTTTAAATCCACATTTCCATCAAATGTAATTTTTCAATGTCATGGAGGTGCATGGGAGTTGTATGATTGCACAAAATGCAGTTGTTTGCTGTATTTTTCAAGTAATTAATTTTTAGTTTACACAATGTGGATGTTTGATAGTAGAAATGCCCTTGCCCTGTCATCACATTTGACTCGTCATCCAATTACCCACGAGGTTCACTAGCAAAACCAGTGATTATTTTGAATGATTGTGTCAAAATTCTTGTGTAGCCCTGCTCTGGTGACTATTCTTCTCATTCAGGTCATCAATGAAAATATTGTGTGAATTTTCTTTGTAGTTTATGCATGTATGGTGATATCTAAGAAAGAAAAATAAAATAATAGGATGTTCTATCTATGACCATAGCTATCATTTTAAATTAGTTATGACCAAATAATACATATTTCTTCATTACATGATTGCATTATCAACTTTCTAATTTGCTTTTAAAGAATAAGATCTCAAGAATTGAACTTTTATCTGCTTGTATTTTATATTTTGAAAATATTATGCTTATTTTACCATATCATATTCAAAAAGTGATGCAGTCCTTAACCTTTTGCACTCGGATGTCGAGTGTGACTCGACACGGTTAGCAACGGCAGCAGATCGTATGTCGAGCCACACTCGACACAGAGTTTCACCACGAGGGGAATTGGGATTTTTGTCTATTTTTCCAATAACTTTTCTTGTAATCATCTGTATGAAAGGAAAAGGAAAGTTAAAGCTTAATTTATAGCATGGCTAGTTTTATTAATGAATAGTATAGACCCATGATGTCGTGTCGACATAAATGCCGTCTCCCAAGGGATGCCACCACCTACGCAGATGTTTTTTGTAATCTATTTACTGTGTTCTAAGTTCTTTTTCATTTGTATTGTTTGCTTTTCATTACTTGGAAGTCAGCTAAATGTAAAGCAATGTCTTTTAGAGATTATCGGGTTCTGAAAAAAGATCGCCAGAATGTAAAGTTACCTCAGTCAGCTGATCCTTAGTTCATTGCTTTCTAGTTTGGACTCTTTCATTTCCTTTTCTTCCTAGTGTCCGCTGGCAAATATTCTGCCTGCTCTTTTCCTGTCTATTGCATAGTCAGGAATCTTGAGTAGGAGGGTCCAAGATATGATCTATTATATTCATAGTAAAACACAAACCTTAGGCCTTTTCCTGGAGTCTAGCTTTTTTGAGTCATTGTTTGAGGATCATCATGCTCCTTGCATGGAAAGACAAGAGGATAGTCACAATGCTCAGTACGTGGGACACTGCAGAGACTGAGTCCATGGAAAGGAGAGTTTGTGGTAGTGGGAATGAAATAGTTTTCAAACCCAAGGTTGTGACTAATTATACCAAGTTTATGGGGGGAGTTGATGTAGCGGATCATTACCCAAGCACCTACTGTTTTATAAGGAAAACTCTGAAATGGTGGCGTAAATTGTTTTTCTGGGGGCTTGAGGTCAGTGTTGTAAATTCATTTATGTTGTATAAAGAATGCAAACAAAAAAAAAATGAAAAACCGATCTCGCATGTGAAATTTGTTAGGAAACTAGTACACGATCTCGTTGGAGAATTCCAAAATGGTACACAAACTTCCAGGATTAGATTACCATCCACAAACATAGAGCAACGTTTAGATAGTAAACTCCATATAATCACACCTCACCCTAACAAAAAACATAAAGATTGTGCGGTTTGCTCTAACCGAAAAATCAAAGGAGGAAGAAGAGAGAATATATATATCTGTGAGACGTGTGAATGTAAACCAGGTTTTCATGTTGGTGAATGCTTCCAAAAATATCATACCATGAAAAATTATAGAGTTTAAATTATGGTTAATCAAAAAAATTATCAATAATTACGTCAAAAAATCCAAATAAATAAGTTTGTATGAAAAGAAACTCCAGTTTTTCATTCTAGTACCACGCTTAGCCAATTTGGGGTATGTTAAAAATTGAATCCCGAGTAGACTAAGGCAATCGAGAAAAAAGCACCTGAGTGTGTAAAGGGTTAAAGAGAGGAAGATATTGTATCCCGATAGAATTGTATGTTGTTAATGACTAAGAGGGTCCCAGGGTTCAAACCAGGTGGTAACTCTGAGCATCATTCCCTTAAATTACATGCAGTGTGATTTTCTAAATTAAATTAAACTGTGTGGGAAGCCTTTGGTACTTCAGCACAGTGAAAGGAACTGGTCCCCTTATACTGTTTGCATTGCAATTGCCCTAGGGCTTTGTTCGAGGCAGGTTGAACTATCAACCAATCTAACTTTAAGGTTAACTGCTGTTGATTACATTCTTTTCTTGAAAAAAGAAATAATACTAAGGACAATGTAATATCAGATATAAGATCAACTGCTTTCATATAAATTGTTTGGAAATGTTAAAAACTCCCTGAGAGTGGTAATTTGCCAGAATAATAGTTGAACATATCTCCTCCTGCATACTTCACTTAACTTTGACATCGGTGATGAGTGTGAATGGTAGTTTTGTATAAAATAACATTTGTTGATACTTTTTTCTGATGGATTTTCATAAAATGTACGATCCTAGAGGTATTTTAGTTCATGGTTATCTGGTTTGTGATATTCAATGAAATATTCATGGTGCAGCAATTTATAAGAATGAATTGCATAAATAATTATGGCCCAGTGTTTTTACCTACAACTTGAATACTCACATCATGTACAGATTTAACAAATGGTTCCTTATATGACTCCAAAGGTGAAATAATTGTTGGTTGAATTTGCCAAGTGTTTTGAGACTTAAAATAAAATTATATGTTCTCTATTATTTAATATTCTGCTTATACTATATATTTCATTATGAAACATAAGCTCAGATAATCATTTATTATCTGTTATATAGTTGTAAAAAAATAATCTTTTCAAAGGGAATCACAAAGTTAAGTTTACCAAGGAAGAGATTATATTATGTCTAACTTGCATTAGTTCTTATTAGATATCATTTGAGAATTAATATTTTAGCTCATTTTGCTTGCTTCAGTTCTTGTAGTACACTTTTTTCTGGTAGTTTTAGTCATTAGTAATACTTCTTAAAATGAGTGCCACAAGTAAACAAAATACTTAGCTGGCCGCTTAATCTGTATTTTCCTATTTTATCTTTCAGGTGGAGGAGCCTCGACCTTCTTTGGTTAAGTTTACTGCAAGGCCAGTACCAAAGGGTCTTTTTAAGAAAGTGGACGTCAAAAATACTTCTGCTCCATCGTTAACACACAATTGTTCTGACTGGCCAGTCAGATTAAGAGTTCCAGCGGGAAAGGTTGGTTTTATGTGTATACCTTTGTGTGGCTTATGTAAAATTTCCCATTCACAAACCACCTTGCCATTGTTAACCATAAATATTAGGATTTAAATTTGCAATGACTGCTGGCCAAAATTTTTTGACACATTTCATTTCGAATATCCAGACAATTTTCAGGCTCTTAGTCAAATTTAGAGATATTAGGATTCAATAAGTACCCGTGTTAGAAATGAAGAAACCATTTTTTCAAGAACATTTTTTTTATTTTTCAACATAGTCCCCTTTTAGAAAGATACACTTCTCCCAATGTTCCGGCCATTTTTTTAACCCCTCCAAAAAATAGGATTTGTCGAACTCTCCAAAATACGCCTGTCTCGGCAATAAATTCCTCGTTTGAGCTAAATTTTTTTCCTGCGAGCCATTTCTTCATGTTAGGGAATAAGATAAAGTCAGAGGGAGCCAGATCGGGTGAATACGGGGCGTGCGGCAGCAATTCATAACGTAGTTTCAATTATCCAACTTTGCTATTATCTCCTCGCATTTCTTCCCATCCAAAAACAAAAAGCAAATTACCGAACGATACTGCTCTTTTTCCATCTTAGCGAAAATCACGAAACACATCTTACTCGAATGGCTGCCAAATCCAAGCTAACCTTTAAATCAGTCTGAAATTTGTTTTACCTCCATTTGATAGATGGCAGCACATGATGATAATGTAAACTTCCCTCAGGAACGCCCTTAGTTGTCAAACGCAGGTACTTATTGAACCGCCTTCATATTTTGAAAAAAGAAAAGGCAATAAAATGTAAAATGTATGCATTATTATGAAATTTAGGTTTAAATATTACATAATTTTTTGCCATAATAGTTTTAAAAAATTGAATTATATTAGTAAACCTTAATAAAAATTACAAGATATACCATATTTTGGTTTTTTATGACTGTTTTTCTCAGGTTTTGACCTGTTAGTTAGTCCTATCCCTGCTAATGATCATTTAACCTGTATTTATTTTCGTCTGGTAACTCCTGAAACAAGTATCAACTCCTAGGTTCCTCTTTGAGCAATGTAAAACAGTTAGCCTTTCTTTGCCTCGGAGGAAGCATAAGCGGTATCTAGCTTTTCTCCCCTTCTCAGTCCAATATTTGTTATCTTTCGCCTCAATGTAAACAATATTTGTTGATGTAGGATGGGGATGACCTTGAGGGCAATGAATTGAGTGACTCCTCTCCTGGTCTTCCTCCAAAAGAATTCTAATGAGAGTCAAGTGGAAATCCCTACGACTCAAATTGACCCCAAAAGATGTCAAGGAAATCCACGAGTTCAGCGCTGTCAAACTGAGGTGTTGGAAGAAAAACTTTATTGTCCATTTCCATTTTCTTCAACTAATTGAATAAATATTAGCCATCCTATCGAATTTGTCCATGTAACCTACGTGCGTGTTAAAATCTTTTATAATAGCAGGCTTCACGAATTTCCCCTGATCATCACAAAAGTTTCCACCTACAGGTGCATCATGCATATTGGTCAACATGCACAGATCTCTTTCGCCTCTCCACATCATCGCAACCATGTCTCCTGTGGTCCTTGCTTTTATATCCCTATGTTTTAGTTTCAATCTCTTATTTTTAAATACTTTCGGCATGCCGTTGCGATTCGATATAACAGTACCACAGCAATTTATTTTATTTTCTTTAGGCCATCAATGAGCTTGGGAGAGGAAAAAAATTGTCCATGATAGATTTATTGCCTCTCCCCTCAACTCCTCTCATCAATTTTTTCAGTCGCATAAGTGGCTGTCATTTCTTTCATGCCATTTATTCTGTATTTCCCAAGTTAAACAGCCATGTCTAGGCTGTATCCCGCAGTTGCATAGTTCATAGATTTTTATGCTGAACCTCTTATGTTTATTTGGAATATTATGTTTGAAAATAACTCACTCCTTGAAAAGGACTATAATTTCATCCACTGCAAGATATTCTGGTGATCTATAAAATTTCATATAATTTTCCTTTATTATATCAAAAAGATCCCCGATCTTCCATAGCCTATCATTATTTAATCGTTTTCTGTTCTGTTTATTGTCATTATTTGGAGGTTGTGAAAATCTAAGAATTTTTAGGAATCGATCGTGCGTCACGATAGTGCCATCGATGTTGAAGTGAGTCTTGGTTGAATTGGCCAAAAATTTACACATTTCAGAATGACTTGCTTCAGGTTCTGCAGATGAAACAGTCTTTTTTGTGGAGAATTTGAGAATAGTACTTGTTTGTTTCTTCAACCAGTAATTGTACGACTGCTTCAAAATACAGAAAAAACTCAACCATAGGTGAGGAATTTTTCGTGATATTTGGAGCTTTTGGAGTATCCAAACCTCCATCACTCCCAGAAAAACGGAATCCGCAATGGAAGCCATTGTCCTGTGCTTTTTCACCCACTTCTTTGACACATTTTGAACTTTATCATCGTCGATGTTACCATCTGCCTCCGTGGAGAAGTTACTCTCTTCATTGACAAGTGTGTTGTAATCACTGTCTACCAAAAGTTCTTCCCTTATTTCTCTCAATAACAATTTTCCCTGGGGATCCATTGAAAAGGGGAAGTGCTTTTTGTACTAATTTCAAGTACAGAAAATAATTGTTAAAAAATCCATGTTAGAAAGTTTTTCAAATAAAAATTTTGTACCAGTTAACTTGTACAATGCTTACCAGGATCAACAAAAGGCGTAAATAAGTTTCACACTCTTTAAAAAACTTGTCTAGCTCTTTTACCACTGGGACCACTGAGAAAGAAACCTCCCACTGCAAGTAACCTCTACGCCAGGGAGACTGACGAAACTCTAGACCTAGCAGAATCAACACACAAAATGAGGGGAACACAGCAATGTTTATGCAATATGATGCCTTCGAGATAAGGGCTGGCCACTCAGCGCCTCGAAGATGCCAAGCGATGAAAATTAAACAATCTAGATATCATTAGGCACCCCAGGCATCCTCATAAAAGAAGCACGTGATAAGCAAAATCAAGTGGCCCCTGAGTTCCCATTTGGCAAATTGGCCCGCCTTTTGGTGGGCACAAAAATTCCCTTTCGGTCAATAAAGGTTAATGTATGTAGGCATAAATCCACGTTATAAAGATCATTTTTTATATTATCGAGATACTGATGTTCTCTGTATCTCTTGGAGGGAATCTGAGAAAAGTTCTAGTTAGAAATGTGTTAGAACAATTTGTGAATTTTCCGTAGTGTATGATGCATTTCTTTTGCTTAACTTCATTCAAGCCATTATTTAATGTTTTCAGTTTTAAAATTTGTGAACTCCCATTCCTATTCATTTTCAACTTCATTGAGATACCAACTATAGCCATTAAATTCTCAGAGGAGACTGAGATTGGAATTCAAGATTTGGTTCCAATATATTTCTAATGTTTGTGATGTCTTTTGCTTTGGATCTAAGGAATAACTGTAAAATGTCCTGTTCTGCCATAGTGTACCTGAAAATATGTTGCTAATCACTCTGAAATTTGTCCACAGCGTAACGAAAAGGAGAATAAAATTGCACAGAAGCCTGTTCGGAAAGGCCCTGTCACGACTGCTCCTTTCAGCTTTTATGATCGGGATATGATGTTGCTGAAGAAAAAAGAGGAGAAGATCAAACAAGTGAGAGGAAAAACTATGAATGCTTTACTTTTCTTGTTTCACTAATTATGAATCCTGTGTATAATAAGACAATTACTTCTAGGTCCTGGAGGAAGAGAAAAAGGCACATACGTTCCATGCAAACCCTCCTCCAAAATTCCCTGAGAAGCCTTTCCAAGAAAAGGCTACAATTATTCCAACCATTCAGCAACCTTTTCGATTAAGTGCTGATGATAAAGGAAAAGCCAACAGAGAAAAGTGGGAAAAAAAGGTAAGATTGCTAGAGTATTCATCAGTAATGGGATGTAACCATTTTCTCCTATTTTCAATTCCAAAGACAATGCTGCTCACTAAATACTGTTATGCCTAAATTTATCTGTTGAATACACATGGCTAAATTTTTCTTTTGCAATTCAATATAAAGTTGTTGGCCTGTTTGTCCTGTGACAATGATTATTTATTGAACAAATTTATTGGAGCGTGACTGAGACTTCATAGTCCCTTCTTCCACCTAACCTGTACACATTACAATGTAGGCAGTTGTGAAAAAATAAAAATAATATCTGTCATCATTTACTGGCCAGTAATGGTATGGGAAGAATTTTTTATCAATAAATTTTATGTAAAACCTGGACGCTCTGTCTTGAGAATCCAGGCCTGTTTGTTTGCATTGAAGTATAGGCTCTTAGTATATATGTTTACCAAAGTTATTTACAGCTAAATTTTGGTTATTTTGGTATTATTATAAATTAGGGAATGGGAGTAAAGTAAGGTTTATTTATTTAATAAGGTGCATTGTTTATGTAGATTACATGTTGAAATGTATTAACTATATCCATTGAAAGCACTCAGTTGGAAAGAACAAGAAAAAAATGGAATTGCTCAATTTCCTCTGAATTTGAGGAAAAAGGCTAGACTTTTTGGATGAGTTAGGAGTTTGACATCCAAATTGGGAATGTGGTATGGGAAACAGGAATTCCTGATTAGAACAATGTTCATTTTAAATAAGAGATCAGGGAAAAAGGTAGGGATGATTATGGAGAACATCTGCACGAAGTGTAGATCAAGAATCTATTATGAGTGGCCACCCTGTAAAATATCTTATTGATATGGTATTTATTTAAAAGTAGAAGAGACTTATGTAAAAAAAAAGAAAGGAACAGGCCCCCCTATCCTGTTGTGTGAATTTCACGTGCCATTGGGCTTAGTATTAGATAAACTCTACCATTACCTACCTAACTGACCTTTGGGTTGATTACTGTATTTATGGTTTTGCATGCATGCACATTTATTCATTAATAATTTTACTTTAATTGATAATACTTCTTCATTCTTATCATCATTATCTGTACTTTTCTATCATTAATGATATGTCAAATGCAAAATTGTGCACAATCACAATTAATTGATTCTATCATACTTTAAATGCACTTCCATGCCTTGAATTATTTTACTTGTCAACTGATTACCAAAAAAATTGTCTTATAATTCGCTGTAATTAAAACAGCTGGAAGAGGAAAAAATGATGATGAAGAAAGCAGCAGAATTTAAAGCCAAACCTCCGGTGGTCCTGACCAAGAAACCTTTTGTGCCTTTGAAAACTGAAAAACATGAATTCCAGACCCTAGATATCCATCTCAACACAGAAATCCGGGCAAAAGAGAGAGCACTTTATGATTTAAAAATGCAAATGAAGCTGCAAGAAATTGAGGAATTGAAGATGCAAGTGAGTATTAATTCATCACTTTCATAATAATTGCGTGGGCATTGAATCCTTTTTGTTTGCTCTCTAGAGAGTGACCATTTTTCAAGGAAGTGTTTATTTTCTTGCATTAGCAATTAAAGCTCTCAAAATTTGGAATGTAATATTCTTCTTCTAGTCTATCAAGTGGCAAAAATAATGGTGCAGGAAAAGGAAATTCATAAATGTTAGTTCACGGTTCTGATATCTATTTCTTTTTTTATAAACAAGCTTTAGTTTAATATTGAACTCGAAACGAAAAGAACGAAACCTATGTAGTAAATAAAAATTTTTTCTATGTGGAAAAGCCAAGTGATTTAATTTCATGTTCAATATGGAGATTTTCCACTGAGTGACGCTAGAAACTGTTTTATTTACTTAAGTTTAATATATTAAAATTTACCCTTCATTTTTTTGTACTTTTTTCCTATGTCGACGTACTTGTGAACTTAATATTTTTTCTGTAGCATTTAGCAATTGAGTCTGTGGTTCCATGTCAACAGTAATCTCATCTTTTTTAGTCCTGTAACAATTGTTGGGCGAGCAACCTTTTCCAAACCTTTTCATGGTGTAGCACACACAGAAATTTGCTCCATTCCTAACTAAAATAACAGAGTAAAAAAATGCCTGAAGAGATCATTTGAGGTCATAGCACCTCTATTCTAATATAACCAAGATTTTTAGAGATGATCATCTTAGAGCAAAGTACCCTTTTGCCATAATTTCTCTATTGGTGATGAGTTTCTGCCAAATATGAAGAGCTCTTGAAATATTGGCTGTGCTTATTATTGTTTCTATTATGTGAATGAAGCAGATCAATGTAATTTACTTGAATTTAGTGAAAATCATGGCTAGCATGAACTCAATAGAATCTGTGGTTCCAGAGGGCAGAGTTCTCTGTTATTTTCTTCATTTTGCTGCATATGTTATAATTTTATTCACAATAAACTGAAGACGGTAAAGTGGCATGAGATGAGTATTATACTAGACCATGAGTTATCCCAACAGCCCAAATGGAATTGAATGACATTTTATGTAAATTTTAAAGAAAAATACATGTGGAAATAATGTAAAGCCAATCCTTGTATTGGTTAGAAACTATTTTTTATAATATCAGTACTAGCAGATTCAGTTCATTAGGTTTGTCTCCCTCCGGAGGGGGTCTATTCAAACCTGTGAACCACAGCGACGGGTCCTGCTGGTGCTGTCTGACTAGAGTTTGGGTCAGTGTTTTAATATAAAAGATGAGAGTTTTCAGAAGACATTTTTTAACTGTAGCTTATTGCATTCTTTTCCCTCACAGAGGCAAAGGGAAAGGGAACAAATGGAAGAAGATGAGGCTGCTCGCATAAGGAAAGAAATGGTTCATAAGGCCAACCCTATCAGGCACTACAAGGAAATGATTATTCAGCCTGCAAATAAAAAGCTTACTCTTCCTATGAGTCCAAAATCATTCATTGAAAAAAGTAAACTTTCTAATTCTGAGATTTAATAATCAATTTAATCATTTTTTTATTTAATAATGAATGTGTAATTTTTATATATTTTTATATTGATTAGACAGACTTAATAATAAAGATACATTTGATAATCCTTTTTTTAAAATTGGGGAGTTTTCCTGCAAGACTAATTTTCAGGCTTAATGTGCTGTTGGTGTAATGCTGACAGGTTTTTGCCGAGTCTGTCACTCCCATTTTTTTGTGACTGAAACTCAGGACCTATTGCTTGTGCAACACAATGACATACTTATTGCTGTTATTGCGTGGACCTAATTGTTTAAATTTCCTGGCCCTCTGCTATGTGGAAGTGTAGTCCTTGGGTCCATTTTAATCTCCATGTCAGGAGTTAAGAGAGAGTACAGCTTTATAATCGGCTGTTATTGCATGGAACCAAATCATATCACCAGCACCTTATAACTAATGCTGTTATTGTATCTAGACTAACTATTCAATGCCGATTTCAGAATACATATTTTATTCACCATTCATGATGAAATTTTTCCTATATTTTACAAGACAAACTTTTATTGTGATAAGATTTTTGGGTTTCATCGTATCAACACTATATTATTCAATGAACTGCAGGAGATGCTGTGCCAGTAAGTCATCTGCAAATATCATTAAAATGCAGAACTTTCAAAGTATAAAAATTGTTCACCTTGGCGGTGATTTGAGCCTGGATCCCTCGGTGTCTGGCCGGCTGGTTTAGCCAGGTAAGCCACTGAGGCATCTTCTTAAGCTCTGAAATATTGGAAGCTTTAAAGGAACTGGCCCACAGTTCTTTAAATTTGTGTAAGGTAAACACCTTTGCATTTAAAATATTGGCTTTGACGTCATGGGTTGTGGACCTAGTCCTCTTGTATTTAGCCAATTGCTCTACCCATTGGGTTACCCTGTCACCTACTGTGGCATCAGAAAGTGCAAGTTAGCAAAATCCAAATTATCTGTAAACCATAGTAATATTACTTGTAGATGACTATGATGATAGCATTTTTGGATGGTGATGGCCACTATATTAGTGATTATACTCATATTGATTCATCGAAGAAAATTGAGGAACATTGAAAGGAAAATAAGGATTAAATGTTGAATTACTTGTCCTATGTATTGCCTGTGATAATTTAAAGATGAAAGTACAAAAGGTCCAGAATTTGTGAATTTAAAACAACTGCATCAATGGAGGGATTTATTTTGACATTACTCCAGTATCAGGATTGGATTCATAGTCTTGGTCTGCTGTAGGAGCCCATGTGCCAAGGGCAAAGATGCATTATTAGGGAATTTAACAGTCCAAAGGGAGAATGAAAGTGATGTGTGTATTAAAAGGATCTAATTATTGCAAACTGACTATTAGTGTTTTCCACCATTCATCTTGCTTAGGTGGTCTTCACTGTACTCAAATTACTTCTCTTGAATTTGTCATTCGCAGTCTTATTTCCCACCTATATGCCCACACTTTCCATCTTATGTCTTCTTTTTCGGTGACTTAGGTGGTCAGGACAGGAATGGTGACAAAAGCTTCCCATTAGAGCTGCATCCTTGCATTTGGCACCATTAGTAATTATTATATGTTTGTCTTCTCAGGGTGAGCAGGGAAGGTATGAATTGAATTGTTATTCTTGCCAGTGTATGATGTCATGTGACCACAATGGGCATATTGGTGAAGTGTGGAGCCTTATTGCCCCTTTTGTGATTGACAAAATGGATGGTTTTATTGCCTCTGCTCCTGTATGCCTGATGTGTAATTACATCTACATGGTCCCTGTGGAGCGACCATTACGGTGTGATTACACTCTAGGCATGAATATCAAAAAGCTTTTCTTAATTTTAAGTTGTAATAGATTTATTTCTGTAAGATAATTCAGAAAATGGAGGTAATGATGATTCAGGTATCTTAGTGTGATGCACTTCTCTACACATACGAGAGGAGCTGTATGTGACGAGGACTATAACTAAAGCTAGATAAGATGAAGAAAACATACAAAGCTACTTGGAAATAAGAAAGGAAAGCACTTTTCCCCCTAGCAGTGTTGGTTAGTGTTATTCTGATCCCTTATATTTTTGGGGCAAAATGGCATCTTAAATCTATTGTTACTACAGTTGATCTCTAATATTATTGACGTGTTCTCTCCTGCTGTATTACAGTGAGGCTAATAATACATGTAATATTTCTATGGTCTGTAAATAAAGTTCCCTATATTTCTTATGTGACTCTTTAAAGACACTGTTATTATTTCCAACATGTCCTTCCCTTATTTTCAAAACATTGTCTGATATTAATCCGGGAATAATTATAAATTAGATAAAGTTTTAAACAATTTCAAGGGTCCCTCTATATTTTTTTCCATCTTTTCAGAGTCCCTTCTTATGCAGTAAATATTTTACCTACAGGGTACGTTCCAAAAGTAATGCAATTGAATTTCCTACGCAGGGGAAATTGGTCGGAGTGGGATCACACCACTTGAAGTAGGTGGGGGGATGCTAAGCATTGCCGTGAAACCGGTCTCAGTGCTCTTCAAGCGGTGGAAGCGGCTGGACGTCAGTAGTTGTAAACCTCTGCGCGCCGGTCGTGTCACGAAAAAAATGGAATCGAGCAACGTTATTCGATTAAGTTTTGTGCTAAACTGAAAAAATCTCTTGAAGAGACTTACAAAATAATTCGCGAGGCTTACGGGGACTCTGCTCTGTCCTACTCCCAAATTTTGAGGTGGTTAAAGGCCTTTAAGGAGGGCCGGGAAGAGGTTCACGACGATCAACGCTCTGGGCGGCCGTCAACCGGCAAAACCGCCGACAATGTGGCTCGCCTTCGACAATTTTTGGACTCCGACCGTCGATTGAGTATCAAGATGGTTGCCAATGAACTGAACTTATTGTCTACTGCTGTGTTTCGCACGTTACTGAAGATTTAGCAATGAGGAAAGTGTGCGCCAAGCTCGGGCCCAAGGTGGTGTCAGACGACCAAAAGACCAACCGAGCGGAACTTTAAAGAGAACTTGTACAACGTATTGAAAATAAACCTGATTGCTTGGACAGTGTCATCACTGGAGATGAAACGTGGGTTTTTTTAATACGTCCCAGAAACAAAACGCTGAAGCTTTGAGTGGCACACCGAACAGTCCCCCAAGCCCAAAAAGGCAAGAATGATCAAATCAAAAGCTGAAACAATGTTAAATGTCTTTTCCGACATTTAAGGAGTGGTTCATAAGGTGTTTGTTTCTCAAGGATAGACATTTAACGCTGCCTACTTCGTGGATGTGCTGAAAAGACTCCGAAAAATGGTCATCAGGACGAGAAAACACATCTCCGCTACCTGGCAACTCCATCACGGCACCGCGCCTTGCCACAGCGCGCTTCGAGTCTGCAAGTTCCTGGCCAAACACCAGGTGCCAACGCTGCCCCGCCTCCCTTATCTATAGTGCTGACGTGGCCCCAGCGGACTTATTTTTGTTCCATACTAAAAAGAAAGACTTGTACTTTTCCACAGATTTTATTATATGGTACAACGCGTTTCACCGACTTGCGGCATCATTAGGTACCGGTACCTGATGATGCCGCAAGTCGGCGAAACGCGTTGTGCCATATAATAAAATCTGTGGAAAAGTACAAGTCTTTCTTTTTAGTATGGATATTAAATACTTCCACGAAGTGAAGCCTGAAACAATAGAATATATTATTTTTGTTCCCTCGGACTAAGGCAGCTCTGAAAGGAACCTGTTTTTCGTCCATACGGGAGATTCAATTAGCCGTGGCCAGACCTTGCGAGAGGTCCCCGAAGACGCCATCCAGGGCGCATACCGGTTATGGTAGAGTCCCAAGGACAGTACTTTGAAGAATTTTAAGTGTGTGCAAATCTGTTCAAAAAACAACATTGAAAGAAATAATCGCAACACTTTCGGAACGTACCCTGTATTTCGTGATATTTTACGCTGATTGTTTAAATATAATTTTAGTTTTGGATCCTGTCTTTCCTTCCGCTTTCTCCTAAGCGTATTTATTTCGCCCTATCTCTGTGTAACTTTCATTTTCATAGCACTGCTTTTTCCTTCATAATTTCATTTCCTTATCAATTTCTCACCTGTTTAATGGTTAGTTCTCTGTGCTTTCTTCCTAATTATAAGGTTCACATTTTCGCATCCAAATTTCGTCTATCATCGTTCTTCTAAATATCATCTTCAATCAATGAATTCTTAGTCCTTCTATTTATCTTTCATATTCTTTCATGCATTTTTTGTTTTCCTTGTTTGAAATATTCTCGTATTTCTTCTACCAAACCATGTCGCCTTATCCTCGCAACATTTCCCAAGATTCAACGTGGTATTTCCTTCTTTTGGCCCCAGAATTCCTCTCCCTTCTACTTTCTTACGAGGGTAAGGTGAAAAGTTTTCGGCCTGACATAGAGATAGCGTTCCAATCAGCGAAAATTTATTGGTTTTACCTGGGTGTCTGTTTCATCAATTCGGAGGACAAGTTTCAAATTTTTCTCTCCAGAAGTTTGTTTACAACTATTGTTGCAGTAGACGTTTTTCGTTAAAATAGAAAAACTGGAATTTCATTTGGTCATAAAAATTTTCGTTTTGGATGGATTAACCCCTAAGGAAATTCAACCGAAGTTGACAAAAGTGTACGGGGACTTTCTTCTTTCGTCAATCGTTAAAAAGTGGGCAGCTGGATTTAGACGTGGTCGCACATCCCTCGAAGATGACCCACGTGAAGGATGGCCATCAACCGCCACCACACCGGAAACCATCGAAAAGTAGCACGGTAACGTGTTGGACGATGGGCGAGTGAAGGTGAGTGAGATAGCTAAGGGCGTGGGGTTATCGGAAGAAAGGGTGCGAAACATCTTGCTCCAAAAATGCGAAAACTGCGCAAGGTGGGTGTCGTATATGCTGAATGCAAAGGTACAAACGATTTTCGCAGCAATGTTTAGACCGATTTTGTGCGGTGATTTGACACCATGTTGAGACATGGGTACACCACTATACGTCAGAAACGAAACAGTAGTCAAGGAAGTGGGTGGATTTTTATTACTCCAAACTTCTTGACCAGCTGGATGCCAAAATTCGCGAGAAGAGGCCTGGCTTGAAGAAGAAGAAAAATCATCTTTCACCAGGACAATTCACCTGCTCGCAAAGGTTCGTTGGCAATGGGAAAACTACAGGATTTGAGGTACGATTAGCTCAGCCATCCCCCCTACTCTACCCTAAACTTATACTTCATGGGTACTAAATTTCAATCCAGCTCCCTGGAAACTATGCGAGCTGATCACACTATTCTTAAATCTATTCTTGGCCATTGTATATACTCTTATATTTTCCTGTACCTCTCTGCATTTTTTCATGTGTGCCTTCGACTTCTGCGGTGTTGAAAAAACTGTTAATTATGATCCTCCCAGATTTTTATACTCCCAGATTTTTATCCTCCCAGATTTTTATCCTCCCAGATTCTTATCCTCCCGTTATTTTATCCTCCCAGATTTTTTCTTGTTATTTGCCATTTTTAATTTCTCATAAATCTTGCTCTTTTGAACACGACACCATTACTGTATTGGCTGCCCCACTGGGGTCACACACCTTAGCAGTTGCCTCGCTGAGGAACAGATGGACTGCCTTTCGTCTGGCTCTTACCCTTCGACCTTTAGGGCATAGGACATTGCACTAGAAGCAATTATCATTTCTCTTGCCAGCACAGCTTCATGAACCATCGGAACATGTGAGGCCTACCACCACATCAAGATTATAGTCCATGGGGAAGACTTTTTGTTAATGTAAATCTTATTTTAACTTTATCCATATCCTTTATTAACATTTTCTCAATTGGTCACAAATTGTAATGTTGCCCTTGCTAAGGTGGAAAAACAATATCTCTCAATCATTTTTCATTGTATTAATCTACGTACTCCCAATGAGGCCAAGTTTCCTGAATGTACATCTACTTATACTTCCCTGCACATCCTAAGGTTAGAGGTAAGTTTCACCCAGGTAGTTGATTTATTTCAAGTTTCCAGTTACTCAGTTCCATTCCGTCCAACTTAATTTGGGTAATGCGATATATCTTTTACACTGCAGTTTCTTTGTTAAGATTGAATTCAAAATCTCATCCTTTTAACCACTGCAAGATTTCCCACAATAATATAGAAGAAGACTTTGGTTTGTCCTGACCTCAAAGAAGAAATTGGGGTGAGCCCAAGCACTGACTGAACAGTGGCATGAGGTTCTAGTATTTTTTGTTTACTAGAAGCTATCTCACATGATCTGGTTGTCATTATAGATGTATGCATGAATAGTTTATAATGAATGTTATAGCTAAAAAGCCCCATTTGATCCTCAGTGAATGATTTATTAAAAGATCAGGGAATATATTTTAATTAGAATAGAAAGTAAAAGAACATTACATTGAATTTAGAGTGAACAAGCATACAAATTACAGATTCAGATGTGATGTGGTGGAACTGTTCCACAATAACAGATATGAAAACTCTTGCAAAAGTTTTCGTCTCTGTTATTGTTGAACAAACATAGTTCACTGTATCTGTATTATGACAAAGACCCTGAGTAAATTATGCTGTGCTGAAATAGTTGTACATTCATGTTTGGATATTGGTAAATAATAGTATGTGCCCATTTATTTTGGTTCTTATTCAAACAAAAGGTTGTAATTATTAGAAATCCTACAAACATAGACTACAACCTTGATGTGGTGGAAGAGAATTCACAAGGAAAAATTTATTTGAAAATTTGAGCAAGCATTCAGCAGCATTTTGGTCCCATGTTCCCTACAAAAATCTTTAACCTTCAATTAAAAATGCCTACATATGGAAATTTTTTCCGATAGTCACATTTAAACTATCATCTGTTGAGGGCCTCTCGGCCATAAGAAAAGGTCAGATTTGCTTGATGAGCGTGGTTGTCTGTAATTCACTTTATATTGAAAACTGGTGATGGGGTTAGATCTTAGGTTTGATAATATTTTCAAGAGTTAACAAGGTTTTTTACAAAATAACCATTTGTTCATAATGATAATGGACATGCTCTCCTGGAAATTTTGTGTTCTTGTTTCAATCTGCATTCTGCTTTTTGAAACTTTCTACCAAGTTCATTAAGTGAACTAAAGTACTGCAATCAACTAGGTTTGGGCTAGGCCAAACGAAACAACTCGGTATGACAACTCAACTCAATGCTGATGTACAATGGCACAGCTCAAGAGGGTGTAATGATTTGAGGATAACTACTCACAACTCAGCTATGTTGCTAAGAACCCTTGTTATACTGGTGTCAAATTCCTGAAAACGTGACAGCAAACTAAAGGAAATAGAAAATTTGTTGTCATTAAAATCTAAACTTGAAAATCAACTCCTGTGGGAACTCAATTCTATACTGGGGATGAATTCATGTCTCTCTCAGCTGATAAATGATTTTATTTATATACGCTGTTACTGCACCTGTTTACTGTTTTCTTTTCTATTTGTGACTATCATTTGTATTAAAACTCCAACTGAATTTGTGTCTGTCTAGAATATTTGCAAGCAATGTGAAGTGTTCCATACATGTCTCAAACATGTCTTTTAGGAACCAATAAACATCAATCATTCAAGCAGTAGTTTTGAGGGGAGGCGACTGACAGCTGAGGTCATTTGCCCCATTAGGGATGGACAGGAAAGGATGAAGGGTGGAGAGAAACCCGGCATCGGCATTAGCCTAGTCTTTGTGAAAGGCGCCAAGGGGTCCGCAGCTTAGCGTCCCATCCAATGGACGACGTACTCACACAAAGTGCCCTCCACAAAACACCTCAAGTAGGGATCGAGATACCACTGAAAAATATTCAACACTGCCTGGATTTGAATCTGGGCCCTCTGGGTGGGAAGCCAGTACGATAGCCACCTCACCATCTCGATCCCCCCTCAATCATTCAATTTTCCCTTTAAAAGTGCACTACAGTGCTTTATTACGCTCTGTATTTAAGTTGATCATTGATTTGGTTATTCTGATGCTAAGATTAGGGACATAATTTAGCTGGTATTCATCAATCATCATCCTGATGCAAAAGTGTTGAATGAAACACAATTGACAAGTAATGAATCTATGCAGGACAATAATCGCACAAAAAGGTTAAATTTAGTTAATTTTATTTAAAATGCTTTAGATTTGTGCTAAAGAAAATTATTGAATATTGTCGGTACTTTCTAATTGTTCCTCCATTATTTCTGAATGCATAATGCTGTCATTTGCATGGTCACATTTTGTCTATGCGAATTTTATTGGAAACAATGAAAGTTAAGGTATTATTATATCCATGTTGCATCATTTTGGAAAATGATAATTTATGTGCAGAGGAATTGTGTCAATATTTAGGGTAATGAATTCAATCAAGTCACATAATCAAGGCCATGTGAAGTGGGCCCCAGAAACGACATCTATTAGGAAAATTTTCCTTCTTTGGAGTCATAGATACGAGTGAAAAAAATTGGTGAGAATCTTATTGTTTTTGTTTGGTTTCCTAAAATGTTATTCTTTTAAAATTTTTCAGTATAGTTGGTGTGTGGCATAAATATGCATAAGTTTGTCTTCCCTTTGATTCACTGGAATTTTAATTTAATTTTTGATTTGTTGAGGGAATGGTAGAATAAAAAGTTACACTTAATAGTAATACATAATAAGGTTTGAGATTTTCAATGATAAAACAAACTACACACTACATTCAACCGAAGCAAGCTATGTCTCTCTTGTTATTTAAAGGGCATGAATTCTTGAGCTTTTGAGGTCTTCTTCCCAGGCTGCCAGCAGTGAGAAGTGGCATCATGCATAGCTTTATTCACCCCATTTTTTATACATAGATTTAGATGGGTATAGTTCGTTGGGTGGTTAGCATGAAGTTATTGCGTGATGTGAAACATTGTGTGTTTTAGCGTGCCATTTATGAGAAAATATATGCTTAAAAACTAGCAATGTGCCAATTATAAATGAAATAATTAGGGCGAGGGAGAATTTCATGAAAAATTAACGTGAAAGTGATGATGTAAGCAAATGTTATTACTTTCTTATGTATTATTTCTTTTCATTGCCTTTCTTGTAACATTTCTAAGTAAGAAGCGTGAGGAAAATGGACTGAAACAAATGTAAACAGGAGGAAGAGATTAGTGCGCAATACAATGTGATAGTGCGTGGCATTTAGACAACAATTAAAGGAAAATAACTGCAGGATGTTTATTTATTCTATACTTTAATAAGTATATTATAATTTATTATAGTATTACTCTGTTGAGGCAATTTAAGTTGAAACTATATAATGGACTTGCAAAGTTTGCAGATGAATGAACAATGGCATCTGACAGCGAAGGACAGCTTATATTATTGAATGCTTGAAAGAAACAATGCAAGAGGCATCGGATAAAGGTTAACCACAAGAAAACAAAAGTAACAAAATCCTTAAGAAGTACGAATGCCAAGTCAAATATTTCAGTAGGAGAAAATTAACTAGAACAGGTCGAGCAGTAAATATATTTGGGCAATTATTATTATAGCAATGGAAGTGCTGCAATTGGGTCATTAGGAGAGGAATAGCCTTATTGATAGACGCATGTACAAGATGAAGAGAATTTATGATGGGTACACTGAATAAAGATGTGAAGAAAAGATTTGTAATGACTATAATTGGGTAGTAATTTATGGATATGAGACTTGGTATTTGAGGCAAGAGAATGAGTATAGATTTGAGGCTTTTGAGATGTGGGTGAAGAGGGGAAAATAGGCTGCACAGAGAGAGAGAGAGAGCCAAACGCTGAGGTTTAGGAATAGGGTGGGCGAAGGGAGGAAGTTCCTGGGGAAATCTGAAAAAAGGCAGAGAAAACTGGATGTAGAAAATACTGAAAGATAGTGGGATGTGGAAGGCCACAATAGATGTTATAGTTTTAGTTTTATTTAGTACCCTGCAAGCCATCACTAGGGTATGTGGTAGGGGGTGATTACTTACCAGACTATCATTGATCCAAAAAAAACCTTTATTTTTAGTATTTTTTTAGTAACCTGCAAGCAAGGGTCTGAGGCAGGGGGTGAATACACATCAGATTAATTTTAACTCTAATATTTTTACCCCTAATGTGGTCGGACGTTATTCTCATCCCTTATCGTTCATGGAAAAAATGACATCTTAAATCTATTTGCTCTGCTCTTAATCGCTCAAATTCTATTGACATGATCTCTCCTTAGGGGTTAGGTGGTAGAAGAGACTACATAGTCTGAAACTGCCCCAAAATAAAGATGTCTATCTATTGTTGTACGATTGGGTTAATTATACATTTTCAACATCATTGCTGGAGAGACATCCTTCCAATTTATGCAAGAAATTTAATCTGTCTTTAAAACTTCGCTTCGTGAATGATTCCAAACCTAGATCATCTAATGATTTTGATACGCTACTCAGTTTGTCATAACATCGTGTCACAAATCTATCTCCTCTACGCTGCATGCGATCCAATTTGGCTATTAATCCATCTTCATAAAGACCCCATATACTAGCACCATATTCTAAATGAAGCCTAACGAGCGAAATATAACATTACTCTTTAAACTTTTCATCACATTTCCCCAACACTCTTCTAATACTCGTAACTCCTAATTTTTTTATAGCTTGCCCACATATTCCCTGTATGTTTCACCAAGGAGAGGTCGTTAGTGAGGGTAATGTAAGTATTTAATCGATCTATACTTTCTATTTCGGTGTTCCTAATGCAGTAGGCGTTCGGGAGGGAAATGCTCATTTTCCAAAAATTCATCACTACGCGCTTTTTTTAGTTAAATTCTGATTGCTATGTTCTACTGAGAAGAGGATTTTCACATTTTTACGCATATGGCACTGGATACGTCGGGCAGTAAAGTTGAAATTGCTATTACTGGATTCAATTCCAACAGGGATATCATACGTATATTTTTGCTTGGGGGGGGGGGGGTGAGGTTTTTTTGGGAAGACTTTGTAGGGCAGTGGTGATGAATTAGCATCTCGCTCCGCTTGCGACCTACCCATGGGCTCTGAAAGAGCGTTGTTCTAAGGTTGGTGCAGGGTTTGTCAATGTTTGGAATAGCTCGGGATCTCCTCTATCGAATCATCTGCACAGGCGGCGGCCGAGCTCGTCCCGCAATCGCAAACGAATTGAATGCCACTGCACTATCGCTTGGCATACTACCTCCTTAGATCTCTGAAAGTAAGAAATGAATTCTTTTCCACACATTTTCACTTTCCACGAATAGTTTTTACTTCTTATAGTAATTTGCCCACGTGCACAAACAGGCAGTGAATATTTAAAAAGATACTGCCCAGGGGTTCTCAACTAATAATAAACTAACCCTAGGGGAAATTTTTGGAGGTTTAGTAGGGAGTTAGGACCAATATTCAGCTAAATGTGATGTTCTTTAGTTTGTGATATATTATCAACATTTCTACTCTTATTAAATTTTAATACTCTGCCAGAAAAATATTAAAATAAATGTATATGTACTAATACAGGTTGAAAAAAATACTTTCAATATAAATGCCTATTATTTGGTATGCATTTTTGAATTTGGATATCTTGAGAAGAGGAAGTGAAAGTCCAAACTATGATCAACGGGAGGAATTGAGCAAAAAGGGGTTGAACGACTGGTATACTCGTAGTGCTAGGAAAATGTTGATGGTAGGGTTTGAGTTTTTCGTGAGTTGCATAGAAATAGTTTGATTTTTCCGCCAACTTCATCACTCTGGCACTTATGCTATTTATCTATCCTTAAAAATCAACCGCAAGGTTGGTCTCAATAAGGGTGTGTAGAACTCACTCCGAAATAAACCTTGAGGTATGTAAAATTCAAGTACTCGGGGTTATGGAACCAGTTCTTTTCCTTGTGCATCCTTACCATTCCATTCCCCGCGAAATTTCACAATTCAGGAAATCGCAGTAGTATCAGGGGAGGCGACCGATGGTTGAGGTATTTGAAACCTTTGGAGATGGTTGAGCAATGCGGCAGAGGAAGGATTTACAGGGAATGGGGAAGGGTGGATAGAAACCGGGTGTCGGCATTGGATTACTCCTAACGAAAAACGCCAAGAGGTCACTCAATGTAACATCCCAGTCGACGGACGACGCTCTCCACTTTGAGGTGCTCTCCACACGGTGCCCTAGTAGGGATCAGGATGCATCGGAAACATTCTCCCTCCTCCGGGATTTGAACCAGGGCCTATGAGGGGAGGGAAGGCAAGACACAAGCCATCGCACCAACCCGATCCGTTTTGGGATGTGGACCCTGAACCATCGGAACAGTAGACGAACGCTCTACCTACTATGCTGCTTCGTCGACGCATGGGCATGGATTGTTTAAATACGAATCTAAAAATACTTTTCGAATTGACTTGATCGTTAAAATTTGATTGGGACGACCACGTATTCGGTAAAGTTTAATTTCATTCGATATTCCATTTTGTTTTAATTAAAAACTCGGATTCCATCTCCAAGAATTCTGAATCAAACCAATTCCGACCCAGATCAGAGCGTGACGAGCAATCCTCGATTTACATCATCTTCCGAATGGTAGAAAACAGTCCCGATTCAGAATTAAACGATGAATTCCTATTCCAATCCGATGATGCAACTCGATTCGATTAGATCCAATTCAAATGGACTCTCGGAAATGATTGTTCAATGATGATTCAGAGATTTCTTATTACTTTGTAGCATATATGGGTATTAAAATTTTGGTAAAAATATTGGAAATTTACCTATCTTAATTTTTACTTTACCTTACTTGACCTTTTTTTACGGTTTTACTGCTTTACCATAACGGGTCTAAGTGTAACTCTCGGTGCTTGAGGCTACCACTGATGGTACCCCAGAGTTTAAACCCAATGGCTTAGCAATTTATGTAATTAGGTATTCCCTCATATCTATGCGGGACATCCTGCGCAGGAATGAACCTTGGATACATCGGAATCTATCTTTCACTCTTGCAGTCATGATTCCAATCGCCGCCAGATATCTGAAAAAGGCAAACGTCGTGATGAATTGAACTACCTTCATTTTTGAATTATTGAACTGTTTCAGGGTCAGGCACGTTTCTTGCCAGCATCACACGAATCCCTAAAGGATAAGAATTTTTGGAGGCACGGTGAGCCGAAAAGACCAATTGTGACAGTGGACCACCCTGATGCGTAATGAGCTCGCATTTTTCTCTAAGGAGAAGGATGTCTTTATTCTTAAAAAGAGTAGGACAGAAGAAACTATGCATTCTGATTTGATAGAAGTGGCTCAATTTTCTAATGGGTCGAGTAGAATGAGTGAAAGCAAACCATGGAAAAGCATACCAATATATTCACTGTGGGGAAGGTAAAATTAACCCAGGATATGAATTCGGATGCCTCGCGGGCCCTACCTGAAAGGGTTCGGTTCTTCAAAGTGTTTGGTTAGATTTATCTTTTTCCATTAAAAGTAGTAACTACCGTCTTTGGGAAGGATTTCAATGGACACAGACTGAACACGTCAATATTTCTTGGCTAATAAGACACAATGTGGCGCGCCACACTACAATTAACTCTACTTCAAATCCCCATACATTCTAGCTCCTTCATTCCATCCAGCATTCCTATCCTTTTCCCCCTACCTCGCTTGTACAACGTTCTCCCGTCTTAAAGATTTGTCAAACATTATTATGTCCAACGCAGAAGCGTACCTACTTTGCTTGAAAATTTAGGCTGATTCCCGTGCACAGCGGGGTTTACAGTATAGATTAAATTTTTTGTAAACATTTATAAAGATGGGTCCTTTTCCGATGACATCAAGAACATAATACGAACCCCAACGTATTGAGGTCGGAGGGGTCACGAATATAAGATTAGACAGGGAGACTGCAAGACTGACAGGTTTAAAATAGTCATTTTTTCCAAGAAAGATAAGAGACCAGAATGCTTGTAATCCCCCAGGAGTCAGTTCGACACAATAAGTATTAACCTACAAGGTAGGGACTGCGCGTGGTTATATACATATTTTTTTTGTAGGTCCCCCCCCTTGCCCCGCCCATTTGGAAAACCCTTACCCCCTCACCCCTTACCCTTTCCTCCTGGTGCTGCACCCCCTGCCACATACCTTTTTGCTGACTCGCAGGGTATTGATGTAGATGTAGAACAGTCTTCAGCATTCCATCGCCATTCAAAATACTCTGCATCCTTCTTTCCAATCTCCTTTGCATTTTTTCCAGCAACACTCTCCTCCCACCCACCATGTCTAGTACTTCTTCCTTTGTTTTTCTTTCCGTTTCTTTTACATTTTCCATACTTCTCCACACCCTTTTGTCAACATTTTAGAATCTGAGCCCATCGTCTTGCTTCGATGACCATGTTTCCGCACTGTGCAAGACCACGCTCCACATCAAAGTTTAAACTAGTCTTTTCTGAACATAACTACTCAACATTCCATCCCTGTCATCAGTTCCCTCCTACTTGTGAAAGCTTCCTTGCTTAACGCAATTTTTCTTCGTATGCCCCTGCTAATTTAACCATCGTGGCTCAAAACACGCTGAAGACAGGCTAACTGTTCCATCTGCTCTTGTTTTTTCCTCCAATTTTAACGTTAAATATAGCTTTCCTCTTTCTCAAAAACCTCTGAATTTGTATTGTTACATTGATTCTCATCCCATGCCTATCATACTGATCCAATGCGCTCAGCAATGCATGCAACCTATTCCTTGGCTGACTGGCTTACTATGGCTTGGCCATCTGCACACCTAACTAATTTTTTGCATTCCCCACCGAATTTAATTCTATTCTGCAGTTCTTCGAACTTTTACCATTTCCTCCACACACAGTTTGGAAAGCCCGGCTGATGATGGACACACCTGTCTTAGCCTTCTTCCTAGTACTGCCCATGCCGACTCTCTACCCACCACACATGCCTAAGCAGTTTGAGATATGAACACGTTGAAACCTATCTAGCACCTTCAAACATTGGTTGTCTTGCAGCCAAGAACAGCTGAGCGTCTATAATGAAAGTTTACAAACTACAAGTATAGAGTTAAATGGGGTCCATTGTAATCTATACTCCACCATAATCACCGATATCTTCCTTCATCCCAAGGCCACGAAGTACAGAAGTAATATTGACATCTTGTGACAACGATTAGGTCCAAAAGTTCCGTATTAGATGCCCCAGCTTTAATGTAAAATTGCGCTCAAATATATGTCGTCCAAACATCAAAAGTTATTGTGCGTACACATTTTTTCATAAACGTACTTTAACTTTTTGTCGACTTCTGACTCGTAGGGTGATATTGCAAATCTTAAGTGTTCGTAGAGAAGGCATAATAACATTGAAAACAGGCTTTTGATTTGATGACAATCGATCCGCGAAATGTGTTTAGACTGCGTTCAATTCCTCTGAAACGTTTTCTCGAAATATATGTTTGTGTGTGTAAATATTAAAGCAAAACACTTGTAAAAAATATTATTCCTCCCAGGGTTCGTTTTCTCATAATTATGAGGAGTTAAGGTCAATGTTATGATCATTTTCGACAGTAAGAACAGATGGTCATGTGTGGATTTTGCGAGAGTAGGAAACGTAAAGACTAACTCGGCGTAGATGTGCAAGGTCTGTCCCAAGAGAAGTAGGACTAATTTTTTCCCGGTTAGACGGATGGACGGGTGGCGGTTTCTCTGGCTGGGTTCGAGGGAAGAGTCTCAGGAAAGGTTGGAGGCCGGTGGCAGTTGGCTCCCAGCCTTTGCGAAGTGCGGATCATCCGTTTGCGAAACATCTATAACGTGACCTCGTTTCGCTCCGTCATGAACCGGTTATTGGAACAGCGCTACGCCTTCAAATTGTACGTGAAACTGGGCAAAACCGGGAAAGAGACTCATTTTATGCTTAAGACAGCCTGCTGTGCTTTTAGCGCCATAGTTAGCTCTGGTGTTTTTGCGTGGCGCAAGTTGTTTCGGAAGTGTAGACAATATTTTGAAAACCCAAACGTTCAGGATGTCCCTCGACCTCAAAAAGTGGCAAAAATCTTGCACGAGTGAAGGATTTTTTGGACCAGGATCAGAGATTTAGTGTTTGCATGGTTTGTAATGAACTTGACATCCTTAAAAGTGCATCGGCTTGTGACCGAAAACATGAGCATGAGAAAGGTGTGTGCGAAGTTAGTGCCGCGAGTGCTCTCGGAACAAAAGGAAACTAGCACGCAGATTTGCCAAGACCTTCTCCGCCATGTGAGTGAGGATCCAAATTTTTAAACAATATCCCGCCAGATTTCTTCCTCTTCCCCCGTCTCAAATTTGTGCCGAAATAACGTCACCACGGTTCGGCGGAAGCGTTACAACAAGCCGTTACGAGGGATGCTTAGTAGCATTCAAGGCACCACCTTCCAGAAGGCGTGGAAAACCCGCTAGCAGTGGTGTTTGGACGCACATTGGTGCTACTTCGAAGACATTTGAGTAATGTATCAATTCTGGCAATGCATATTTTTAATCGACTCAGACCTACTACTTTTGGGACAGACCTTGTATTAGTTCAGAATAAACAAGAGGCGTTCATATTTGAAAGAATTATCCGAGTGGTATAGTGAAGTGTACTAAATACGTCAGCAACAGGCCGGAATATTGCTGGACATTCCTGTTTACACAGGAAATAGATCCGGATTCTCATTGCAGGAAGGCAGTGATTTTATAATGAAAGCAATAAAATTTTGTGGCCCAGCGACATTGCCCTTTCGATAGATATTTATCAATATATTTTTCATTTTTATGTCGATGTTTTTCAATACCGATTAAACAGGGTTTCGATACATTGTCAGATAGCACAGCCAGAAGGGTATTAACTGCGACTTTCGCAACTCAAATAAGGGAATGTTCCGACTACTATATCTTCATACTACGAAACATCTCCGACTTAACCAGCAGGCCCGGGACGAGGGGGTTCGGCAGGGGAGGTCTAGGTCACGTGCCATTAGAGTAATGCACTTGATAGCATTCGGGAAGTTTGACGTTAATTCTTGAACGGATGGAAATAGATGCGCTAGTTGAAGGAGCTTTTACGAGGAGGAAAGAGTTGGTGATAAGAGAGATGCAATTGTTTAAAATTAAAATTTCTAATTACTTTGTGGATCGCATTTTAAGTGTAGAAGAGTAGTAGATTTAAGATATCATTTTTTCCACGACCAATCAGACCGCGGCAGGGACATATTCGGGTCGAAATTGGTCTGGAGTGTATTTCACTCTGCCACACACCCTAGCGGTGGCTTGCGGGTTATTAAAATATCAAATAATACCTCTCGTTTTTATAAACCGATATCATAGGCACAAGTGATAATTTGAAGCATGGTAGCCTGGACCAATCTTCCGAATGCTGACCGGAAGAGGGTTCCAGGATTAGCTGTGATTAACTGGATACCTATGCAGGAAAAGGACCTACCCACCTCCTTATTCTGATTTAGGGGTTTTATGATACGGTAGGTCTGAATACCGGGCCCTCATCTATGGAAATTTAAACTTAATAAATTTATATTATTTAATATGCTTTTCATCCGCGATAAATCGAATTTTAAAAAAACCTGAAAAATGTATTCTTCGCACGCATTTCGTCCGAAGGAAACGATTTGAACGTTTACCATTCTGCGTCAAATGCGATTTACTCAGTTGTCATCACAGTCAGCGACGTTACCTTCCCACCTGGAATCGAAAAAATATCCAGAAGTTGTATTCATTGCACTTAAAGGAATACGAGAAGTTTTTCTTTATCACTGTGGAAGCGAACTTGTGACCAAATCAACGAAGGGAAAGAAGAATGCATGTATCTCAAAATAGAAAACTTGTATTGCTTTTCTGGTGCACTTCTCCGCTTCCTAGGCATAGTCTACTTTAGTAATATGGCTTCAATACCTCAAGTCACTTTCATGAAACCTCAATGACTGCAACTGAACAGACATGCTATTTTCATCTACTATCTGCTTCCTCTTTGGATAACACGAGACTCAATTATCGACTCCGGCAAATCGGATGTAAGGAAGAATACCTGTAGTATGGTTATGCAGAAATAAAACAACTCGCGATAGCATGAAACGGAACGCAGTAGCCGACTATGAAAACAACGAAATATTATGCATACATCTTATCCTTCCTTTTGCGGTATCTTTTATACTCGGACAATGACGGGGAACGTAAACATCAGGTGAAAATAAAAGACATTCTTTCAGCCATTAAGAACGCAATGATCGACACTAAAGCGATGATCTGATCAAAGGAATATTAAAATTTTATCGAAAATATAATGAAATGTCTTTAAGTACGCATTTTATTTCGTCTTTTCCATTATTACTAATATTTTTCTGTTGCATCATGCCATTGTACATACTCCATTGCACACAATGTTCTTTTTCACAGAAACGACCCTTCATGTGATTATACATATAAGAATGACTTGAATATGCTTGATGGAGTTTCGACGTACGAATGCAAACAAAAAAAATGAGCATAAAAACAGTAAGAAAAATCATAAATACGAATGAGATATTTGGTATTTTTTTCATGTGAAGTGTTGTTATGGTTTAACAGATTAGACTTCCTACCGCCGCCACTGGCATACCGGGGTCGTCATCGATTGACGCCTCTGAACACAATTAGTTCTACTCCAACTTGTGAAGATACTTTGCCTAGTAGCTTGAGGTAAACGCTAGTGGCGATTAAATTGTGTGTTTTAAAATCATAGAAGCGGTTAGCTCAGCCATAAATATTATCTTTCACTATTTGTACTTAAACAGTGTGTATATGAAATTTATTTGGACCTTGAGAAAAATAAGTAACGGGAATATAGGGAAAATATAGACTGAAATGAACTCATTATTATACGCATACATTAATTTGCCTCTCCGTATAATAACCTATGAAGGAAACATTCCGGATTGCCGAGATAGGTCCCGTTATATCTTTGCAATAAGTTACACGCAAAACTCCCAGTTGCCGCGACTTGTAACAGAGGACGTTTTCAGTTCGTTTCCCGTTAGGTTTTGAAGCAGTTAAGCCATTGAATTCGGACAGCTATAAAGGAATATCGTAGCACAAGTCTAAAATCTTCCAAATTTTCTCAAGCATTCTTCTGAGAATAGAGTCATAAAGAATTGTCGCATTTTGTACATAATATTGTACATATTCGTTTAGACTGGACACTTTACGATGCATAGGCTAGCACTCTATTACTCTCGATTCCAATATTTTAGATGTTGCTCATTATGCTCAACTTTACCTCCTCGGTAAATGTTCAAAATTGAGAGTAGACATTTATGATGTAATATTACGCAACCTTAATATTAACATTCATTTTACTTCATTAATTGACGCATCGCAGTGCAACTCTATTTCACACGAGTATCATGTACATTGATACTGATGCAATATCTTACAGTCGTATTTGGTTTGAGGCAAGGTTTCATGAAATGTCCTGTGGGATGATTGAAGAGGCTTCGAGGTAGCGTAGGCACAAATTATTTCCATGATCTCAACAGCGGGTAGTGCGCGCGTGGCAATCATGGGTGGTGAAAGTTCGGGAACCTGGATTTGCTGAGAGGCTGGCATTCTTGCCTCTGGGAAACAATATTAAATTGAATGTGTATCGTTGTTTCACACCTCCATGTATCAGTTTGGATGAAAACATAACTACGGTTATTTTAATTTAACGTATAAATAAGATATTCCAACGGTTTTAAGTTTTCTTGGGCCTCGCTTCTATAATTTAACATTATTGTTTGTTTATTATTATTCAATATTATTGTTGTCAAGAATAGCTACGACATCCCAACATATTTTTAACGCTTTAATATGTTGATATTCGGTTCGATAAGTTTCTCATTCTCTCTTCAAAAATTATACGAACAATCAGAAAGAGTCCGCATATTATTACTTCTGGGTAAACTGAGTTTTTCAAATGATACTTATAATTATCTTTTTTGTGAAATTAATTACGATTTCTTCAATAAGCGAGTTCTTTACTTAACGGATTGAAAAATGCATAATTAATAACGTCCTGGAAAGATGGTGAAAATCTGTGAGAATGAAGTAGAATTTTGAAAAAACAATTCCTTAAAACTGAAAAAACAGAAGCAACATAATAAATACTTTTCAATGAGTGGTCTAAATTTTCTTCCAAATACTTAATATTAATCTCTATCTCAATTTTTAAACAATTGCATGTGTTTTTACGCTATTTTTGGAATGATGGATAATTTTTATAAAATCTGGACGAGAATAATTACCTAGACTCACACACTTTATTTTGTCGCCTAACTCGAGGTATTTGTGAGCAAACAACTTGCGCGAATCATCTTGAATATCGTCATCGGGTACCTGACTTTACTTATTAAGGGTACTTTCTTCCTTTATTAGCACAATGTTAATTCATCGACAAAGGTTGTACATGGCACGTCTTTTAAATTGATAATCATTTACCTCAATGCTGTTATGTATTATTGCGACAATGAGATACACAGATAAGAGAGAAATAATCTCAAAACCGAACTTTGAGTGATTTCAATTTCAAAAAATGTAAATTCACAATGGCTATTTTCAAACATTGCTCACTGATATCGCAATGAACAGATCGGTATTCCACGAAACCTCGCCCTTTGTAGTTTATGCAAAAATACGTGGTGATTAAGTGTATAGATCACCATTTTAATATCAATATTCAATCGAAAATTGGGATGGATTACGCTACATTTGCTGCTTTATATTCGAGTATTATGAGAAATGACTTTCAAAAGCACAATCTGTTCCTTTTTCTTACCAAAATACTAATTGAAAAGAACTTAAAACCCGTTTTTTTGCAAAAATATGTCCGCGATCTTATTTTAAACCAGTATTATTATGAGTTTGGAAAATATTAATAAATAACGAGTTTGGTCCATAATTGTGATTTTTGGGTTAATCGGCATTTTTTAAATGAGGGCATTACCACGTCTTTTCTTAAATGACTGTGAAAATCACCTTTCGACACAGTTTTTCAAAATATCAATCAGTAAATCGATGGAAATTTTGATGCGTTAATTTCAATCAAGTGAGGAGGCCAGTCAAATTTCAATTCCTTAAACAGTTCGTATTTGATGTTTCAATTTCGTGGGAATTTGTCGTCCTCCTTATTACAAGCAATGGGGTCATTTTTGTCATCATTAGCAGAAATATTGAATGATCAGATATATCTTCAAAAGTAAAAATCAACATTAAAATCCTTATTTATGCAACATACAATAGGTAACAAAAATATTTGGTCAAAGCATGAATTTTTAGTAGGTAAGTCGAGTTGGTTAATTGAAAAATAAATAATAGCTCGAATAATGGTTCTACCTAAGAAAATAATGACTAAAAATAGCAGGACACACTTTCCATGGCTGGGATTGAATTTGTTGCGTTTTCAGTTCTTTATGGGCACAGCTTGGTATTTCAGGGAGGAGCAGCGGGTCTCTTAAGAGTCAGCATGAACGCACGCAAATCCCGTGAGTAAACATGCTTTTTTGTTTAGATGACAGCGTCGACCGTAGAAGAGAACGAAAGACGGCGTCACCTTCCCTCAATCATCCTCCTCCCGATGGACTTCACACTAAATAACTCTATTTTTTTCCTGACTACATTCTTTACTTCCCACTTCGACCTTTCTCCTCCGCCCTCCCTTATCAAAGGCCATCCTCCAGCATAAATTGCCGCATAAATTATATTTTTTGAATTTTGCCTTGAAAATGACGCGATAGCTTTTGAAATCGAGGTTGGTTGATGGCGAGAATGTATACGTAGAAAAGTACATTCAGTGTTCTCTATTTCGGTTGGATGAGTGGAGCTGTTTTGTTTCCACCCTGAAAAGTCCCACCCTGAAAAAAGAGGTTCACCTCTTGATTCTGACCTTTAGAAATTGTTTTATTTTTTTCGTGGATGACTGGAGCCCGTGGAGAGATAAAAGGGGGCTGGCGTAAGGGTCACGAAGGATGGGACGAGTGACGAGAAGGGTTGGGCGATTTTTCAACGGGGGCGGGGGTGTGGTGGAGGAAGCATTCGGGTTTTGTTGGAAGCCCCCCGCCCCCCGTGACATATTGCACAGTAGGAGAGTCGGGCGGGGAAAGGCTCCCGGAACGGGCTCCTCGCTTCCAAAGGAATCTCTCTCGGTCTCAAGGACTGCAGAATGGAAACGCCCAGCCCAAGGGTGGCGCGCCACGAGCCAGCGCACTCGCGGGCGAAATGAAACCGTGACGAACGATTTGTCCTTTTTTTCAAGTCGACCAGCCGACGACCGGTAACGAAAGGAGGGAAGGCTCGCTTGGACGCCATGAATGATATATTCTATCGTACGAATACAATAAAAATCTCCGTCTTTTGCACGGTCAGTGGCGAAGACAGGATTAAAACCTGGGCGAGGACTTGAAATGAATTTAAAAAAAAAATCAAAGGTGTTTTGAATAACTGGAGGTGCGTTAGCCGTAAAGCCTAATGAATATCGCCGCAGGCCGGATGGTCCATGATTCTGATACCGGATGATTCCATAGGATGAACCGAACATTGGCACAAAGAAAGGAACTGCCCCAACCTGAAAGAGTGACCTCTTCTTCCATCCGTCAAGAGCAACCTTCGGGTTCTTTACTGTGTTGGCAATTGTTTTGAATAGTTGCGCCTTCTCTGCCATTGGTCAATACTGTGCAATGAAAATAGTTCTTAATTGTTAAAAATATAAGCGAATCTGTAAATGGGAGATTGGATCCTACTCCTCTCCGCCTCTGTCCTCGTGAGATGCTGCACCTATCCGAATACGACCCCTGCCAGCACCTATATCCACGTCCTTAAAGAAATTCCGTGAGGTGACGTTAAAGCTTCCAAGTAGCTGATTTATGAACCTTCTCTTTTAGCGAGGTGATTATTGCATATTTCCTTCTGTTCGCCGTTTAATATTTTTCCATTAATGCTTTTTACGACCCTGGTTGAAGTTCACAAGGCCAATCTTGGATCTGCTCCTTGGAATACCGAGCGACCTTACATCGTCAATGTTCTAACTCACCAAAGTATGTTGTTGGATTAACATTCATCGCCAATATTGAATTCGACAAATGTGATTGGAACGAAAACAATGCAGCAATAACCAGAATTACCCTGAAAACTAATAACTTTAATACTATATTCCGGGCGAGGTTTTGCATTCGAAATATTATTCGTCATTCGTTACGTGCGTAAAACATTTCCTACACTCTTCAAGAAATTTTTGACGCAAAAACATGCATGAGATATTTCGAAGACCCAGTCCATCCCCACCATTTGTCCTTGCCAGAGGAAATCATCTGATGGCAGTAAAGAACATCCGTGACCTTTAAGTTAGCTCTTGAGTACTCACTATGTGACTCAAAAAGGTGTCTGCCAAGGTCTTTTAATACAAGAAGGACGGAGGCTGCACCATTCGATTGAAGAAACGTATTTACGCGCAAAAATAACGAAGTTTAGAAGCAAGAACATCAAGTATTACTAAAAGTCACGGAAGTTGATGTTGTGGTAAAGAGTTTCCTCTTGTCCTCCAAAACGTCATAGTATGGAATGTAAAATGCTTGTCTTTCGTAAATGGAATTAATCCAACGGCATCATTTTACAATCAGCAGTAAATCTGAGGGAAATTCCACAATATAACATATATATAGTGCCTCCCCGAACACCCTCTATAAGAGCGCAATGGACTAAATGCTCATTTGCATAATAAATATTTGCATAAAAAATAGGAAAATTGATGGGCCCTTGAAAATGAGATATTTTTGGGAAAGAGGCTGCCAGCAACAATAATACTTAAAGTGTTCCATCCATTGCCTCAAAAGAAAAGAGACAGTATTAGGCTTTACCTGTGTGTAATTCTATCATGAACTCAATGCTGGGAGATATTATCAGGTGAGACCATGGTTGCGCATCAATAAAAATCATTCTGTGGATTTGCAGTTCTTTTATATAGTTCATGATTTAAAATAATCGGTCAAAGAATAGAAATCAATAAAAATCATCGATTCAAAATATCGTCAGGCTTGGAAGTTTATGATAAACAAGTAGAATTTAATGATAAGAAATGGCAAGTCTTGAAATTTTTTATTCTTTTCGGTTTCATTTTCTATTTTTTTTTGAGGGTCTCAAATGATGACTTCCACGTCCCCTCATAGAGTCGCCGAGCAGTTTGGGGAACAATGCACCTGGAATTCCACCTCGTCAGCACGTTTAGTTAGCGTCAAGTCCCCCGCAAATACAGATCGAACGGAGTGCACTTCGAAATGACTTCGTTCAAGAAGTAATTCCATGACACATCTAACCTGTGATTGGGAAATCTCTGTTCCGAACGAGCAATAACGATATTTTATGCATACATGTGCATAATCACGATAAATAAAACCAAATTATCGGAAATAAAGGTAATCATTAAAACAGAAATACTTACTTTAACTTCGATCGATCACTGGACCGGTGTGAATGTATTCTATTTGAAATCTTGCAATATGATAAATGGCATGGCGACGAACTTCGATGTTATCCCTTTCGCAACAGCGACAGAAATATTGCTTCACTCGTCCGTTGACAATTTTCACTACTTTGGTGAGAGTAAGCGCAGAATTTTGCACCCTTCGAGCTATTCGTTCGTCATTCCCCTCACCAATAATACTTCTGGGGTCCCCTTCGACACCACTGCTACATATTGTCTTATGCTATTTCTTTGTCAATGGCCATTAAATATGTCTCGCATTGGATCACGTCAACTGCTGTTTTTATTTTTGGAGCATTTGATGCGGTGTTATCACAATCACCCAAGCACGAAGGTCACCTTGAGGTTCTCGTACACGACCGTGGATGGAAGATTAAGAGATCGTGTGATCTGTCGACCACGAATAACTCTCCGCTATGCCAGCAATGGAGAAAATTCTCAGCCGATCTAAGTACTGGATCAAAGTAACGCTGCACACCAGTTGCCCCGCAGTTGGCCAACACACATACGTAGAAATTTTCTGACGGCAAACGAATGAAATCTCATGTTTCATTTTATCAAAAGACGTGTTCAAATTACCATAGATATCACCTTGAGTAATATTTGTGACTTTTATTTGTGAATATTTCGTAATTTGTGGGGGGTGGTGGTACAGTTCTTTTTTATTTTTATCTCTTTCGGTGATAATTAATTGCTCCATCTTACTCACACCGGCAAGTAAACATGAGATATGACGCTTCAGCTAGCGAAATATTTTTCTTTGCGAAAGCCTACAGTAACAAATTAAAGGAAAACTCCTATAGCCGTAATAATTTAGCACCACTCGTCCTGCAAATGAAAACGAAATTTGTTGTGATGGTTTGTGGGAAAATAAATCCCACGACAGTCACCAACCACAGCCGCTCAACAAGATTACCCTTCTGTAGTAGCTTGCGGGAATGTTACTTCCTCGCCAGTGACCAACTACTAGACACAAACACTTACACCCAAATGATATCCTTCCCAGGGTTAAAGGGACTCCTCCAACAGAAAGTTGTAGGTACAGTTCTTATAACATTATAAGTGGTAAGTAAAAAACTGTCAGTTGCAAGTGCATATTTTCCTTCAGTTTGCTGAGAAGGGCCACTTTGTGGCAGAAATACGTGTTTACGACGCACACCCTCGTCTTTCCCTGTTTGCCGTTATCTCTAGACGTTACTCAATTTGATTAATATTCTCCCAGTAGTTAGGTCCTGTTTCAATGTGTGAGTGTTTTCCTGAGTGCTTGGGGGTGTGTCTGCTCTGTGGATGTCCCTGGCGCGGAATTTAATTCCCGTAAACGGTCACGAATAGTACCTGTATGTATGTGTTCATAAACACAGGAATCCTTTACGGAGTCCCTTTAACCCTGTGAAGGATTTCACTTGGGTGTGATTGTTTGTGTCTGTAGTTGGTCACTGGCGAGGAAGTAACATTCCCGCAAACTTCCACAAAAGGGTATTCTGTATGAGCGGTTGTGGTTGGTCACTGTCGTGGAATACGTATCTTTTCCCACAAGCCATCACAACCATATAATTTAGTTTTCATTGCGGAACGAGTGGTGCTAACTTATTACGTCTATAGGAGGTTTACTTTAATTTGTCATTTTACGAGGCCGTAGAGCTCAACTTTCCTAGATTTTAAAGTTTACAGTGTTTATTGAAAAATGTTTTAGAGTTAAGTCAGTGGTTTAGCTCACTTCAGTTTGTGATTTGGAATACCAAACAGCATTTTTAATCATCATGTTACATGAATTTGTACGTCTCACGGCATTTTAGATGAAAACACAAGTGATCAGTCCTCAAACAGTAAGCTTCGTCCTCGTTTTCACTTGGAGAAAACTCCTCAAATTTTTTTATCTTCCGCTGCTCGAAAAGAATCTATTCCCCATTAAATATGGCGAACTCGATATTTAGGTTAATAGCTTTATAAAGCGCACGATGCGGATTTACAATTTTTCGCTAGGGGACCTTGGATTGATGAGAGATTGAGTCAGTAAGAGTACACGCGAATGGTCTTTCAGATCCAAGGGAGCCGTAGCTGTAATTCGGTCCGTGGACTCTCCCTTTTTTTTAACAGCGGACGGCCAATTACGAAAATTATTTACCCAAAGCACCGGCCACCGCCCGGGCTGGAGAGAGGTCAGGCAAGGCCGACGACGGGCCCCGTCCCCCCTCACCTTCCACGAGCAGGAAGCTAATGTTCTATGCGAAGGACTGCGATGGTGCTTCCATCAATGTTTCGTTTGGTTGGAAAGACGTTTATTTTTTTCACGCAGTTTACCGTAATGGTGGATTTCGTGAGCGACTCGCATTTTCACCCGGGGAAATCTGCTCGCGCAAGGTCAAATCCCTCCTCCAATTTGGCCCAGAGACGCCAATTTGGGTACTTCAGAAAATATCTCGCACGATGACATGACGTATTTTTTAAATCTTACGCTGCGCGGAAAAAAAATTTCCTGAGGGCATTAACTGTTTATTGTCACCGGGATAAATTAAGGGCACTCAAACAATCGTTCAGTCTCGGATGGTCACTGTTACAAACCCGATTGCTACGATTCTTCGGGCCAGTTTGCATTTTGATGGAGTGATTCATTCGGACCATATAAATTCGCTTGGGTAGGCTGGCGAGAAATAACACCGTTGGATCATAAAACATGAGAAGTACGAAATTGAGTGAACAATTGATCGATGGGAATTTTCGGATGTCGTAAATGTAATTAATGCCGACGAAAATGTATTCAATGGCTATATTAAGACAGATACCATTCACTTCAATTCAATAAAATAAATTAGGAATTCAAGTGATTAAAAAAGTAGTTAGAAACGCAACAAAATCTAATATCCCTCATCGAGAATGAATAGTTTTCTCATACCAACTGTGGAAGCACAGCAATGCGAAATAAACTGCCAAGAAAGCCTCAATATTATTATGGCAATGCGAGTGTTAGCGCTATAATCTGCGGACTCCATGGATACGGAAGAAAAGTAATATGTTTTCGTTTGGAAAAACGTCTTGAAATGTTTAGGTTCCTCACTTACTTAATATTTCAGGTCTTTTAGGACTAAAATTGCTCAAACCATATAAGAAGAGAATTGAATGGAAGATAACACATCTTTGGCAAACTTTTCGTTCTCCATTTTTCCTTACGGTTCCTGAGACCTCAGGATAGATTGACGGAAAGACTAGCAATTGAGATCAAAGCGAGTGAAATGCAGCATCGCTTAATGGTCGCAGATTATAATTACCGTTATGATATCACTGCACTCCAGTCATACTATGCCTTCTACGGTTGTTCAATTATATTAAAACGCGGACATTAGCCTTTCCAACAAGTAAAACCACTATTGAATTACTACTCAACCGAACTCATTTCGACTCAATGGTTCTTTTTCCCCGCAAGAAAATATGGCATTTAATTACTCTTTCGGTGGTTAAATCAATGAGGATAAAATCACCTCCCTGTCCAATGCTCACTCTGACTGCAGTGCATTTGAGCTAATTTTAACTTCGCGGTTTCAGAAATATAATCAATTGTTCGACCTCCTGACGTCATCCCGAGGAAATATGTTAGCAATTTCAATTTCCAAGCAAACGACGGTAATTGTTTCGAGTTTGGCCTAGAAAATGTACTTGAATATCCAGTTTGAGAGAAAGAAAAATCCAGCATGCACAAGATGATGAATGCTCACATTGCTGTGGCATTGAGATTTCTCACTTAGTCTCATGCAACATTTTCATTTCCCAAAGAAGAAAGAATTCCTCCATGCCGCTCCTAATGAACGTCGATTTCCATGGCTGCCGCCGACTCGGGTTGGGGGAGGGGAATTTAGAGCATGGGCACTTGGTAACAAATGGCCGATTGTCAGTCGGAGTACGGAGACTGTTAAATCAAGTCCAGGTCTGATCCACATGTGGGAAGGGGGGAGTGTGGGGGTGGACGAGGAGCAACGGCGAAGGAAGACTTCTCGGCTTCACAGCCGCGCGGCTGACCGCAGATTCTGCCTCGTGATAATGGACAGACGGAGGAGGACCTCCCGCGAAAACTCGACCCATGGTGGGCGCTCTCTCGCTCGCTGTTCCTCACCAAAAGGAATCACAGGGGACGGAAAGAATGGCGTCGGGACTCAGGACGAAAAGAATAGAATTAACGGAACCGAATAGCACGGCGTCTGACATGATCAGATGGCGCACCGCCAGGGGATCTATGAGGGTGGAACACTGCCAGAAATGGGTCGAAGGAATGTCCATATTTTTTTTGAACGTGTACTTCGCTCTCTTCGATTTCCCTCCCACCCTCCCGTGGAAAGATCTAGATTCTAGGCGACCATAGAGGTGTGCTCTTAGGCTTCGATTGGGTCCGTTTTCCGTTCACTTTCGTATGGTTTTATCCAGTGCAATTATTCCCGATATATATGTACATGTACATGCACAGTGTGGCCACTTAGTTGATTGCGTTACCGAGAAAAAGCTTTTCACGACACTGGGATGTGGTATTGATCTGCTATTCATACTCCCGCATCGACTAATAAAGAACCAAGATACTTATATGGTAACATTAACCAGTCGTCTGAACCCAACTAGGCTGCCACTACTATGGGACTTACTAATAGGTATTGCGCCTCTCTTAAGCCTACGAATATTCCAAGCTCTGTAACTTAAACTTTATTTGACAGAAATTAAGATACAAAACGAAAAACAAACACTTGAAAGAAAAGTCTCTTAAAGCTTTAATTAAAGAAGGATTAATTTGAATGATTGACTTAAAATTTATTTGTTCCCAGCTTTTGTTTTCTTCTTTTCCGTCATGGAATTAGAGCTGTTTCTCTTTTATCAAACCAATATTGATTTGATTACGGATTCTCCCACTTGTATCCACGGCAAACATACCAACTGTTATAGCCACGAAGATAATGGTATGTACTCCATGGTCATTCCAGATGAACAAGATTGGAATGTTTATGGAACGGTATTTTCTACACAAACAACTGAAAATAATGTCACTGACAATCATAAACGTTAAATCATTTTAAGAAAGCTATTCCAATTGCTATCCATGCACTTGTTCGATGCACATTCACTTTTCTATGCCAGTTTTGAAGTCTTCTTTCTGTAATATTCCTAAATGAAGAATAGTTACATTTCAATTTTCTTCTTTATTTACGATGAGATTTGTCCGGGATAGTGTGATTGATTTGTTGTCTTCATTTCTTGTACACTCCTCCAGGCCACTTAAATTTACAGAAATAATATGCAACCATGTTATGCACAGTATAAACATCGATACAATTGATTTAATATGGAGCGAGTCTATTATAACGTGAAAATAAAATTGAGGCGTTGCATTCCACATCAATTACCTACACGTAGATGAATGCAAAAATAATGAAAAGCTTGTTCTTCAGTGAATGTTTAGGCGTTTTTTTTCCACGATACGATACACTTTGATAACCAGCTAGTTAACTAGCTAGCTACCTGTTTAATTATCTGATAAGCAGTACTGCTCACCCAAAAGTGACATGGACTGGAATTGGGGAAAAATCCCCAAAGGGCACAATTTTAACTAATTACTCCGCGAGATCCAAATTCAAGGTGGTTTGGAGAATTTTCAGGTTCCATTAGGAAGATAAATTAAGGCCGCTCGAAATCAAACCTGGAACTTTCAACCGATCATTAGCTGTCAGTCGTAAGCCAACAACTTTGGAATATCTGAATTTTATGAATTCGAAATTTCTCAAAGTTTGATATTCCAACGATCTCTTCCGTGTGTTGGACTTCCTTCTCTCATTCTCGTTCCCACTTCCTTTTATCCGACGATAGTTGTAAATGGGCACAGCCGCGTCGTATTCTCATTATCTCTGGTCATTACCGACACCGGTGGTAGGCATGCGTTTAAGGATGGGTAACGCCCTCGGCCATTAAGACGGAGCTGAATGTCGTCGTTAAGTGGCTGTTTGTCCTGCGCTCTGGCCTTTAAGACGTCCCTCCCGATCCGTCTTTATTGCGGTAGCCGTCGAGGGCACTCACTAGTCGTCTTTCTTTGGGTCCGCCGTGATTTCCGGAGTTGGTTGAATTCCCACTTCAGTGGTGAGCGGGACGAATCACTTTCGCGGGGTCCCAAACTTCACATCGGCGATATTCTTATTAACATTCTGGCCGCATGCAATCACGGCGTGGCCTCTCGGAAGCTCAACACGCCCGTTAAAACGGCGATGTGACTACGTGGATTCTTTATGGTACTACGAGCCAGACTTGTGTTGAACTTATCGGAGAGGGTGCGCCGTGAATTCTGAGAGATTATAATGAAGAAAAGGTGAATTATAACTCTTATTGATATTTATTCGGGAAAATTACAAGTCACCTAATATACATACGATATACTTAAAAAATAATGGAAATGAAGGTAGAAACTGTTTTCCACAATAATTCAATCATTAATCATTATCTAGATCAACATGATATTGTGACGCGAGGAAAACTGGATCATGTTAAGTTATAAAAGTTGAGTGGAAAATGAGGTTTCTTCCTTCAACTCAATTTTGGTAAAATTCTGCATAGGGACGCCCAACACGAGTGCGTTAAAATATCACAGTATTCATTTAAAAGCAAAAAGCAATGACTTTCGTGTCGCGTTATATTTCCGTGGCCATGGTTCGAGTTGATGAAATAAACCCCTCCCCAAGGTGTTAAGAAATTTGACCATGTGAAAAGGTTAAAAAGCCCAGCTTACATTAACATTTGTGACTTAGATTGATTGGCCGGAAATTGCGCCGTATTTTTCATGCAATGGAAAATAATTTCTTTGACCGGAAATATTTTTTCCTTACTAACGATAGAAAATGAACGCACTGATTGTGATATTCAGAAGCTCACACGAAAGTATTAGCCACCTCATATGGACATCGCTGTATTTAATTTGATTGAAGTAAAATTTCATGTTTTAATCGGGGCCTCAAAATACTTTTAGGAGCAACACTACCAGATCTTCAACAGTTTTTAAGGAGACTCTTCGCTCCAGCAAATCGATGAAGTGTTTTGAGAATAATAAAAGAGAATAATCCTGGCAATTATTCTTTTGGGTGTGGCCCCATGGAGTTGCTAGGGTTTTCCTTAAGTGAATTAAGTATTGTGTCATAAATTGGTAATGATAATCATAAAATAAAGCTTTAAGAAAGAGCATGGATACAAACATGTGCATGAAAAATTCGAAAAAATCAAAACCTTGACGGGAGTATTGTGGGAAGGATAATTGGTGATACGTTACCGAACTCCTGACAGAAAACCAATACTGACACTTATCTAATGATATTATTCGCCGTAATAATTTTTCACCCTACTGCCCGGACAAAGGAACAGACAAACTTTCCTTAGCACTGCATATATAATCAAGCAAAATTAGAAAGTCTAAGATTTATAAATTAGAGATTCTAAGAATAAGTTTCAACTATCCTTTAATCACTTCTTATTTTTTTCTTCCTTTGATTTTACTGCATACCATTAAACTCTCCAGAAGAGGTTTTTAATGAGGACTGATGTAGAAGTAGAGGAGCATGAGAATCCATTCTTGCCCAACGAATATCACATTTTTTGATCTGGAGAAAGCTTTCGATAATGTGAACTAGAATATGATCCTGCGTACGCTAATGGAAATTGAAATGAATGAGAATGGTAGGAGGGGATCGAGATTGTGCGGTGCCTATCGTACTGGCTTCCCACCCAGAGAGCCTGGGTTCAAATCCCGGCGGTATTGAATATTTTTCAGTAGTATCTCGATCCCTACTTGAGGTGCTTTGTGGAGGGCACTTTGAGTGAGTACACCGTCCGTCGGATGGGACATAAAGCTGCGGACCCCTTGACGCCTTACGTAAAGAGTAGGCTAATACCAATGCCGGGTTTCTCTCCACCCTTCCTCCCTTCCTGCCCATCCCTAATGGCGCATATGACATCAGCTGTCGGTCGCGTCCCCTAAATACTACTACTAATAGCAGGAGATTGATAGACGCTACCTGTACCTCTTAAAAACCAGGTGGCCATTATTAGACGTGGCGCAAGCAGGGAAGGAACTAATAAAAGAAGGAATTAGCCGGGGTTACTCATTATTGCCCTTGATATTGAGTGTGTTCATTGAGAAGAAAATAAATGAGATCAAGGAAAAATAAGAGTAAGAACATACACGGAATATAGAAAGGAAATGTGTAATGCCATTTTTGGACGACAGAGTTATATTTATCGAGAGGAAAGAAAACTCGACAAGCTACGATGGAGAGTGGACACTCGCATAACAAACTGAATCCACTACTGAAGGTAGAAAACGCCACAACATTAGTCATGGTGAAACAGTAGTAAATTCCACCTGATTGTGCGGTGCCTATAAGATTGTTTCCTATGAGCGCAAATTCCTTGGCTTTAATCTCGAGTGGAGGAGAGGTCGACAAATCCAACGAAACACATCTTACGATTCCTCAAATATCCTATATGGATGATTATATTGCTAAATCTCGGTAGTATTGGTTATGGTTAGGTATGAAGAATTGCATGAAAAAGCTCCAGTAAAACTAGTATTAATTAATTTAAAGGTCCTCAGTCCTAGTAGCGCCGAAAATCCACATGTAGAGTGTATATGAGTAAATATATATCCAAATACGTGCATGAGCCAATATTTGTTCATGTATAGCTGATGCTGTAACGACACCCCGCCACTCGTCCTGGCGGAGAATCGCGGGGTAATGTTTAACTGTAGATCAAAGAGGGTCTCGAGAAATAGGAAAGATAAGCCAAACATTAACATTGAAGGGCACTAAATAGAGAATTTAGAATAGTTTACCCATCTAGCAAGTGTTTTGGATGAGATTGGGAAAAGTAATAGCGACATAAGTAGTATAAGTAGGGCAGGCAAAAAGGTGGACGAAAACACAGATATGGAGCGTAGTTTTATACGGCGCAGAAACTTGAACGTCGAGGGAATATGATAAGCGTAGAGTGTAGGCATTTGAGATGTGGATATGGAGAAAAATAGATTAATCAAATTGGACGAGAAAAGAACCAACAGAGGAAGTGCGAGGTCTTACCTGGGTAGAGGAGAAGGTTATTGGGAGAAATTCAGAAGCAGAAATGGACTCAAGGTGTTTAGATTGGAGATGGCATTTGGAGTATTGTGGTTGAAGGGAGAATAAAGGCTCGTATTAGGCAAGCGAGGTAGGGCAGAAAAAAATGGGCCTGTTGAACGGAATGAAGGGAGCCATAAAGTGGGTGGAAGTGAAGGATGAGTTTATTGCAATGTTAGAATATTAACTTGCGTCTCGTTAGTTTTTTTAGATTTATTTAGTACCATGCGAGCCACCGCTAGGGTGTATGGCAGTGAGTTGTTACACACCAGACTACCCTTGATCCAAAACATTTCCCTTCTAGCGCGGTCGAGCAAACATTATCTTATTCTGACCCCTTATCTGTCGTGGGAGAAATGACATCTTAAATCTAACTGTTCTACGCTTAATCTCTCGATTTTTACTGTCGTGATCCCTCCTACCGTAATACGATGGGGCTAATGATACATTTTCAACATCATTGCTAAAGAGACATCCTTCAATTTATGCAAGAAATTCAAATTTTTAAATTTAGCCTTCGCTTCGTGATTGTTTCCCAGTCTAGATCCTCTAATAATTTTGATGCGCTACTCAGTTTGTCATAACAGCGTTTTACAAATCTAGCTCCTCTACGCTGCACGCGGTCTAATCCGGAAATTAATCCAACTTCGTGAGATCCAATATATGATATACTAGGTGAGTCTCAAAAATCTAGCGATGGTTAGGCTTTGTCCATTCAAAAACTCTACCTATCGACCTACCTACCTGGAGGTTACCATTAATAATAAATATAATAACAACAAATTTAAAGATTTTAATTATTGGGAATAAATGTTATCCAACCCTCCGACAATAGGGAAATATGGTCAGCGAAACATTCTACCCTCATCGTCCTTTTGTTATTTTTAGTACGGTATTTGAAGACAAAAATGGCTACTTTTTTTCGGTACACGGAGAGCCATTGAGTAGGTAGCTGCAAACGGGAAGGGCGGAAGAGTCGTCGAGACCGAGGATGGTTGGCTGTGTAACGCGGAAACGACTGGGGGGGGGATTTTTTTCGTGTGGGTGTGGTGGAAAAGAGAGACTCGGAGTAGCAGAAGGTGGGTGGAACATGCGTCGTAGGGTATGCGGGGTCGTCATACGATGGAGTCAAGGGCAAGGTGACTCTCCCCTAAGGTCGGTGATACCCATCGCAAGGCGGAAGTGTAGAGTTTTATAAGTCAAAATGTTATTATTTATGTTGAGAGGGCTTGTGTTTTTCGTTGCGACGAGATGGGGCATAAACGATTACTTAAAGCTAGTACGAGTTAACATCCGTTTATAAATATGTATATACCCGCCATCAAATTCTGTAGGTAGAAATTGGAAGGAACTCGCAGTAACCATCGTGCACCCATTTATAATAAAGGGTGGAATTTTCCCTTTCTTTTGTCCTTCTTTAAAATTCCTAATCAATCCTTTGTGCCTCAATGTGTGTCCAATCCATCCATTTCTTCTTTGTCGTAGAGTTCTCCATATGGCTCTATCCTCTTCTGCTCTTTTATATACTTCCTCGTTCCTAACTTCGTCTGTCCATTTAATCTTCAGCATCGTCCTCCAGCACCATGTTTCAAAGGCTTCTGTACTTCACTGGTCCACTTTTCCAATGTTCCAAGTCTCGGGACCATAGGGCGTCATGCTTCTCACGAAAGTCTTGACGAATTGCTTCCTTCAGCCTTATGTTTTTTGAACATGGTATTTGCCTCTTCTTCACGAATGCGTTCTTGATATATTTATATAAATGTATGCTATTACCTAGCGCTTATTTTTATCCCTCACCTTTTTGGTCCAAAGTATTATTAATAATTAGTCACTGTGACGATTGACCAACTTCCTTGCAAATGAATGCCGTGAATTCAAGTTTTATTTTTTAAGGTGGCCATTAAATATATATCCCATGGTCACGTAAATATAAGTAGATTACTTGTGGCACAAGACTCCTTGTTTATGAAACGACTTGATAAGGGCAAGTTGTACGTTAAATAAAGCTGATCGCATTGTCAATTTCCGTTGTGAACACTCAAAGAACTAACGATTTTCCAACATTAAAACAAAGACCGCAAATTGAACTGAATATTTACATGGATTCGGAAATAATATTACGTATGGCTGATTTCAGTTTTAGCCACTCTCCATTCACGAAAAACCTTATTTTCATCTCCTGGTGTAGTCGTCATTTGCTAATGATTTTTTATATCACGCTTGAACTTCAGATTTGGAGCTATGATTTGATCAAGTACAGTCGGTAGTTATAATAAGGCCTGTTTGGCGTTTTTAATTGCCAGAATTGGAAGTTGAACATGTTAGGCAAGCAAGTTGCGAATTAGGGAGGTGGGATAGGGAACCTACATGTGACGTTACATAATCCACTATAGCTCCTCATGGCAGACTGATATGCTGATGCATGATCCTTCGCGATTTATAGACTTAATTCATCCAATGACATCCATTAAATAAGTAGGCACGGAAACGTCTCAACCTTAGACAACACCATTCTGGTTACGATATAATTCCTCCGTTGATAATATTGCGGTCACTCTTAACGTCGTCTTTCTCTCCCGCCAGAGTCAACCAAATGTAGCTGATAGATGCAAAAAAACATTTCGAGTGTCGAGAGTGTAAAAATAATCTCAATACAAAAAAATATATCATGATTATTGAATGGATTCCAAGGTTTATGTGTGCTGCAGAGCGGACTGTGAGTCAGAGAGGCGAGAGAGGCGTCAACAGCGGATTACTATTAAGCTCCCGATGTATTGTTTCAATTTTTCCACCTCCTGGGCGTCCAAATTTGTCAAACGAAACTATGAATGCATAGCGGTTGAATGCTCACTCACACCCGACCTCGTCACCGCCTCATGTTTACGCGATCTTACAGCACTCGGGAATGCATCCAACTCGGACAGCGATCCAATCGCCCTAGTCTGATAATGTAAACACGCGTGCGCCGTACAATTAATGGGTCGTCGACTTCTCAGAAACTGCATCCCCAGGATCATTTCGCACGCCCACGCAGTACTCGCCACGTCTCTGGTGCGGCGTTATTCAGGGACGGTCGTCTATCTATGCCGGGGTGGGGTCCTCAAGTGGGGCCATCATGTGGGCCGGGGGGGGGGGCAACGGGGAGGCAAGGACGACGCAGTGAGGTGTCCTCAACCTCTACGTACGTCTTCGGTCACCCGTCAAGTAACTCGAGAGGAAGGCAGAGCGGGAGAGAGAGAGGGGGGGGAAGGGGTGGGTCAGGTACGTACGAGTACACGCATGCCTTTAAAGGGGAGGAGTGTAAAAGATGGGAGAGGTGGTGAAGGTGCAGGTGCGACTCCCGGAGGAGGGCGAACCCCGGGGCGGCTTTCGGGACTCATCCCTCTTGTTCTTGTTATTCCAGAGGTATTCGAATGCCGCGCAGTGCTTAAAGAGATCTCAAACCATGGCAAAAAAGAAAAAAAAACATCATTTACCGAGGGCGCAGTTTTTGAAAAAAATATGAGAATAGCAACCTCGTCAGTTGAAACCAAAACAAAATTGATCTTGAGACCTGACTTTTTTCCTTGAAAATAAAATTATTGATAGTAAGTAAAGATTGAAATCCATAAAATTTAACTCATGTTAAATATATAATACATAGGCAAAATATGCATAAATCTATCTTTACTAGTAAACTATATCGAGCTCCCACTTTGAATCATTGTCATCCAGCCAGAATTAGTGTCGATTTTACAGATGGTTGTTGTTTTCTGCTTTAGTTATGCTTTACCAATTTCATCTTGTGCATAACATAGATTATTATGCACTCAAATAAGGAAAATAAACAAAAATATAGTTGATTGACGAATCACAAATATGATATATTGTTTAAATTTGGTACATAGTCCGTTCGTGATTATTTTGTTTTCGTGCATTTAAATGCAGTGTATGTACCTGTTGTTCATGTAAAAACTGCGGAAGGAAATGAATAAAATTATATTTTAAAATTGTATAATATTTGTTATTCGAGAATATGTGTTATTCATTTTTACCCAGTCAAAATTGGACATCTTCATGTTGCATCACCCACAGAAACTGATCAAAAACTATTAGGATAAGGATTAAAACCATTCAGCATGTTATGAAAGACTATGCTTCTATTAATTGTGGCTGAATTATAAGTTATAGTAGCAACTAAAAAGCAGTATGACGATTTCCTTTCAATCTCCCTCATACATCAGTGTCAAAAAAAATGAATTGAAAGTTATCAATTTTTTGAGCAATTAAGTTGATTCGAATCTCTGTTATAAAACGGATCATGAAGGCTTAATGCGTGCTAGTGAATAATTCCTGCTTCGATCAAGGTCTTTACAGTTCGCTGAATCTGGTAAGATTCCAATTGTTTCACGGGCGGCTTTCTTTGCGCTTTGAATTCCATCCTCACGGCATCCTACCTCACATGCTCAAGGATGTCTATTCGAGACCATTCATCAATCTTTACCTGAAATAAATCAATATAATACGAGTGACAGATGTAGCGCTTTACAAATATACTGCCAATGCGTTTATTCTCCCTATATGTATCAGGAATCCTCGTACATTTCCCATTACTCAGATCTTCACAATAACTTTTTCCACCCACGCTCCTTTTCCACTCTCTTCGAAGAATGTACATGGGTGGTGGCTTTAAACCTCCATTCTAATCGAAGCCGTTTCTCCATCGATCTTCTCGCAAGTTTGCAAGATCTTGAATTTTTCTGGTTGTCTATAACTATATGTAATGACCAACCGCCTTGACGACATGCAAGGACTCTTTTTTCGCATTCTCAACCCCCTTTCGGCTGATGAGTGGATAGTAATTCTTTGAGTTACCCGTCCGCTCCGAAGGAAGTCGAATCGTTTGACCCCGGAGGCCTCGACTTCGCAATCGGCCCGGACCGATTCCGCTTATATCCCTCCGCCCACCTGACGCCCCCAACCCTCGCCCACCCACATCCCATCCTCGAAGGAGGTGCAAATGACCTGAGTCGTCGTGCGCCTCCCTCCGGCCGCGATGACTACCGACGCCCTCAACGCCTGCACGGCACTCGTAGTCCCCAGCGTCGCCCACGCCGAAAGTTGAGTTTACACTATGCGTAAGTCGTGTTCGCGATTCGTCGAAAATTCGTCGGGGAGCACGAGTGCAACCGTTTGTTTATTCTTTACGCTTAATGAGATTACATCGAGACTTGAGGCATATGTCACAATATAACATTTTCTAAATTTATCGTCTGAAAGGCACTCTAATCTGGTGATCATGATAATATAGGGCCTTTCCTTGTTAGTTTAAATAGAAATTGACATAAAACCCAACATTTTTAACATGCCCTTATGGTAGTGGAAGATTACCGCCAGAAAATATGGTGCAGAAATACATGCCGTTCTTATTGCAACTGATATAATATGCGAAATTCTATTATAGTTGTAACAGTTTTATCGCATCACCAGCCTTTTCTGAAATGATATGAATTAATTTACGGAAAAAACAGCCGAAATCGCATAGTTAAAAAAATTAATGCCTCAGAAATAGCCCAATATAAGTTTTAGGGTATGTTTAAATAATTAGTATGAACCTCAAGGGTGATTAAAAATTGTATATACGCATCGTATTTCATTACGAATGACTGCATGAATGGACTACCGCTAATTTTTCACCGCTCATCACTAATACATGAACAAAGGTGAAGCATTGGCTTGTGCGGTCGTGATCGTAACTCCTTAAACGTTAGTTAAGCTATGGTGAGTGGGCCAGGACGAACCAGACATTCAAACATGTCACTTCATCACGAGTGAGGCCATGGAAACAGTGTAATCAAGATTCGGCCATGGCTGATGAGATTTCAGCGGGCGAATATGGTATTGCAATTTCGTCCGTTCTTATCATCATATATTCATTTGCATGCATGTCATATGTGTCGTGATTATTTTCAGTATCGAACGGAAAATGACTGTAAAACTTCTTGCTCCTCTTCCCCTGTTCCAAATCCAATGGATCACACAAACACCCACAGGGTCAAATGTCTGTAACGAATTCATGACAAGAGCTGCTGACAACTCTGACTACATGACTGCCAATTCAAACCTTTCAGGTGTCTCGACGCCCTGCGTGGGCACGACAAACAACCACGTTCCTCTCGCACTTTGTGTAAACCTAGAACAAATCACTCGCGCATTATTTCACGAGTGATTTCTTTTCTCTTTGTCGAGAAATAAGGGATTCATCGGTGAATCTCGCCCGGACGCTGATCATGAATCATGCGTCAAGGATGAAGAGGACGAATGTACCCGCATGCTGAACTGGAATCTAAAAGATTTTACATCCACAAATAAAAACATTATTCACTGGGATCGGCTAGTGCATAATTTTTGTGAGAAACAAAAGTTATAATATTCCGATTTAAATATCCTGGACATTATGCATAGCTGTCTCCATACGTCCAATACTCTTTGTGCGTTGAACTGCTATGGCCTTACAGGTTCAGTAACCGAGAGGAGAATAACTCATATTCACTAAGATCAAAATATTTTTGCCATGGTCAATGTAAAAGAGTCGTAAAACTTTCATGAAACCGACTTTGATTCAATCAAAACTCATTTTCATAAAATATTTAATCTGGTGGTTTCCGGAACCAAAAGTTCCAAAACATTAAGATTGCGTATTATTCGCGAATAGACGAAAAACGGTGAATCACGTACCTCGAAATGAGACTTCACTTTGAGTGTGTTAACCAACCAAGCCGAGTGGGCTCAAAACGCACCCTCCCCTCCCCTTATATCCTTCAAGTCTCGTTGGCTGTGCTATGATGCGCATCTTTACGTGTCGGTGCGCGAGAGTTCGATCGCGCGCGTGAGCGTGTTAGTTGCTTCTCCACCCCTCCCCCCCCCCTTTCCCCCTGACGCCCACACACCCGCGGGTCGCCTCCTCCGTCGCTCCCGCGCGCGGTCATCGTCCCAGAGGGCAAGGGAACAGTTTTGCGGGCCCGCGGCCAACAAAAGGGGTGGGCGTGGCCTCCCTCCTTGGAGAGGGGGCGGAGGAGGAGGAAGCACAGTACACGCAAGCGAACCAACCGAAGGGAGTCGGTCGGGAGAATTCGTTATTCGCATCGGGAGGGCGGGGGCGGTGTCGCCCTTTCTCTCGGCGAACGGAGCTCTCGGTTTCGGCACGTCACCAACGTCCTCGCCCCACAGCAGAGTCATCGGATGAGTGCGGGGAGATTGCTTAGGGGTGTGAAATACACGTTGAGATGAGAGACTCAAAATCGGATTTAGTTGTTCTCATCGATGTAAATAGCTAAAACTTAGATATATGAATGGGCTTATGTAGCTTAGAGCGTGGTCCTTAAGTCTCATACTCGCAAACTTGGTTGCGTGGGGAAGAGGATAAACGAGGATTGCAAGCTTACGTTCAGAATTGAATTCGAAGAACCATGAAAAAATAAAATGAACTTGAAGGAAAAGGAAACGAAAAGTGCTGGGCATGGTAGAGGCAGAGGGAAGGTTGTTGGGAGAAATCCAAACTAGGCAGGAAAAGTGGATGCAGTGTGGTAATGGAATGTTGAAGATTATGATTGAGGAGAGAATGCTGGGAAAGCGAGGTGGGGGAAGAAAAGATTAGGCATGTTGGGCGGAATGAAGGGAGGCATGAAATATTCGTAGTTGAAAAATGATTTGTTGCAATGAAGGATGTTACGTTATTTCCTAGTTGCATGTTAGGCACGTAAAAGTGTTGCTGTGATAAGACTCTGTACCCATCTTAACCAGTCAAATGCCATTAATAATAATAATAATAATAATAATAATAATGTAAGTAACGTGAATTCGCTGTTTATTAAAAAGAACTTTTGATTTTTGATGCATATTCCTGTGTTGTACCATATATTTCATCTGGAAAAATTGTATTCTATCTTCAATACAGTCAAATAAATGTGATATTAAGCTCTTTTATAGCTAAGTTTCGTTCAACAAAGTTAAAAAGAATTAAAGACTTAAAATAGGCTTTGGGTGCCGCAGATCACGGATTTTACGAGACGCATAACACGTCATATGAAGAAGACGTCAGTGCCCCAAATCATTAATCAGTTCACGGGACACCGGGTAGCCGTGACGTCTATGATAGCGAAATCAAGGCGGGGGAGCATGGAAACCTTTTCCTCCCACCCACGCTTTTGTTACACAAAATAATTCATGGGCGGAACGTTCCTTCGCCATGCGTCATCGACATGAATATCCGTTTCGGGAGGCATTGCTTTCAACGTAACTTCTTTACCTTCACCTTGTTGATAGGGAGACGTCTGCTTTGTCATAAATACAACTCCGCTGAGTGATGTTCTTTGCTGAATGTGATTAATCTAAGTGGAAATGGCTGCACGGAAAAGAAATTTTGGGCTGAAATCGGGGGAGGAAATTAGGAAGTCGTTCATTATCGTATTATTTATATTTCATGCCGTGATACACGCATCAAGCACGGAGGTCTGCTCCGGAGTTTTCCTTTTTTCTCCTGACATAAACATCCTGTCATGTACAGAATTTGACGTCGAATGATTTCAAACTGTTATACAGTAATTAAAAAAGCATACATTACAGGAATGAATAAGTATACAAAAAAACTACGGAAAAAACTAGCTTTGGTCAATGAGACGGAGGAGACGCAATTCGTGAGCACTAATGTTAACTATAGATGTATATTAACTATTCATCCAGCAAACATTATGTTTTAAAACACTTTATGGGCACACTGCTAATCCTAGGGACCTCTCTCTTCCCATGAACACGTCAGGAATCTTAAGTATTAAGTGCATCCATGTAAGTTGGGGTTCTTTGTCGTTCCTCATTGCTTCATTTCATAGATTTACTTTCTCTAAGAAATTCAATATTTTGCATAAAATACTTAAAAGCTAAATTTCCTTAGCACATCATATTTGTATGATGGCAAAGATTGGTATGTCAATGAATGATGGACTATTTTGATGGTACCATTGGAAATTGGCATGGTCTAATGCTCTTTAAAATGCAATGATGTTTAGTAATTAGTTGAGTGTACTAGTTAGCATTGCCACATAATGTCTTTAGAGCATAAAGGGAAATAAATTTTTAGAAAGCCTTTGAGTCTAATTGTTTCTAAAATTCTTTCATTCCTCGTTATTGAGGTTTTACCTCACAGTGAATCTTCGGACGAATGTTGACGCGGCGGTGACTCACTTGATGAGTCACTACGACGGCAAAACCGGGGAAAAGGCCAGAATGTCTTACCACCAACTCACTTTCTTCGAATTTTGCGGCTGTCTTAAATTGGATTTTTAAAAGGTGTTACGGCGTTGTGCCGCGAGTCATAGGACGAGCTAATAAAATAATTTGCGAAGAAGCATTCACTCCGACTCGGCTTATCTGTCAGCTCCAGCATTTTAACTGCACGATATACGACGTTGTGACACTTCAATTTAAGCAGCGCTGTAACGTTTTTGCGGGTTTCTCGATCGGATGCCGGAGCAGGTCGTCTTACCACCTAACCCGTAGACTCGACCTACTATAGCCCAGTAATTTTCGCTATCCTTCAAAATGTACTCATATTATCTTAGACATTTTATGAGACATGAAAATAAATATACGAGCATATGTATGTGGATCGAGCCCCGGAACGTCCTCGCGGGTTAGTTCTCATTTTATACATGTTATCTACAAAAATGTGTACCAAACTTTGCACAAAAAATATAAAAAACGGAAAAAGAACAGTGACATGTTTGTTTAAACGTTTCGGCGGATTTATCGCAATCGTCAACAGCCGAAAAGTTATGCTAAATTAGTGTACACTTTTACGTCTGCCATAAAATATACAGCATAAAATAAGTGCACGCATCAAGTTCTTCTTGAGTTTTGCCTTCCTGTATTTTAATAATTTTGGCAACTAACCTGATTCCTATTTCCTATAATTGTCCTTTTTTATTAGTACGATATGTCAAAACTACGGGCTGCAATTCGTCAGAGCCTTTCACATGAAGAGGCTGATGTGTACATTAGCCAAATAAGTAAAATAAAAATGAAATCACCACTCATTTAAAATTGCGGATCTGAAGCCAGAATGCGATTATCGGAAGAGAAAACAAATAACGGTACAGCAAAAATGTGTTTGCGAACAATAGCATTGAATATTGAGTAGACAGAGTGAATATCAATGAAGAGGTTCCGCCAAAAAACCGTGAAGGGAAGGATACACATATAAAAATGTTTGAAAGATAGGGAAAAACTCATTTAAAAAATTTGGGACAGGACATATATTATCTATGCTGGGAGAGGAAAATCGCGAAGGGAATAGATCGTGTGATTAAAATCGTGAAAATTGACCTAGCGAGACGAAGTGAACTGCGAAGAAAAATGAAGATGCTAGGCGGGAAGGTTGAAATCTGAAGGGAAAAGATCCCGGGAGTGCTATAAAAAAAACGTAGTTCGTGCTCAGCTCCACCAAATTCCAAAATGCTTTCACGCTTTCAAATAGCGTAACCAGGTTATATAGCTTTAATAAATATTTGACGCGAATATTAATAGTATTACTACTATGGGTGTACCAGGGAAACGTGTTTATGTGATTCATATTTAATGGATTGCGTCAATAAAACAATAACGATTGGGAAAAGAGGTCACTTTCATCGACGGTTATTATACCGTGCAGATGAACTCGAAATTGAGTTCAATTCGAAAAAATTTCAATGATATTTTGGTCCAAAGAATGCGGTGAACCTGTTTTCCGCTAAGCAGAATATCGATTGCTGATTGCGATTGAATGAGTTGTGTAAATTCTCTTATCATTTTTAATTCACTTATAATCCAATCGTGGCGGTACTGGAAACAATATCTTTAAATGACCTCCCTATGTGAAAAATCATTTTGTTTTCCTCAATGAAATTGATGAAGCTAGCTGAAGGCAGTTAGAATTTCAAATAGCTGAAAATAATGATATTTTCATGGAGACTACTCTCCACTTAATATTCCCTCGCAAAATTTACGGAGGATCAACTAAACTTCTCAGCCTCATTTCAATCTCACAGCAACTGATCCTATAAATTCGCCGTTCACCGACGGATAGACAAAACAATGACTGAATCCAAAGGGCGTATCGGTGAAATTAATCACCAAACCAAAACCACTTTTTTCTGTCTAAACATATCTTTTATGGGTGAGGAGTTCACGATGAAATAAATCACACGCACGCGTCCAGGGGTCATGTCCCTTTCCCCGGACTTGCGACTTGCCAAGGGATTGTGGCGCACAGAAATTCATCCAACCTGAGTTTAATTGGAGGCGTTGGGAGGCATCACCCGGATTTGAACCTGGGATGCTCAGGTCAACAGACCATTGCCTCATCAAAAAACTCTGTCCAATCTACTATCAAACGGGGCGAAGCACAAATGACTGAACTTACAAAATACTTCATTAATAAGCAAAAGAGTAAACATTCATCAATAAACGAATCGTGACACTTGGGTCGCGTGGAAAGAGCGTTCTGACAACTAGAGGTGCGTGGGATGGTAAATATGGGACTCGACGGGAGGATGAAGATTGAGAATTGGCAGTTTAAAGGCGTCGGATAGAAAGGGCGGACGGTGAAGTTATAATGTATGTGAATGGCGGCTCGTGTCCTCCGTTACCTTTAGGGTTCGGCTGTGGGCCTCAAGGGGGGAATGAGTGTGTGTGTGTACATGTGAGCAGGAAGGAGCAGGAGGTGGGATCCCCGTATTGGCGCACGCAATAGGTAGGCAGGTCGTCGGAGTAGGTGTCATTCCCTCCTGTTCCCCCCCCTTCCTTCGCCTCCCAATCCACACACCCCCCCTCTCCACTCCCTCATCTCTCCCTACCTGCCCCACGGAGACGCCGACTCTCCCACCGAAAAGGGATCTTCTCTCCGCACACGCCTCTTCCTTTACCCCTCCTCCCAATTCCTTCGCCCACCCCTTCCCCCCCGCTCTTTCGTCGGAGCCCCTCCCATCATCTTCGACCAACAAACTCCGTACAGCATCGAGCTCGCTTCTTTTCCCCGGTATTCCTTAGTCCTCCGCCTGCACACGGCAGTCCGTCGTTCCCCCGGGGTTGAGCGCGCGCGAAACCCCGCAACTTCAATAGCCTTCACCGCCTTTCCCTCTCTCCCCACACCGCTTTTTCTCCGCTCTCCCCGTCCCCTCCCCCCTCCGTTCTCCTCCAAACCCCCTCCCCACCGTCCTTCCCATTCTTGACGTAATAAACTCGAGCACCCAGAACTGGGCTTGAAGGTGTATGCGGTCTTTCTCATATGCTACATTCCCCGCATGCCCGTTCCCCCGGACGGACTTTCAAAGTCTGTCTCTCTCTTTCTCTTTCCCTCCGTCCTCTTAACGTTCTTGCACGCGAGGCAAAATTATTTCTTCCCCTAACGTCCTCCCATATCCCTCCTTCACATTTTATACACACACAAGTACATATATAATTCCCTGGAGGGAATACATATATGTATATTAATTCAACTATCCCCTCCCAGGTCACGGGGAAACAAACGTCACATCAACAACTCACCCTCCTCCAAATCGCCCCCAATCCTTCCGCATTTCATTCCACCCTCTCCTCCACCCCCTCACCAATATGAGCCGATTCCCGATCCCTCCACCCTCTCCCCGACCATTCCACGGCGAGGCGCTCCCCTGGCCATCCCCACCCCCTCAGGAGTTCTCGAGTGAGTGTCAACTTCGCGAGTGAAGTCTCCCGCACGGACGATTGACATCCCGGATAGACGTTCGTTTTTCCTTCCTCTTGTCCCGTCCGTGCTGTTCCCAGGGTGTCCCTCCGAGTGTCGCCGGAGAGAGTGACCAACGTGTGTTTGTGTGTGCGCCCGTCCCGGACGGACTTGGTTTGTGGTGACTGGGAGCTCTCCCTGAGGGAGGAGGCCCCCAGCAGAAGCGGCGGCGGCCGGGAGTCGTCTCCACTCTCGCTGCCTCCCTCTCAGTCCTCCACTCTATCGACCGATGACCTTCGCGCTCGTCAAGATGTGCACCAGGAGGTTCATGAGCGCCATGCGGTGGGTCTTCACGTACCCGGGTCACAACAGCCACACCTATGAGGTGAGTCGGTGTGTGGAGGAGGCGGTGCCGGGGCTTTTCTACTTCCGGCTCCTTCGGTCGGAAGCGCGTTCTTACTCGGCGGATGATTGTAGTTTGTGAGGTGACGAGTCGGTGATGCGTTCCTCGTCTTCCCCAACCCCCCAAATGGTATCCTTTCATTGAGCCATAGTGGCTCACACCGCTCCGAGTGCCACAACTCTTAGCCAATCCCCCTAAGCATGTGCCCCGCCGTCGGCTTTTTCCCGTGCCGCCGGGATGGAAATAAAGATCTCCCGCGTGAAGATCGCGGCACGCCTTCCAGCAATCACCCTCCGCGTGCTTAGTCGATGGTTCACGCGGTTTTACCGGCGGACATTCAATGTGCTGTGAGGTCTGTGTGTCGTTGTCGTGTTTTTCCGATTATTTATTTTCGGAGAGTGTGTGCCTCACATCAGAAGGATGCAGTGCCATGGATTTACCTGCATATTGCATTGCTTATCCCCGCTGTTTATCCAGCTTTCTGAGGATTCCGAGGCGAGTGTAGGCCGTGCGATGGAATAACCAATATCTCTCCTCGTTTACATTTTATTACGATCATCATCGTTTTCTCATCCGTTGGTTGATATTCCACACGATTTAATTGACTGGTGTCTCACATTTTAGCGATTTCCGATCACCTGGGAAATTTCCCAATGCGAGTGACCTTTCCCGTGGATTTTTTTCAATTGGATATTAAAGTGCTCGTCTAAAAGGAGACATGAATATTATTTCTGCTGAAAAAACTTGGATTTCAACAGACCATGGTTTAATGAAACATACGGGATCCGTAAAACCACAGGATTTATCCTCCAGTTTCTCATAAAAATTTCCGCCAGTGTGCCCAGCGGATTCCCCACCCGCCTGTTTGGACGAGTGATTTTGCGCCTGTGTTCTTCCACCTTCCTATGCGTTTGGATATTTCCAACGGTTTCTCTTCACCGAATCCAATCAATGTGCTATACGCATTTGAGATCGAATAAATATATTTCCATTGGTGATATTTGTATGCGCGGACGTGATTCAACAATGTTTACGAATGGTAAATGTTCAATACCAGGAGTCGAAATACTACGATTGACATCGGGTGTATGATTCCCCAGGTTCGATTACGTGCCATCATTATGGGGCGAAATACTATTGTAAGGACAGTCAACAGCACCAGAAGGTATTATAGCATATACGAGTGGGTTTCCTTCGGCGATTTGCCGTTAATGCCGGCAGTTGTCTCGTCACTCTTGGCTGCGTAATCCTCTCGCCAAAATTTGCCCACCCAGCGGTTATCTGGATGGACGTATCCACACCAATATCCATTCACTCATTCCGCGTAGGTATCCGTGAATTGATCGGAGGAGGTTTCGTGAGTATATCTTGTAACATGTGACTATGATGACCCGTGTGACGCGCCGTCGGAAGAATTTCGATTTTCAACAAGTGGAGCAAAACTTATACGGATTCCTCGGTAAAGTTGGCCAATGTTGGCTGAAACTGATTCGCCGACTGCAGCCGGAAAAAAATTGGCCATCGGCATATAACTACATAAATATCATCTGGTGTATCCTTGGGGGCTGGCTTTTTGCGAGTCTCAAGGACTCAAAGAGGGGAGGGTGGTGTTCCAGTCAATGTTGTCGCCACCTTCTTTTTTTTTAAGCGGATTATTACGGGTGCCTTGGATGCATTTCCGGTGATCTTAGCCTGTGAATTTCTTTTTCGAGAAAAATGACCGTGTGGGTTCTTTATGGGTGCGGGGAAGCCCCTGAAATTCCCCGGTACAAGACCTAATTACATCTACCCGACTCCCCTACGTGCGGATTTTCCTAATTTTTCTACCCATCTGCGGAATTCGAGTGTTCCACGGGTCTCGCCTCTGTCGAGATATGATCACATGTATAATTCTTTGGATTCCACTCATGAAACCCCAGATTACCATCAGATATATGTCCACTTATTCGATATAACCATATTTCATGAATGAGTCATAATTGCGTTCGCCCCTTTTGAAAGGATTCATCCGTGGCGAGGACATTCCTTCAACGCGAAGTGTGCTGCGGTAACGAGTATAATTCCCATGAAAAGATTGTCAGCTTCATTACAAAAAACGGCTTTAGATTGCGATAAACCGCTTAGAGATTTACCACATTTCATTTGCAATGCTATTATCTGAGAAAATTCGCGTTGACCTTTTCCTCTAGAATCTGAAAGAGGATTATTTACTCTTGTTTTGCAATGCCTGCGCCTACCTTATCTTAGAATGACATTTAATTTCCGACTTCGACAATGACACCGATTGGTTGGCTACGTTAGAAAATAGCGTTTTCGGATTGGCGTGAGGAAATTCCACCATATTAGTACTCTTGGCACATACCTTTCTTAAACAAATTCAAAGAAACTGCGGGAGATGCCGCAACAGTACATGTAAGTTTAACGGAGTAATCCGCTAATATAAATTTCAATGCAATTTTAGAGTGTAAAAATCAATCGCCTTGACCGGGATTCGAAGCTGGATCAACATTGCAGAGTTGAAGAGGAAGCCTTGACAGCTTAACTGGCTAAAGCACTCAGCCGGACATCGAGGGATCCGGGTTCGAATCCCGATCAAGGCGAATAATTTTTGCGCTCTGAAATTGTTGCATTATCTTTCTTAAGTTTGAATTACTGCAGATATTTGCCGAGAGTTGCAATTATTTTAATACCCGCGTTTTTAGTTATGGTTAATTTTCAATTTTTAAACGTTTTACAAGGACATTTAATCTGTGCAAATGTGACAACAGTAGTATAAATCGATTTCGCTTCATCATTTTCGAGGACGATCATCACTATTGGTTAATAAGCTTCCCTACTTTACGATGCAATATTTGAAGAATATTCATAATGATTTATTAAAAATTAAAATTTATTATATAAGTTAGGTAATGCCTGTATCAAATGACCTCATTTAATTTTTAAAATTAAATTACAAAATAAATTGATGCCTTGTCTGCTGATACAATACCCCGATGAATTATTCATGTAACTACCAATGCCATAGAATGAATGCATCATGATACCTACCAATATTTCAGGACTAGATATATAATTATTGGAAGAATTTGCCTGTAATTTAAAAAAGAAATTCCAGAAGAGTGGTTTTTATTTTAATACCAACTTATTATTTCAGCGCAAATGTTGAGACCACCGGTCGGACAAGATAAAAATCGTAACACTTAGCAATAATGATTTCGAACGAAATATAGAGTAAACAGCCTGAAAATAGTTTGCAACAAAATCCACAGTTCATTCTGGTAAAATACAGAAATGCGATTACATTGAAATACACTGTGATTGATTTTTAAATACCAATCAAATCTTTATCTGCTATTTTATTTCGTTAGACAGACCGTCTAATTTTAAAACTCACTCGTAAATATGGCTTTTCATAATTTTTATGAATAATTAGATACATATCTATTCGCTACAGTCTAGAGGAATTTTTTAAGATGAAATGGTAAAAATAGGGATATTAAAATGAGCGTATGCAAGTAATAATTATAAGACGATAACCTATCATCGTTATATATTTCGTGAATGAAGGCAAAACCGTTTTTACAGCGTTAATTTGGAGCAATTTTCGATGCTTGTTCATTTACATGATATATCACCAAACACTTGTAGTAAGGGGCTCTAGAATAAGGAGGTCATCTCGGGTATTTAACACAGACGAATACTTTTGGGTGAGAGGGTGATGGTATTGGAAAGGAGGAATGAAGGTGGTTGAGAAACTTGGCGTGGATCAAAGGAAACCTACTCCTAACTTGCTGGTAGCTATTGTTATTCTGGAGAGGTAGCGCGCTTACTAGTTCACTCTAAGGCTCGCTTCGAGTAAATGTGATTTGTAAACTCGTAGACTCCTGCGAACTTTGGGGACAATTAAATTTTCGGAATCCCAGGGACCCAGGTATTTGCAAATTAACCAGGGGCACAGAACAAAGTTTAACCTTTCATTTATCCGTTGGTTTGTAACCAATCTTCCCAGTAGGAAATCAGTTACTATGGCTTGCTGGAAACCCAGTTCTAAACTAAGAACCGCGCAAATAAAATCTCATGATCCTAACAAAAAAATATCATTGAAAAATATCATCTGGTTGATGAATACGGCAGGAGTTCCCAGATTATTTTGAACGATGCCTCTCATAGCCACGAAGTCATATGTACCTCTTAAAAGTAACGATTTACGAAATTATAAAAAAATGGAGGACTTATAAAGTACCTCTTAAGTCGTCAAAGTTTCTGAAATGTTTTTAATTGTTGTCTTGTTAAAGCAAAATATTTTCGATAAATCCGCGGCAGCGCTTATATGGTGGATTAAAAACCAAAATTCCCAAATTTTAATTCCATGGTTTAAGAAGTTATCCAAGAAGAAAGACTCAGTACCCCCAAATTCTTGTGTGTCATATGAAAGGGGATTATTAATTTAAAAAAATTAGAAGACCGGTATCTGCCTTGACTGCAGAGTTCTTGGTTTTTATTATAATTTGGTCGATTGGTCTGATTAACTTACGTACTAGGCGTAAATGAAGGAAGACTAACTTTGCTATATTTACATAAAAGTACTTTGCTAATTCTACTAGAAATTTTTTTCAATTTGGTTTCGTCGCTAGATAGGTCCTGATGATTTTTCCTTGCGAAGAAACCATGATTGGGAAAAATAACAATTCTAGTGGAATTAGCAAAGTTAATCTACATTAATTTACGCCTAGTATGAAAAACTTCCACCAAGTAACGCCTGGGGCAGTATATAATTTGCTTACATCCAATCTCCAGCTTATAAATACTTTGGTAGCAGCGTAATCAACAAGGAGGTTGGTTTGATAGGTAAGGGTAAAGCGAATCGAGTACTAATCCCAATGGCATGTGAAATTCATCCAGCGGGTAAGAGAGGCGAGTTCCATTCCCGATCGAGGGAGATGAGTGAGGCATGAAAGATATTATTTATTTTCCCAGTGGCTTATTACTTATATAGTTCTCAAAATACTAAAGAGTTAAATGGTGAATTTAAAAATACATTACTCCGGTATTTCGACCGATATATGCGCTGTAGTCACTTGAAAGCTGTTTGAGTATTTGGTGGAAGTTGACTGACTGTGTGCGTGAGGATATGAATGGCATTTAGTCGACACGATAACTGAAACACTACTAGTCTGAGCAATAGTAACTTTGGTTGGGCATTTTTATCAAATGCAGAAGAGGGATTAGGCTTAGTACAGAATCAATCCACTTAAAGGATATTTTACATTAAGGATAGTTTTACTATTTTAATAATATTCCTAGTTGTTGATAAAACATTTGAGCAACATTACATTTGGGATGTATTTTTGAAGGGTTTGAACGTTTTATGTTATATCCCGTATGGCCTGAGGGGTACCTGTCGATGAAATCTTTATTAAGATAAATTATATATGCATATATATATATATACATATATACTTCATTACTTATATACTCCTTTGTTACTTACGAGGGTCATCCGGAAAGTAGTACCCGTTCGTGCCGCATGAAGTGCTGACGACGCGAGTAGCCGCTGGACGAGGTCAGATAGCTTCAGTGGCTTGTCTGCCTTCTCTGAGCCAAGTTGCGTGACGCTAGCATTGCCTGTGTTGTTTCTGTGATTGTTTATAATGTTTAAAAAAATTGAGAACGCCGCCAGTTGTGAAGTGAGGGCAGTGATTAAATTCCTCAATGCAAGTAACGTTCGCCCATGTGATATTCATCGCCAATTAAAGGAGGTGTATGGAGACAATGTAATGGACGAGTCGTCTGTTCGGCGGTGGTGTCGCAACTTCAACATGGGGAGGGGGAACACACACGACGATGAGCGTTCGGAGAGACCGTCTGTCATTACAGACCAACTGGTGAGCTCAGTTGACGAATTCGTGAGGAACGATCGGCGCGTCACAATTGATGACATCTGTGAGCATTTTCCCAATGTTTCTCGAACAATTGTTCATGAAATTGTTAAACACCATCTGCATTATGCAAAAATTTGTGCAAGATGGGTCCCTCGCGTATCTCAATGAGCTGGCGGCGAAGGACTATGCAGCAGGAATACAGAAACTTGTCACACGTTATGACAAATGCCTTAATTTGCTTGGAGATTATGTTGAGAAGTAGTTTAAAGTATCCTCTTTCAAATAAAATATTTTATGTTTGTTAATATTTACTTTTGTCTTTTTATTTCACGAACGGGTACTACTTTCCGGATGACCCTCGTATATACTCCATTACTACTACACACATTCTCTATCTTCCGATGAAGACGGAGCAGAATTCCGTCGAAATGATCAAGAAATAACGTGTGAGTGATCTTTTTATGTGTTTCTATATTGTTTGTTGCTGTCCAATGTATTATTCGGCACTTCCATGTTATGTCGTGAAATCATCTATATATATATATATATATATATATATATATATATATATATATATATATATATATGTATGTATATGTATGTATGTATATGTATGTATGTGGGTGCATACATACGTATGCATACGAAAACCAGCCAAATGACGAACACATATTCATTCACATAGAAATAGATATTAGGAGAAGGCATAGGAAAAAATATAAAGATGAACACAGGAATGGTGGGGAAGGTGGATCACAAGGGTAAAGAAGTTTCCATGACCTGGACTTAAACCACGGATCTTTGACTTGCCGGGCCTCAGAAGGGGCGGGCATAAGACTTCACCCGAGGTAGACTGAAATTTAAATTGTTTTCAAATCATAAAGGCAAATAGTTTTTGTAATAAATATCTGTTGAGAGAATGAATGGTGCATTAGCAAGCGGGAGGGCGGTGACTGAAATTATGAGTACGTATATTCCACCATTATATGGGAAAGTGCAAATGCGGATTCAATTTATTTTCCCTTAAATTATTAGGGACAAAATTCGGTATTACCTCTCTTTTTCATTCATATTATTTGCAGAGAATCCATAAGCAAACGGGTCTGAAAGTATTTGAAAATGCATTCCCATTCTGTGATCGAGAATCGCGCGTGGAAAATAGGAATATGCGGACATTGGTTCCACCTCGCTCTTTTCTTTGTCTTCATTATCTCCTATTGGCTCACCTAATGCGGTCGATGGCCGATGGATATGACCTGAACCAAATTTACTATTAACCTTACTTCTACACAGAGCGATTATTCCGCTTCATTGGTGATTCATCTGTGCTTCCATTTTCTATAGTAGTTGATTTATTCTTCCTTTTGCAACTGGCATTTTTATGATGTCACATCAAAATAATTTTTAGCCTAAATAAACTCAACTGCTGAGGCTTCGAGTAAGTTTTAAATATTCACCTTAAAACATAGACGAAATAGTACTTTTAGCAAGCATATATATTCCAAGAATATTATTATTTAGCCTCGAAAGCTTAACTGGCTGAAGCACTCGGCCGGGCATCGAGGGATCGGGGTTCGAATCCCAAGTCAAGGCGAATGATTTTTACACTCTGAAATTTTTGTATTGCGATTATATATTACTATATATATCTCCAAACTACATATATAAAGTCTTAATACCTGATTATACCGTAAGACGGTGAAATGCGTCAAGCTAATAAATGCCTCCAGAAAATTACATCTGTATCTTTGAATTTCATATGAATTTTTACCAGGCTAAATTTATTTCACACACATTAAAGCCACCTATTCAAAATATGAAGACGAGAATATGTTATAATCAAATGGAAGCTTGAGAGATTTAATGCCGAAAATTTCATGTCTACAAACTGACATAGTGATAAGGGAAAAAGATATGGTTGGATCGCTAAATGGTTTCAGGGGATTGTCCCACCTTGAATTTTAAAGGCATAGAGTACTTTGGCTGTAATAAACTTCAGTAAGACGGATCAATCCCAAGTACTTTCGAAAGCCAAGAAAATTTATTCGTTAATTTTCTGGAATATTCTACTTTAATTTATTTTTGCAAAACCGATTTGTGACAAATTAAGAAGGCATTTCATTACGTTGGATATCCGTCTCTGCCTCAAAAGCTGGGAATAATTTTGGCTCGATCCAAAAACTCTGTGTGGATAAATAGTTAATCAGTAATCGTTTCTCATATTTTCTTTATTATAATAAAATATTAGTTCTTATAGTGATAATGAATTAATTTTTGGTTCAATGTGAATTTGTTTAGCATATACTAGAAGTCAATAGCTGGATCACTGGTAGTGAAAGCTTATTTATGTGGTCGGAACGTAAAAACGTCCTATCCAAGCATTTATTGTTATTTATCTCGCCAACACTCACTCATTTGGAAATAATCTCCTAACTTATGATCACGACTTTCATTCTTTTTATCGATGATATTCTACCATCGTTGATTTTCTTAAGCACGAGGGAATCAGCTATCAAATCTAGATATAATCACTTCCGTCGAGCTTTTAATAAAGAGACAAAGTGCCCCTGACTCTTTGCTATCGTGGCCTCCATTTGAGCAAATTACCTTAGATGCCAACGCATTGGTATGCGCCGTCGTCACGTTCCCCTACAAATACACGAAGCTTCTTACTTATCTTTACGTGATGAAGTGTAAATTGGTGGTTGTCAGTTAATTTAATGCTCGAAGCTTGAGATAAAACCGGCCCTTTGATCAGGTTTATACCAATTGAACATTATTCTGTGGGAATTGCAGTGAATTTTAACACGTGCGATACAGCTTAAGGGGATCTCCGATTTAACCCACGACGAGCTGGGTAGTCTCCTCGTAGCGTTCGTGGTATCGAAGGCTCACGATGCGCTAAACTCGGGACCTGAAACAAACCGGAAGCTACTTTTATGTATTCTCCGCGTGTAGCTCGTACCTGTAATCTATACCAAATTTCGTCGTACTTTTAGGCAGCCCATACCACTCCCCGTCTACTTATCAATTCAGCCGAACAACTTCACTCTTTTCTCTCTCCCTAACATTCTCAGACCACTGGAACTTCAAAAGGGAATTTGTCACGCGCAGCACATCGCGCGGGTCGCACCGCAGAAGCCGTTTGTGACGCCTGTTTACATGAAGGAATTCTGCCTTTTGCGAGATTGAAGCGGTCGAGGACACCTTCCGAGCGATTCGATCGCTAGCGATCCCTGTTGACCGCTGAGGGGAACTACTCGCGCTCGTAGATCGACGCGCCGAATTTGATTGAAGGTAGATAGGGAATAGCGGACGATGACATCCCCGGCATTAGTTTTAATACTATACATTTGGAATGAAATTCACTTTTTTTAACATTAAGCAAGTTCAATTTTGAGCATGTGACATTATGTTGATCGGAATAGGAATATATGGAGGAAAATGTTAAACCCAATGCACTGAATGAGCATTCAAGTAGTATGATTACGTTGATCAATATAAAACATGGGTCTATTTAAGTATATTACCAAATTAAAATTAAATAAACAGTATGAAAATATCGATCCATTGAAGTAAATTTTATCTAAGTGTTTGCATGATTAAATATATGCTTGTTATACGTGAGTTTAAAGTAAGCCAAACTAGGCTACAGGCAGTATTAAAACTGAATTTAGTTCCTCTGATGCTTCAGCTATTTCAATTATTCATATCAATCAAACCCCTTAATAACATACAGCCATACAAAAATATACTACAGAGCTGATTATATCAGAGCCGGTAGCCATTTTGGCGGACACCAACACGTGCAGGTACCCTTCAGACGAAATTATTTCAAATTATGGTTCCTAATTTTCCGGGCCTAAGTTACGAATTTGAAGGAACTTGTCAGCGCACCTTGAGTTGTTGTCACGGACCACGATGAGGAGCAATAACTTATTTGTAGGATAATGCTTAGGGTACAATTACTTTCATTTCTTGAAATTCATAATGTGCAAGCAATACAATGATAAATATTTCCATACTTGGATTAACGAAAAAACATTCGTCTTTCATGAGGTCCTCTGCTCAAAGTATAAGCAGTAAAGAAGATGAGGGGACAAACAAGGAAGCAGTACATGCAAACAGAAGAGGGGGGCGTGGTACTCTATAGATCAGAGGCCGCTCGTTTGAAAACATACCAGGGGAAAACAGAATCTTTCGAAAACTGATGCTGTAGACGCATGCTGAAGAATTACTGAGCAAGTGAAATAAGATAGGAGAAAGTGTGCAGAAGACTAGAAGAGGAAATAATCAAATAAAGAAAACTATACGAGGAAAAGGAGAACCAGGTGGATTGAGCGAACGCAGGCACAGCGGATGGATGAGGAACACAACAGAAGGAAAATGCACGATGTAGAACAGGGGGGAAATACCTAAAACCAAGTAATGAGGTTTGTGCAGAGGAGTTAATTGGGTGTAAAGGAGTTAACATTGATTGGGAAAGAACAATCAACCAATCTTTGAAATAAGGTCGAGTGATGATGCAACTAATTTCGCTAATGTGAATAATTCTGTGTTTTCAGCACGTACGTTCTCCCATGATAAAAATGGTTCGCCCATGAGAGACACGTGAGAACCAGGACGAAAACATGGACCCGGAATTCAAAAACATAACTCACATGAGAGCTTTCATGCGTCTATGTTCAAGCATCTTTTTTTTCAAAAATGAATTATGGCCGGCTAACAACCCGAAACTTCCCTCAACCAAAGACGTCATCACATTCACATAGTCATTATGTTTCTGAGATTTTTCGTGGTCGATGTAGACGCAACTTCGGGAGCTTAAAATTAGTAACTACCCTGATAATGCGTATCGATTTGTCTCGCCATTTACATGGTAATGAGCATCGGATAATATCGACGAGTATCCATGAGTAACGATGATTAGCACCGTACTATCACACCAATCTTTCATACTTGCGTCTCATGTCATCGTCGATCCGTAAATACTCAGCTCCTTTTCACACTTTTACATCAGTTACTGGGTGTAAGCATGCCCTGACGACTTCAAGAGAGGTATTCATCTAGGATTTTGTGATTATCAGTGGTTTCATGAAGGCAATTCGTATTGAAGACGGATGGATAGGAATCGCCACGGTTAGACGCTGAAATACTGGTTCGTGTACCTTATTAAGGGATTTCTGAATACATGCACACCCCCTAGTTACGAATTTGTTTGAATTCCATAATATATAATGTAATACACCTAATTTCATGATATCCCGCTCTATATCCTATCCTCATAAGATTCTATGTTGTCAATTAAACCTCGATATAATAATCATATGGAAACCAGAAGTATTACAGATTTGTTGTTAGAAATAGACCAAAGCAATACGTCACGCGTCACGTTACTTTAATGAAAAGCATAATTTGTGGCACTTAATTTAATTAGGGTCGAAGAGTGCCGCTTAATAATTTAATTGTGTAATTTGTCCTATTCAGTTAATTGCTTTAATGTTAGATATTTAAATATGCCCTACTTTTACTGTTATGTTAAATGACATCGTGCGTTTGAATGCAGTCTCAACCCAGAAATACTTCAGTTCAACTGCACACATAAGGGTTTGAATACTTTTTGAAATTAATATTATTCATTTCCTGTTTGACTGTAGGAGAGGCTTGAAATCTTAAAATAAGTATTTTCTTCGGCAAATTCTCGTTTGAAATAATATTCGTTATTGGATTTAGGTATTTAGATAAAGCGGTGTGCTCTGAAGCAGGAGTCTCCTCCGATTGTTCCTATTTCTCAAATCGTCCTACTATTCCATTTTCCTTGCCTCTTTCGGGTTCAGGGCCACAGTGCAAGCTCCCTGTCGGCTCAAAGAGTTGAAAAATGTCTTCCTCCGCCAAATAATTCCGACCAGAAAGTTAACACGCCAATTAGTGTGAGGGAAACATATGAGGCAATTAACTCTTCTCTGTGAGTTTTCATCAGCTACGAGTACCAATTAAAAATTTTAATCCGTGAAAATTGAAGGTGTCCCACCACAGTTCGCTTCCAAAAGGAACCGCGTACATCACAGGGGTTGGCAACTCATTCAGAACGTGAGCGCACGTGAAAGTTTTTTTTTCGTAAATGAATAATTGGGACAATTAAGAGAATCCTCCGAGAGACCTAAAAAAAATCGCGCTCGGCAAGGATCCTCAGTAGGTCAGGGTTTTCTCTTTCTAAAGTAAAGAGCTCCGGGGTGACAGGAAACTCCTCGCCACTGCCAACAATAGGACTCTAATGATCCCCCGCGGCCATGGAAAGGGGGAAGGGGGCCCTGAAACGGAAAGTCTTAGAAAAACATTTTACTTGGGAACGTCTTCTCTTACTCCACGCTCCGGATTAGGGTCGCCCGCCCTTAAGATGCCACCTGAGAACAAGTGGAACCCGCGTTGACTGCGATAAGGATCTCTTTCTTTCTGTCTTTGTATGTGGAACAACCTCGTGGGCCTCAATGCTTAAATATCACTTGCTCCTCGGCGCTGAGGAGTTTAGAAACTGTATCTCAAATGAAAAGGTTACAATTCATAAAAACATTTTGACTGAAGGAGCTAGAAGTGTCATTAATGATTAAAGGATAATTGAGGCGCCTATGCTCCGTTTGATTCAGTAAATATGTCAGAATGGAAATGTTTGGGGCATCAATTTGTGGAAGCGATTCATATAGGATAAGAAAATAATTGGTTCTTCCACATATATTTTATTTTACACGACCTAGGTTTCGACCTGATGATGACTTTGCAAGTCGAAACCTAGGTCGCGCATATTATGATATAAATGTGGAAGAACAAAGTATTTTCTTTTCCGAAAATGCTAGAAGTTAATGAGGAAGATTGAGAGTTAGTCATGAAGTATGCTTTAAGGAACATGCGGCTAACTTAGCACAGATTGAGATTACTATTTCTTTTCAAATCTTATGGCGCCTCTGGTGGTCTGTGCTCCCCTTGGGTTCCACATGAGCCTTAGACTTGTCATCGAATTTCCCAGGGGCCGTCAGGTTCGACCCGTGCCAGAGGCGGTATTCGAACCCATGTTTTATTTTGGTTGGCAAACGAGCGCTTTAACTAACAAACTAATCCGACTGATGATTAATTTTCATCGGACACATGGCGGCATAATTTCATTTCGTGTTAAACTTCTCAATATTCTCCATTTTTCAGAATTATTTCTTTATCGACGCTTTCAATAACATACACTATTGAACTGAGGTAAAATAGCACAGGTAATTTTCTTACGGTACGCGCGCACCTAGTACCTAGAGCCCAGTACACGTGTTCAAGTGTTTGCCATGGCAGCTATAAACATCACATGAGTGAGTATAAACAAAAAATATTTGACTGTCGAAAAGGCTTAACGTGGGAATACTTTATAATTTTCTTAAAGGTATTTTAGTATTACTTTAGTATTTTTATTAGTATTTTCTCATATTCCCTGATTTTTCGGTTTAAATTTTGTTATTTTTCGAATTAAAAATATTCATTGATTTCAACAGTTTGAAAGAAAATTATTTATATACGACGTACATTTATGGTATAATGTACTTACTTACTACATCTAAGCTTAGGATAAAATTATTGGATTGCTAATATTAATAAAACGGACGCTTTCTTTATTAGCTACTCAATTAAATCCTAGGGGTTGCGACCAATGTGCCCATGATGACCTAAACCTTAACTCTTTCAAATATTGCCACAAGAAGATTAAAAAAAAATATTCATTCTCTAGGTAAGGAAACGTACGAAGTAAAGGAAACATGTATACATACATATGAAAATAAAATATATCTAGGCGTTCATGGTTGAGATGTCTTCCAGATCCGCGTTTAACATATGAACTCAACTAATAACTGCGGAGAATATTAATTATGAGCACAAGAAAGGGAAGATTCATCACGATATTATTTGCTCGTATTGGCCGTACGCTTTCGGTAATTTCATTTTTCTTTGGGAATTCCCCGCATTGTGTTCGTATGAATGAGTGAGTTCACTCAATTTACCCTATCGTAACTTTCCGCGAATAAACAATGGATACTGAATTTCAGAATCCAATGGTCTACCAATGGATGGTCTTTGGCTTTCAATCTGAAAGATTTACTTGAACAGTAGTTTTTCATACCACCGAATAAATAACTAATCATCATTCTATGATTTGTGCAAATATAATTTTATGAAAAATAGTTCTTTAAAAATTTCTCTTCCATGGATAACTTTTCATGCACTTTTTACGTTGAAAACAGTTAGTACACATATCTTAGAGCATTTAGGAAAATTATTTTTATAGATACATTTCGATGTTATTTAACCTTATATTTACTAAAATGTTTACACTTACACCTCCGCCCCATGATTCTTGATTATCTCTTTTTGATCAGTTGATATGGTAAAGTATTGCAACAATTCCTTGTTACCCACTGAATATCAAATAAGTATCGTGTAGATAATCATTTACCTCTATTATTTTAAAGCACGAATTCATTATTTTATCCGTTCGCGTACCGATAAGGTTATCCTCTCCAATCCTGCTTCATTCGGTCTTGACTGATTGAGTTCACAGAGTTGCAAAACACTTGAACAATTGATTTAGTAGTTAATCATCTTCAATATTTTGGCGTTCTAAATTGATGGGTAATAATCATCTGAGATATATTTAGCACTAATTAAGTCTTTGTAACTCATGCGTTAAACAAAGTGTCCTTAAACTATACCTTTAGAATACAGTATTCAATACCCAATACAATCATATAATCAATTTTATTAGTACTATTTCAATATGGATACACGTACAAATTACTATGTGCACATGTTGAGTCAGGTGTCATTTAGTGGAATTGAAATGTATTAATTACCAAATGATTTTTTAAATAAATCCAATATTTAAGTTACCCTGAAGATTGTGCAATGATTCTAAATCGAGTTAAAAATAAATTCGCTCACTGTTGGGCAATTGCTATAAATTGGTTAATAAAGGCCTGCGATTTCCTATTTATTTCGGTCATCACTTAGAAGAGATTCGTCAGTTTTTGTTATTTTTTCGCATTAATTTAAGTTATTGACATTATTTATCTCACAAAAATCCTGATCCTTCTTCATATAATTAAACCCGAAAAACATTTTTTCGGGTTTATTTAAATTTTTCGGTCATCAGAACTTTGTGAAAGATATTTGGCCTTATAGGCTTCACTGTGATTTGTCATTGGGTAAAGCGGCGAACGCCCTACATTTTAACTTATATAAAACCTTGAGTGCCCATTCAATCCTTATGGAAAGAACAGTTTTTTCTGCGGATGAAAAGTCCCTTTAAATTGTGCGTAAGCGCCGTCATCCGGGTGGAAACGCTTTGCGCATATTGATGTGGGAAAGCGTATCTAAACCAGTGATTTTCCTTGGAATGCCAGAATTCTATGAAACAAGTTTTATTGAGAACTTCACCTTCAGGGAAAGATCAATGGAGGGGAGAAAAATGACCAAGATTAATGAGTCTGCGGTGGCAATATCTTACATCTATTTGTCATGCCTCCAAAGTCACGTACATAGTGGTGGCGGGGTCGTTTGAAACATGAGGCATTCTTTGTCGTCGGTCTTTGCTTTGAAAAAACATTTTTCAAAGCAAAGACCAGCAAAGGTATTAGTGGAGGTGTTACCCTGATTTATGTTATTATGCATGATGGAGCCATTTTTAATGTTTTCAAAGATATAAATTCAAAATGGTTGTAAGTGGACTGACAGTCAGATGAGATTATTTGAGCTTTTTTCCATTCAAGATACAAGCTCTATGCATTTATGTGAAATGTAAGTGTCTTTTCTCTCTTGGTGAAAACATTACCAAATACCATTCCACGAGTAACCACTATCCTATCTGATGATTTCTATTACTAAAGTTTGCTTAGTTTTATTTGAGCACTTGACAAGTATTAGTGACTAAATTTCTTAGGTAAGGGTTGGATTATTACCTATGATATTTTAAGTGGTTTCATAGATTTGCTATGCCTTCGTCACAGCGGTAACGTAGCTTTAAGGGCCTATCCTTGTCTTCAAATGCGTACAACTAGTTAATGTTTTTTGGAATATCAGGAAATATTAGATAGCATTATTTACTAAATTAGTAAATAATTTAATCGATAAAATAAAACTAAAATAGGTTTGCATTTTTAATGATAAAATACAAAAATTTGTATCAGTGGCAAAACAAAGTAGCATTAGCATTGAATCTAGCGCATAGTGAATGTATCTTCAACATTTAAACATTAGGCAATGGGTGATTGCCGACATAAAGTTTGTTCAAAGTTGCAGGTTCGAGCCGAGGTTGTTCTAGTGCCAGCTGGGCGATGGAGGAGCCTTTCCATATCAGTCGGTAGAGCTAGTGCATCGTGACCATAGAGTTACGGCATTACCTGCTGCTTTACCGCCGCGAGAGAAGATCTGCATACCTTCTTAACCCGTTTAAATGCTACTTGGCTGCAAGTGAAACTTTCCTATTTTTCTTCATGGGACAAAATTTCTCCGTCTCTGAATGAGCCAACGGTTAAGGAGAGCAAGTAATGCGTACGTTCACTTAGTCCTCTGCCAAATTGTAATTGGTTCCCCAGCTTAAGAAAGGGGCTAAAATTTATAACTCTACGTGAATTATCTTTTCCTCACGCTTTACGTGCTATCTCCCGTGTCCTTCCACGTGCTTGCATTTTATTTTCCTTCTTTTAAGTCTGCATCCGCATTCCACAATCAAACCCAAAAAAACAGTTATAGAAATGTGCGACGCAAAATTTATTCAGTGATGATGGTGTGTCTTACATGACAAGACAGACTTACCTCCGGGGGAGGAAATATGAATGCGGACAATGGAAATATCTGATTTATACGCAGGAACACCCTATTTTTGTTTTCGAGAAAAATGGAGGAAAGAAAAATTGAGAACCGCTCAATATCTGCTGAAATTGAAACTTGTTCGTAGACTATTGAATCGGAAATATAATTTAACTCTCACTGATTTCGGTTGGTCACCACGGAGAAAAATACCAAACGTATAACTGGGATAAAAGATTTTATTTTATCACATTTTACGATTCTATCGTTGAAGTCACCACATCATTATTCCGCTCAATAAAAATTAGCCCTCTGAAAATATACGGTTGGCCAGAAAACAAATACTTTAGGCTTTGTTGGAAGTTATCGTCCCACCTTCCCTGGTTAGCTGGGCCTCAGGGGGTTGTCGCAAAGCCTCGGCGATCAACTGGGTGCTGATGTTTATAACTCGTAGCGCGTCTCTCCCAGCGCACGTTTACACCGTGTGCTTTTCATCACGAGATGTGGACGTCGTCGGAACATTACGAATCCAATGCTTTGGGCCTGCCAAGACGTGATTTGGCCGACAGCATGAAAGAAACGGTACTCGCCGATAAATAAAAGATTAAAACGTGACTCATCGGGACTCACGCTAGTCATAGTGATGGTCTAGTCACCCAGAGTTATGAAAAAATAGGTTAAAATACGCGAAGCAACGGACTCATACAAATAGATTATTATTTGGGCGGGATAACGAGTGCACTACACCCAATAATGTCCGCACGTTCCCAGTCAGCAGCCCAAGACACTAAAAACCAAAAGACAATGCTCCAAAACTTTGCACCGGCCTACGTTCGTAACAGTAACTTCAAATCTTTATTTCTAATAACATAGACGTCAATTTCACGACTATATTGTCACATAGAAATGCGGATGAAAATATGGGATTAAAATTCTAATAGGTTTTAATGGACACATTAAAAACATCCGGTGTTTTGGATTATAAAGCAAACGGATCGTTACGAAGAGCCTTACTCCTACTACTCTCGCAGAGAAAGAGAAACAGTAGTACTGACACTGAATATAGATGATAACACAATATCTTAATTCCAAGCAACGGGCAGACTCAAAATGATCTTTTCTGGTAGGAATTTTCTCATTAATGAGTCGCTCTTCACTCAAAATCTAATCAAGTACAATAAGGATGGAAACCAAGGAGCGTAAATGGAGGATACTAATTAATACAACAACGACAAACACTTTTTACTCAGTATGATGTCTGCATTGAGATCAATTTTTCAAACAAAAAATAAACCCAAGTATTTTATGAAATGGTACATAGCTCTTGAATGATACCTCATGGTTAAGTTTTGTTTAAATGACTAAAATCTCTGTTTTCTAAATTGAAACGAGTGCCGAATTTCAACTCATCTCAATTTATCGTACTATTTTCCGTACGCCCTAATGAAGCAATGAATATAAAGGCTTTGAAGTGTTCACCACTAAACCGAAATTTGCGCTGCAAACGTTCTTGAGTCTGATGATATCATTAGATACTCCAGAAACATATTTCTCTCACTACTACAGTAGAATCGAATTTTCACGAGAAATAAGGTTAGTGAGTAGGGACTAAGGGGAAATTCAACGGGAGGATAACGAAGTCCGCCAGGTTTATCTTTTATCCCTAAAAAGCGGATCTAGAAAACTTCTAAGGGGAATTTTCTCATGCGAAAGAAATTAACTTTTTTCCTAAAATTAAATTTGAAATTAATCTCAGTAATTTAGATACCGCCACGTACCTTGCAGACATTCATACCTGGTGTATAACGTATTGAGAAGCAGTGTTGGGCAAGTAAAATTAATTGTGAGCTTTATTAAAGCCAAAAATAATCCCCTAAGAGGGATGAAGGCCCCATGACCAATCTTCCCCATCCCCTGGCCCCTGACCCCTCCCTTGGATTCGTCTATGCTGTGATCTCCCGACTGCAGCGGCTATCCGAAAATGACGGGTATTGAACGTATGTAATACGTAGTTTACTCATATGGAACTCCATTATAAGACATGTCTCCTTCGGTGTCTCATGTAGCCTTCAGTGATTCCTCCAAAACACTTGAAGTGGGTCGTCCGACAGCGCAATTGGGTTGAAAAGCGTATAAATACCTATTCGTTCACTGTTACGTCTTTGAGTAAGCTTCTTTCGACGCCGTCTTATCAAATTCACCGCTTGAGATTCTCATTCACGACCCAATTTCAGATTTAGGATGGACCTTAGGTGAGAAAAAACTTTGCCCCAATTCCCGGATTTCTAACAATACCGATGAAAATGTCCCGATAATCCTCCCACGGTCAAATTAAGGTTACTTTCGTTCCCTGGGACTTTTTAATGCCTTTATTTAAAAAAAAGTACATTTATTTTTCCTTTCTAAAATATCTCCTTCTGCCCTCGGATGTTCAGGGTTTTTTTTGGAGTTCTTCGTATTTAACGTGTAATACAGATTTATTCGAACGATTTGAAAATAAAAATATTTTAGATTACGAAAGAAGAATGTCAATAAAGTGTTAAATTTAGACAAATAATCTGCCAAATGAGGTTTGCTAATTTTCATTCATATTTTTTTTCGTAATCTATTTTCTACCTATATAAACTTTGGATGATTTAGGATATGAATTATTTCAATCCCTTCCGTTTTATTTTAAGAGAGAAAAATGAAAGTTTTAAAACGACTTAAAAGAAGAAGTCATCGTCAAAATTAACTCCTCCATCAATATTTTCCTGCAGATAATCACCGCAGAAAATTTCTTTGCTAACCTTTCGCCAAAGATTTAGAGAGTAAAGATAATTATAAATACTCTAATAACCTCCAATTCCTGCGCCATCACTAAGATTTACGTCAAGAACCACAATATGGTTTTGTTATATGTGGGTCCCACATAGTGACGTCCTGAAACCTTCGAGAATGGAAATTTTACATTTTCTGAAAGGCTTATTTTCTCCTACACATTTGAGTTTTTTCTTATTAATTATTTTCCAAGTATAAAATGTTTATCAGCTGTAATACTATTATGAATTACGTTCAAATTAAGGAATATTTTTTTCTTTTGAACTCTATGACTGATATACGGGCAATTCTGCTCCAACTTCAAATAAAGTGGTAGGTTGTGAAAAGATATGCCCACAAGTTAAAATTATAACTTTGAGATTAGGGAGCTAATTTAATATTAGCATTATATGACCCTAAGTACTTGATTTTAAGAATTGACGTTGCTGTACGCGAAAAAGTTTTTCCATTGTTGCCGAGATTTCCCAAATTTTATAAAAGAAATTCATTAAAAAAATTAGTTTAAAAACAAATTAGTGATCAATAAACTAAGGCTCCTTGCTTTCTGGTTTCGTTTTAATAAATTTAACATTGAGACTTCATGAAAGTCAGTTGCTGGAGCGTGTTCATCGCTCCGGGTGTCACGCATATTGGTGTAAATTCGAGTGAGCCATTTTCTTTGAGGGGCTTTCGTAGTAATGATTTGAAGGTTCGATGGAGAACGAACGAATTGGTTTAATTAAATTGAGGTGACCCCCAAGATTATAACGCACCCTGAATCCCTCGGGTTGGCCAAAGCCGCAAATGCGGACTCAACTCCAAACCCTCCCTCTCTTTTTTTTTAAAGCTCCCCCGACCCTTCCACACCCTTTTCCCCCTCCCCCGAGCCAAAGGGCATGAAACTCCTCACACCAAGGCTGTCGATTCCTCCTCTCTCACCTCGGACATGACAATGCGACCTCTTTCACAGGCACGTGACCCATTCCGTGACCTTTGACGGTGACCTCTTTCTCTCCCTGCTATTCCTCACGCACTCTCACTAGGTCTTGCACCACCCCAACCCCTTTCCTCGCCTCCCTCCCCCCTCTCCGCGGTCTCGCGCATCTGCCGCTCGCCCGGCGCAACAATGACAACGCCGCTTCCGGAGGTTTCGATTCCTTATCCCGCCCAAGCCATCTTATAGACGTCTCCCAAATTCCCTCCCACGCATTCTCAAACCGCTGCTTTCGGCGGCACCGCCGATTTCTAACGCACCCTCCTGCCGGCCAATACTTTCCTCTTCCATTTCGGTAAGGCAAGACCAAGGGTGCATTCTCTGGATGCCGAGAGAAGGAACTCCTGCGGACTGCAAATGTGTCCGCGGCTGTCGTGGAAATTCAGGAAAGATAATGGACGGCCTATACTTGCAAACTTTCAGGTTATTAGCAACGACGATAGGCTACACATTGAAAAGTTTTTATCCTCACCACTGTATTCCACCCGCAAATTAAAATATTTTGTTTTACATGCCATTGCGAAATACGTAGTATTTGAAAAGTGCTCAGAACACTAATATGAAGTGCCCAGTAATAGAGTTTCAGTGAAGAATATAAGGTTTCATGGAGTTTTAAGGTAATGATTTTTGAATTTAAAACTATTCCTTTCCATGAAGCCTTTCAACATGAAAATATCAGTTCAATACCTACAGTCGCGCGATACGCTCGGAAACCGAGACTCATTCATGTTGAATTTTTCGAATATGCATTGATTCTATATATCATACTCCTCATGATGCCCAAAGTTTTCACTAAATGCTAAAACAAATGTTGCATTTGATTGGTTCACGGGGCCAAGGCTATTTGTGAAACTCAAAGACGCTACAATCTTGATTTTGTGGTAGTGCAATCCGTTTCTCATCGAAAGGTCACGGGCGCGAGTTCCGCCCATAGCGTGTACTCCCAGCCATTTTGAATAAAGGAGAGTTACGGTATGATCCTCGTTTAGCTGTTGATGATGTCGACCTAAAATCCGAAGGCTAATGAAAGATATCTCTAGGTGATTTTTATTAAAGCAGCAATCAAAGAAGCTATTTAATGCGTTAGACGAATACCACAACGACACGACGACTCTTAACGTCTGGCACTCAATGATTCGTCAAGTTTTGAATGATGTCATGCTCAATAGCCGACTTATATATATATATATATATATATATATATATATATATATATATATATATATATATATATATATATATATATATATATATATATATATATATATATATATATATATACACACACACTTTTTTCAGTCTTTTAATGCTCATTTAAAAACTTTCTGCATAAACTCGGAACACTACTACTTAAACTTGACAAAATCTTTTCCTTAGACTAAACGTTCTTCTTTGATGCTTTGTTACCATCCTGATTACAATATGACTTTACATGGTCTAATATCGATTAATGGCTCCATCCAAGGCATATTTTTTTATCCTTCAACGCCGATTATTTACGTTATCCAACTATTTTCTGCCTACATTTTTCCGCCACCACTGCTCTATAATATATATAAATAAATAAATATGGATATATATATTTATAATTATGATTATTTACGATGCTGATCAATATGTTCTCTTCATTTTTCTCGAGTCTCCATAATGTTTTAATGTTCCTCGGACTTACTCCTTTTCCGTTGGCTCTTTCCCGCATATTCCCATTGCAAACTACCCTTCCACGTTCCGCTGGCGTGAGGGCAGCCCTGGAAAGTGTCGGGATGCATGAAATTTGAAGTTTTGAACTGCATTAATTGGAAAACTGCCGCTGTCGCATCTGTAAATTGATATCGTCAACTTTTCTCAACATGTTTACGAAACATGCGGTCATTAATCCAACATCCAGCCCCACTTTCCGCAAGCATAAGATCACTTATTTACACACGTGAACATAATCTTATATTATTCGCTCTCTGCTCAATTCCGAGCATTTCGCTATAATTTGATGAATATTAAACATCTTTGGAAAAAAATTACCAAACGGTTGACAAATTTTCCGGGAATGGAAAAAGTCAATTTACTGGGCGTCACCACTACGGTAACCGTTACCTCAGGAAACCAAACAATGGTATCGGGATGTGCCATATGGCCCGATGTCACGTTTCCTTTTGAAAATGACAACGGGACTTTCCCCTTCTTCTAGGAGGTAAAAATTCATGGACGAGCCCATCAACACAAGACTCAAAAGAAACCTCCTCCCTCCTCTGCATCAAAAATTTTTCGAAAAAGTCCCCATAGATCCCGACCCCCCGTCGCGATGACTCGTCCGTCGCTGCCCACGCGGGTGAAATCGAGCTTGCGTTGAAAAATTCACCCGCAGGTTCGTCGCGTCGAGCGAGTAGGGGAGGGGTTGGGGAGTTCAATCAAGCAGCGCACCTTAAAATATGCGGGCGTGCCGACTTGGCCCGATCCGTTGGAACTGAATGGGGTCGCGGAATGCAGATCTCCTCCCGTGACTCCCTACTCGTCCGGTGGTGGAAGGGGTCTTATGGAGCAAATTGTGAGAGGTTGGAGGGTGGCGAGGTCGTTCTCGCAGCTGAGCGCCAAAACTCTCCCCCTCCTTCTTTCGAGCACGCCCCACCTCATACCTCTCTGGCCCTTGGTTAACCCCTTGAAAGTGGGCGTCCGTTGAACCCATCTAATGCCCGCTGTGCTTGATCTCCCCCGCTGAGTCAATTTAAGCTCACCCCCTGGAGTGGAGTGCCGGATATAAGTATAACACATATACATAATCTGCTTATACATCCTATATATTTGATTATTAAAATACTTTTCGATTTATTAGACCAAGGAATCATCCTCCACAAAATTATTTATTGGTTTTGTCACCGTGTAGCTGCCAATTATAGGTACCGATGAACGTCAAGGAGACTAACCGACATTGCCACAGGATATATGAGTTCACATCAAATGTCTTTCGACTAAAGTGATAGTTTACGTTTCTCTTTTCAAAATTGGCTTCGCGTTCTGAGTCCTTGAAAAGTTACTCAGCCTGGTTAAAGGTGGTGTAGTTAAGAAATGCTAGGTAAGTAAGCCTTCAATATACGATGGTATTTTATACAGCCCTGACGGATTAGTACGGTCTACTTGTTGCAGGGAATTGGTAGTTGGCTTCCCACGGCGAGATCCCTGGTTCAAATCCGGCGGTGGCAGAAGTTTTCAGAAGTATCCTGATCCCTAATTGGATGCCATTTGGATAGCGTGGATTACACCGTCCGTTGGCTAGGATGTTAAATTGCGAACCCCTTGGCACCTTTCGTTAAGAGCAGGGTAATGCCCAGGCCAGGTCTCTCTGTTTCCTTGATTTAGTGAAAATTCTATCCCTAACAAATGACTTCAGCTGTCTGTTGCCCCTCGTAATAACTACTACTACTATGGGTTTAAATTCTGGTGTTGAATTCAAAACCTTTGTGAGGAAAAACCAAGGCTTGCGCTGAATCTCCTATAGGATGAACATACACACCCTCGGTGCTTATTTTAGAAAGAAATTTTTCCCTCACTTATAATGTGATTACGATACGGCTACAAGCCAGTCTCCAACAACATGTGGAAGATAATGAAGGCATAATGGTGTGCTTCAGACTGTTAGCATATTGTGTTCTTGACTACAAACTCCCGTCTTTTTGCTGCCATCCGGGTTACTTCCCAATTGCAATAAAATCTAGTAAATAAGTTTCTTCATATTTTCTAACAAGTTAAAAGCAGTTTTACAAGGTCGAAAAAATGATCTTATCAATAATTACACAGGAATAACAAGAAAACGGGGTAAAATGGAGGTTTCCAAACAACCGATTTTTATGTTGAAATAACTGAAATGTGTAATTTCTTGAGTCGTTCAAAACAAGAATCGCCAAATATATTAAGATGCGTCGGTCAAACATGCGTTTCCTTTTTTATTTGCAAATTAATTATCATATTTTTCTTCACTGCGTCGCTAGAAAATTACAACCGAAACTCTGAAATAAATTGCAAAACATTGCGACCTTGTGTGTCTCATTACCATGAAGAAGGGAACTGTTTTTTTTGTAGGATTATTTGTGTGTGTATTTCTCGATCTGTGGAGATGCGATGATCCATTATCCAATCTTATATATTCTCCGTCTAATTTCTTGATAATAGCAACAAATCCAGTCGTTACCGCTATTTATTTAAACTTTTATTATAGCGGTGTGTCATTAACTGTTAATCACTCCATGTACCTTCACCAGGTACATTTTTTGTTAGCAAAGATACACATATATCACTTTGTCCCCTCGAATATTACGCTCACAATTTCCCAGAAATTGACTATCGCCGCCATTTAACACTAAACATAACCACATAACATATTTATTCATCAATTTAAACTCACATTACTCCTAATCTAATTCCAATTAAATAAACATCACCAATATGAAAAATAAAATGCCCTGTGCTAGACCACCGAAAAAATATAGGCTAAGGCGTAGAACATATTACCAATTTGCTAGATTTGGCTTAGAACTGCAGAATAAATTAGGGGATCCTGATATTTTCTTACCATATACCAATGCGTCGACATCTGTACACTCTAGGTTTCACAAACCGCACACTGGTGGGTTCTGCCGTATTGTAAGCATGATTCTTAACCTTAAAATGCCAAGTAGGCGTAATTAATAGGATTATATTAAAACAATATTACGATGTAAATTTGGCATCTTCCAATTGAGAATATTCCAATTATTAAAAATATCACCAAGCAATAGACCTAAATAAATGAAATCAAAAGTTTGAAGGAATGGAAAAAGTTTGATGTAAAAATATTTCGGATTTGTTGAATTGAAGTCGTGTAACGATAATCAAATCACGATTCATCAAATATTCAATCAGTACGACGCAGCACGTATGCAACAAAATTTATTATTATTATCACTATGGCAATGAATGCATAGTTTAAAATGCGATAATACTCAATACGCTGTACTCATGCAATTGATCAGATAAAATTTTAATTCATTTTAACATGCTGTTTATAATTCATTTAGAATATAACAACGCAGAATAAAAAAAATTAAACGCTCATTGAGAGGGGGAACAATGGGGTTCGTTTTTGGGTGGGAGTTAGTCATAAAATTCAAGCCGAGGGAGGGTGGCCGCCCTGTCATCAACAGAATTGAACAAAATGATACCAAGTTTCATGGAATATTGTTAGTTAAGACCCAACCGTAATTATCTTTTTGGTAAATCAGATATTTTTTAACGAAGTCACATATGAAAGATCGGATTTTTACAAAAGCAGCTCTCATCAATATTTTTTTCGCTCATTCTCCGGTGTACGTATGACTTTTGTCATCTGAGCGCTTCTTAATTGGGTTAAACTGTAAAAGAGCACGAGATAATGAAATAATTCGATGCGTGCTTTCTACGAAAGTCGCACGAAAGCAGAAAGCGAGCGTGGCTCGTTTTCATCGCAAAATTCGTCCCCTGTTTTTTTTCCTCGTTGCCGGGAGCTTTTTGTCCGCACCACAGGAGGCCTAATAAATGCCTGCACACTTAGTAACGAGCGATAAGCTCTCGGCGGAACGAAAGATCATTTTTTTGGAGAGGGAGGAGGAAGGGACGGCTTCACGCTCGCATCCCAGTTTTAGGAGAGGTGAGAGGGTGTGGGGGCAAGGGAACCTCCCCGATGAAAAAGAAAGAAATTAAAAAAAAAATAGCTCCGATGCCCTCCACAGAGTGAGAAATGCGCGCTCTCTGATATCTCCTCTGTACCATTTCGAGGCGTATAATTTCGTCGAAATTTGCGCGCTCGGTCTTCTTCGCTCGAAATGAAAAAAATATAGAGCGTTGCTCAATCCCACGTAACCGTGTAATTAGCTACTGATGTCCTCCTACTCCGCTCCGCTGGAGATCGAGGGCTCCTCTCTCTCTAAAATGGCTAACAACACAACTGTTTTCCAGCTGTTGGGGATTGGAAACTTCCCGTCGTTTTAAATGCCGCGCGGGCACAAAAACACTTTTCCGTTTTCTTGTGAAATGTGTTGATTCTTTCATGTGGTCCGACAAGTGTAGTACATTAACCTTTCACCCACTTCCACCCGATAACATCACGACCAATGACTGATTAATTTTAACCCACGTCTTGCGTTCGAAGATAGATTTAGGAAATTTACTCTGAGATGGCAGTATTGATGCAACAACAGTAATAAACTTTTTTGAGTTTAAGAATTAGAAATATTACATAATTATGGATAAAGACCATACTGAATCAAAAATGAATGTCGTTTAAGTGGATAGCTCGGAGCAAATCGAGAACATAAAAGATTCACTCCTTCCTCAAAAGTTCAGTGAGGAATGTAGTTTAGACTTACTTAGTCTATGAGGTCCCCACCTTAAAAACCTTGACTTTATTTGACGATGTAGAGGAAAATGCGAGGAGAGGTGTCGTTTTCTTTCACTTAATCGCGCTGGAATATGCGGCGAGCGTTCGCGATTAACAGGAGGAAGCGGGACCATGAGTTTTAATAAATGTCACGGAATATCCCTGAGATTTGGGAAAAATTGTTGCGAGAATAAAAACCGTGTGACTATTCTATAATGAATGTAAATATACCAGACGAATGTAGAATGGGAGACTTAAGACTTTGATTAAGTTACTGCATACACGATTTTACCCATGTCACCGTAATATATAGTAAGAGAATAAGATGAATTCTTCTTGTGTCTGCCACCGGGTCAAGAATTCCTATTGGATCGATTTTCTATTTACCCACAGATAATTTCAAATACTCGCTCTTCCTTAAAAAAAAAACTCGCTATCTCAGCAAAACCAAGGTTGGGAAACCAAGTAATTTCGGTTAAATGATTTTGTTACCATCAACTATTCCTTTCGTGAACTATTCATATTTAAATGACAGTTATACGATTAAACACTATCATACTGCCACACGCACTCATCGCGGTTTGCGGATCATGACTACATGTATAATTGAACGTCCACTGAAGACTGGGAAAAATACTGAATTCCAAATCTGATATATATATATATTTTATGTTTATTTCGTATGATGACACCATTAACATTAGGCCTTCACTGAATAACTCAACGAAAATATTAGGAAAATTTCATTAGGCACATTATTTGGTCAAATTTTATAATAATTATTCATGAACTCAAAGAATATGCCATCTAACACATATGCGTAGATTGGTATTCAATCCTTGAGAAACCAATTGACAAACCAAAAGTAGCTTGACAGAAGGTATTACTTGAAAATAAGCATCACCAGAAGCTTGAGAACTGTAAAAAATTAAGTTTAAAATATCTACTTAGTTAAATGAACGATTTAAACCAGCTTTATGATTCATTGTTCATGAATTCCGATATTTACTTACAGTCTATGAACCATGATGAAACATGATGAACCATGCTACTGATGTATTAGGTATCTTGGGTACACGATGGTTGCCTTTATCCACAAAAAAACAATAAGACATTATTGGAACGAATTTTGAGCTGGTTTTCATCAAATACGCTTGAGTTAAGCAATAATATTATGAAATCTTGCTATCAAATCGGAGACATGGTAAATCGTACTGTGACCTCCAAGCTCAAATTTAAGAGTATCATTAGTAGTGGTGGAACTACTCGGAGGTGGTGCTTGAAACCTCGACATTACATAATTAAGCATCTACAACCTTGTGCTCACTAATTCATTCGTGTGAATCAAGTAAAAATATGAAATAAAATAATTTTTACCTTAATTATGTTTTTCATCATCTTTCCATCCCTCTTCTCTTGCTAACCCTTTCCCCGAGGCCTAAGTTTGCTCTTTTATAGACCTGCTGTATGATACTGATTAATCTGGCTCGCGACACACCTTGACAGACATTCGTTTCGGTCCAATAGATCCGATAATTACGGCATCTAAATAAAAATTTATGGCGGTAGCAGATTTCGGCTGAAACAAACGATTAAAATGTCCTTGTTTTCCAATTGGGCTCACACTCACACACATATGCGGGGAGTGGATCGATCTTATGTCGATAATTGCTCACAAATCTTAAACATATTCTGGGAAATGCATACAGTGAAAATCCTCTTTTTAAGTGTTTTAATACGAGAACAAAATAAATTTATTCCAAGATTTCGCAGATGTCTCCTGTCAGTCGTAAACCATCGGTGGAATAATGATTCACCAAAGAGGAGATGTATGATGGATGGACAATAATAACAATCTGATATAATTAATATTTAACCGGAGGAAGAAATTGCACCCATCACTACTGTCACAGAAAATAGAGTGCGTAGTTATTATCAAGCTCGGTTGAAACAAGAGGAAAAGAGAAAGCTTTTTCCAAATGAAATATAGTGGCAGTTTTAAGAAGCGGTATCCTAATCGCTGTCTTTTCGATATCAATGTGACTGCAATCAATTTAATATACCATCCGCATATGTAGTCACTATGTACTGAAGGTATCATCACGTCAAATTTTCAAACACGAGGGACGAGAGAGTAGGTGTTTATTTTTTTTGAATTTCCAAGGGGGAAATTCTCCCCATATTGAATACACCCTTGGCTTGCACTGACCCGCTAGGCGTCCTGGGCTAATGGGAATGCCTGGCACAACCTACGCACGCACAGATATAGGGAAAGGGGACTGAATTGGCTGGCTTCTGGCGTCCGTGGGATAAAAACCACTCCAAAAGCGTGGGTTTTGCTTGGGCAAGGGCATAAATAATTCCCTCGGATCCGACAGTCGGACGCGAAATGTTAAACTCGGTCGTGGGTGTTGTACGGGGCCATTGTCTCAACTTACGTACGTATATGCACACTCGGACGCTGAAACAACCACTTCCTTTTCCTTTAACTCCCTGGTACTCTTTCGTACGAAAGGTAACAAGCTTTTATGATGTGCGGTCGCCAGGCCATTCGCCCGAACGCGTTTTTTTTGGTAACTGAATTTCCTTCAATGGGATCAGCAATTTTAGCTTCATGACGGAATCATAAGCCGGGGTAACGTATTTGGTGGCAATGGCGGTTAAGCTGATGTAGCATTAAAGCTATTTCCTCTCTAACTCTCCCTTGGCTCACTTATTGTTACTAACTCCTTATATTAGTTTTTCATGTGATCTTTTCAAGGATCATTGCTCTCCGAGAGAGCAAGTGGACCCTGCAAGTCAGATTGTCCGGGTGGGTAGCTTAGCTCCTTGGGATGTGTTTAAATAAGCTTAAAATTAAAGTATTCAACCCTCGAAATGTTTGCTAAAACCTTGAAAACGCTTACAAGGGAAGTATAAAAGGGTTATTGAAATCAAAAACTTTAAGTTTGACATACATAAATATGCGATATTTGCTCCAGTTGAGCTGGAAGTGATATTTTTAATTATAAAATGAAATAAAAGGAGGAATTTTTACAAAGAAATTTTCAGCCCTCCTTTAAGAGAAACTTAAATATCTAATTTTCTTACTTCAACGTAGATTTGAATGGTAAATGTAATTATTAAAATACTATCAGCGTTTCCCGATCAAAATTCTTTGAAATGGATCAATTGGATGTTATGATGCAAAAATATGACAATTTCAAGAGCTGCTTCCTAAAATTCGTACATGTTAAGAATTTCCATTCATTTCATAATTTTTATTTTTTATCAGAATTATTGTACCCTTAGTGTTTACGTGGATGCCATACAATTAATGAATGGGGGTGTAGTTAGAATAGGTTTGAGTAAGTTAGATATTAGAAAAGGTGATTGGCACCTGACTATCGGCACCTGATCATTCTTGATGATGAAATGCAAATAATTTCTGACGTTTAAGCAGAAAGGAATCTTATTTAATCCCCGAATGGAAATATTATGGGAAATAATTATAGCAGCAAATGATTCACTGATATTTCTATCATCTCGTTAACTAAGTGGAAAAAATATTAGGCCTGCAAGTTCAGGCATAGAGAGAGATTATGATATAGATGAGGATACCTCAAGTCCAGGAGTAGATAGGCGGGATAGAAAGGGAATTTAGGGATTTGAAAAATAAGCCTAAGTGGATTGATAACATCCCCACAGAACTACTTCAGGACTCTGGAAAGTGTGGGAGGAAGAGTTTATATGGGTTAATGCTTAGCATTTTTGAAGGAGGAATCGCGCCGGACGACTTTGTCAAATCAGTGTTAGTTGCAGTTCCAAAAAAGGGAAATGCAGCCATGTGTAAGAACTACAGACCAATAAATGCTATTTCACAAGCAACTAAATTTGTTCCCAGGAGCATCAATAAAAGGATATAGAGCAAAGCAAATACTTACTTAGGAGTGATCACTTTGAGTTGAGAAATGGAACAGGCACACGTGATGCCATAGCAGCAATGAGACTACTAATAAAGAGGAAAATAGCATATAATCAGAATTTATTTGTTTTTTCTTAGAAATTGAGGAGTTTGGTAGAGTAAATTAGTTATAAGCAATCAATGTATTAAAGAAGATAGGAGTAGATTGGAGGGATAGGTGACTTGTCCGTAACCATGTCTCAGACTGTTCAGGTGCGAGTGGTGGAAGGAGAAACGGGATGGTTAGCGTTAGGATGAGGGGTAAATCAAAAGTAAATCTTCTTATTTATGCTTTCCAACTTATACGACGAAGAAATGGTAAAAGAGACATGGGAATAACTGGAGTTATAAATGAAATTCGGTAGGGAATCCATAAAATCAGCTAGTGGGGTATTCATGAAAATGTGTGGGTTATATATAAAATCGGCTAGGTTTGCGGGTGATCAAAGTTTGGCTAACCAATCAGCCAAGGGGTTAAAACCATTGCATAGTGCATCAGAAAATCAGTGCGATAAATATGAGATGAAAAAAATGTAAACAAAGTTCAGGTTATCTCACTTCAACTTGTGTTGTCGTGACGATTCACCTTCATTACGCTGAAGAGGGCTACTTTGTGGCCGAAATACGCGTATTCGTATTCACCTTTCTCATCCCTTTCCTTTTTTACCCTTTACCCTATCCTTTGACTTTTGGCGTTAGCCAACTAATCTCATTTCTTCTTTGTTTTGAAAGGTAGACTGTTTACGGCTATTGGAGGTTTTTCATTTATTCAAAATAAAGGTTATATGGTTTTCCAGAAAAAGAAAAGCTAAGTTAAACGTCAAAATAGGAGGGAAAAAACTAGAGCAGGTGGAACAGTTAACGTATCTCGGAAGTGTTTTGGACCAAAATGGTCAAAGCAGCAGGGACAAAAGGAAAAGAATTGCGTTACAAAGAAGCTTTCTCAAGGAGGAGAGAACTGACGACAGGGACTTTGAATGAGGATGCTAAGACAAGGCTCGGTAAAACTTTGATATGGAGCGTAGTTATGTACGGCGCGGAATCATAGTCATTGAAGGAAGATGGCAGACGGAGATTGGAAGCTTTTGAGATCTGGGTGCGGGGAACGGAACAGGTATACTGGAAGGAAAGGAGAACAAACGTAAACGTACTAGGCATAGTGGGAGAGAGAGGGTTGTTTGGATGAGTCTGAAGGAGTTAGGAAAGGCGGATGAATAAATTGTGTCCATTGTAGGATTTAAATGATGACCATGAGGGCATAACTGTAAACCCACACATAACAGGTAATACAGAGCCCAACGAGAAGTTAGGGGAACTGTGTATACTTCCGAACGAAAAGGTAAATAGAATCCTTGTTCCCACACATAATCATCAATCATAACATGAAAAAACATCAGATAAGCTATGCAAATGGGTTGAAAACCAAACCGCTTCCAAATTTGCTTCTCAGATCAATCAAAAATTTCTCTTATTTGGATCCAGGTCTTTTATCCCTTGTTGTGACCTGTAGGCTATTCAATATAGTAAAGTAAATTCCGTGCATATTATTGATTATAACCCGAGGTGATCTTGTGAGTGCGAAGCGACGGGGGCCAGAAATCTCTCTACCTTTCCCAATCTATTCTCCCTTCCCTTTTCAATGGCAATAATTGCCCCTAGAGGGCGTGGCACCGGTCTCTGCCCCCGATGCGACGCCAGCTGATACCCCCGCACCCCAATTTATTCGCTTAGACCAACAACTCTTCGACTTCCTCACTCTCTCCACACTCCTCTCTTCCTTTTTCCTACTACTCCTTACTCCCACGCCTCCTTCCTTTCCTTTTCCTTACCATTCTCCCTCTACTTTCTCATTCTCTTTCCCTTTCTCAAACTCGAGGGTTACTCAAACATTCTGAAGGCGGGCTGGTAAAAGAATAAAAGCACAGAACTAACTAATTTCAACTTCTTACCGCCAATGGCTGTTTTACCTCACAACTTAAACACTGAGTGGCTGAAAACATTAGAGAAGGATTCATTGGGTTGAATTTTAATTAACTTGAAATTAACTTAAGGGAACCTCATAATACTTAATTAATTGGTACCTAGCTTTAGTCATATGCTCGCTCAGGGTGAAACTTAGGGTTTCACCCCAACTTCAATTGGGGTATAGCACAAGTTGTCATGGTTCATGTAATGAAAATAAAATGATTAATAGAGAATAAATATCACTTCGTAAGTTCCACAATTTATTATTCAAACGACCGGTTTCATCGAACAGTCAAACGAACAGTTCAGATGGCCTGAAGATGTCGACTGTTCTACGAAATCGGTCGTCGGAGTAAAAACATTGTGCAACTTACCAAGTTCTGTTTTGTTTCTGTTTATCATGAAGTGTCATAAGATTAAGCCCAATAGTATTGAAAATCAAATTATATTAATGCAAGGTATTTCAATCGTAAACATTTTTTTGACAAGTAAGTGGCTAAGTAAAGGAGAGAATTAAGGATAATAAACTTAAGCTTCGACCTTATTTTCTTCTAAGTTGTTTCAAAAACTTAACTATACCGGGTTGCGATATGTACGTATTATTTTTCCCTATGACTCTGCCCCTACTTCTCCACGTCTCCCCATATCAATTTCCGCACACTTCTTCCGGCGTCTTCCTCTCGTTTCCCTCCTCACGCTTCCTGTCCTTCGTGACGTGCACCTATTAATCATGGACCATGGTCCGGGGTGAAAGAAGGCAATTGGCGTATCGCACCGACGGCACACGCCCAGCAGTGGGCAGCATCGCTCAGTCAACGGGTCTAATGCCCTCGAGGAAAATATGCGAATCCCTCAAAAAGAAACTTACCAACATTAGACACGTGATAAGTAAACGCTAGTAGTATTTACCATTTGTTAAGTCTGAATTAGAATGTAGTGCAAGCACCTGTGATCTCTCAGAAAAAGTTCTTTTTAAAAGAAATATATATTAAATTCTTTCGATTTTTCAAAAGCCTTAAACGAGAGGAGAGTAATTGGTACGAGGGTATTGGAGAAAAAATGATGGTGGTCCCCCTAGTCACTAACAGAGTTTTCTGGAATAAGACTAGAAAGTCTTGGTAACCTCGAGTTTACACATGACACCCAAGGAATTATTAGAACTGCTCTATATCTGCACATTAAAACACCCTGATAAAATACGGTGGGCGATAAAATAAGTGGCTACCGCACTGTTTGATTTATATAATTGATCTTCCTTGGCGCATTTCACAATTACAACGGAACCAAAAAAGCACAAACGTTTTGGAAGACAGATATGACCGTCCTCTGCCATTTCCATGGCAAAGACTCCATAAATATAATTAATAAATATTTTCAATTTATTGCAGTGAAAATTTAAGGTAAAAAAGATACTTTTGAAGCCCTTTTCGTTTTTTAAACCATTTCACACGAATATTCGTAATACAAATTAATAGTGCCGAAGATACATACAATATGACTTAAATTCTGGTATCTTAACAATAATTGTCATAATCCCATGCTGCGGCTGGTTTGTTGCGATATTGTGGTGTTGTATAATCAGTATCCATACTGATAGTGAAATGTTAGAGGAGCCGCTTTTTAAAATTCGTCTCTCAATGGCTTATAAACGTTGCTCAGACGATTCGGAACGATCTCTGTACATGTTTAGGCCTTTTAGGAATCACATTCTCATTGTTAGATTTTGGCGTGAGCGGACATAACATGAATGACTTAAAAAAATGATGATTTGAAAAATTCGAAGATTAGTGCTTGAGCCATCTTCGAGGAGGAGAAGATTATTTTAATTCGTCTGAAAACCATTCTGTTATTAGGCGGATTCAAAGTCGACTTTCGGGGGAGACGTCCTAACCGTTGGATAGGGTGTGAAGAGAAGCTTGAAATCAATAAGAACTGGAATGTAAATGTTTTTAATTAAAATCAAGTTTATTAGGTATTTCGGTTCTTGGTAAACAATAAATTCGATCTGAATAAAGGAAATATATCATGTAAGGCGTCTCGCGTCATTTTTTACCCTCGTATCCGCTGGACAGGTCACTGATATGATTATTTTTCGATCGCTAATATAAAAATATGACTTACCACGTTCCACTAGGATTGACATTTTGCAAAAAAATCTTTCCAAATGTCGAATATTTCCGATGAAAATAACGCTTAGTCACTCTTGGGAAGTTGACATCGAGTGAAGTTGTAAAATCGGGCTGCCCTCGATTTCTCACAGGGTGTGCGCGCTTAAGGAAATGGAGATGGCAAACGCAAAAACCTTCGTGCATTTTGCTCTACCTCACTTTCCTTCTACATCGTAAGTTTAGTGAGTATTGTGAACGCTCTCACACCCTTACCTCAGTTATTCAAATTAAATACTCAAAATATTCAAATGTAGAGAATGTCCAAAATGGCAATCTGCACTTACATTTTACCTTTTACCTTTACCTTATCTCACCCTTCAAGCCGCAATGAATATATTAGGAGGGAATGTTAGACCACTAGCGATTACAGCGATTGATAATTGTTGGCGTTGGGTACAACTTCACTTTCGAGAAGATCCATAATTTTTGCACATGCAAATATAATCCGAATATTCAAATTTCACTTTCAGTAATGAGTTACTTGTTCGCATCTAATCAAAAACGTGTTCAGTGGAGATCTGATAGACACCTCAGTGGTACCTAGAACTAGTTACCTATATTATTCCTTTGGATAAAACACGAAAATATCAACAAAGTGTTGTAGTACGCCATTACTTACCTACGCCAAGTGTGATTTCCTTAGCATTAAAGCATTAAAAAGTTACAAAAGATCTAAAACCGAAGAAAGCAGTTCAAATTGTTATCTCGTTTTCTATTCCATTTTCAGATAAAAATCAACAGAATATTTTCGAAAATATTGATACATCTTGCATGAATGTCGGAATTAGATCCTCTGGAAATGCCTTCCGACCATGTTAAGCTTAAATGATATTCGGCCATTTTCTGAGGTGGCTGATATGAACGAGAAAAAGTATCGAGTCGTCAAGAGTTGAACAAAGCCAAAGCTCTGAATTTATTTTTAAGATATTACGGTGAGAAACTGTCTGAATAATAATAATTATACTGTACGAATTCCAATAAGTTTCCTTCAATGAACTGCTGAGCCAAAAGATTAACGGATTTTTTCTTCCCCAGGAGCCAGCGAGCATAATGAGCCAGGTCTGGAAGTTCAGATTGTTCCCTCGAATTATAATAATTATTTCTTACCACTTCCTTTACTAGCGCCATAAATGGGCGATCACCTCACAAAGATATAAATTTAATTTCTCACATGCGTTCAAACCTTTCAAAGCACATTGACTCATCATTTTCGTCGAGGAAAAACATTTCTCTACGTTTATTTGGCCGGCGCGATGAACTCCGAAGGCTCGCTTCGTGAATCAGCGAACGGCATGTTGAACGCGATGGCGAATGATATCTCTTGTTCTGAATCTTTATCTCAACCTAAGAAAAAAACATTGAATACTTTTCTTCACAGAGTCCACTACCGGTCAGAATCGGACAATCATATTTGTAACGAGAGGAGCTAGGATGTTTTCATACTTTGGAGAGTAGTACTAATTAAAGAGTTTTTAGCTAATAAATTAAATTTCGACAATCTATTCCACCTCAATTGTAAAATACCATACATGTACCTTGTGTATACAGCTCAGGTGAAAGTAATTTTGTTTCCAAGATCTATTTAATTAATTCGATGTTTTGCTGCGAATCTAAATGATCAATAGCAATGTAAGCATCGATAAATTCAATCAGGCTAAGAATTTTTACCAGCTGAAATGTTCTTCATCCGTTCCCTGAAAACGGTTGGCGGTTCGAATTCCATCAAAAAGGAAATCCGCACACATATCTTCTGATAATAAATAATATTTGGACCCAGGCAGTTAAAAAGACGCTCATTCCGCGTCAGTCCTGGATCCAACGGAGAGGTCCAGTTGATCTGGGAGCGAGGAACATACGTACTTGATCTACCATCTGCTGAGACGATCTCTAAACTCATTCGCCCTGGCTCACACCGAAAATTGAGAGACACGAGGGCCGCTTTGATGTGGTTTCCGGATAAATTTCAGGAGCCATTTCCTCCAAGAATCGCGGCGATTCCGGGCGGATGGGCGAGACAGGGCGTGGGACTCGAGCCGGCGTGGGTGTGAGGGATGGCCGTGAAGATCGCCTCGGCCGATGGGTCGCCTCGGTGACCATCCTCCGCACGAGGCTCGATGACTCGCCACACAAATATTTCTACATTCTTCACTACTGCTCATTTAATAGGCACGGGCCAAGTCTTACTCCTCGGTTCATCGCAACGAAAGCAATCGTGCCCTCCGTTCTGACGTTGAGAGTACACAGTCAGTCCGAAGATAAAGAGTGCAAAATATCTTAATCTGATACTATATTGAGTTAGCATCTCATTACGTTTTTGATAATTACTTTACTTTGATATTTTCGGTTATCTATTTGGATGCTTAATTAGATCAATTAAAAGAATATTTGAGGTTATGTCTGCATAATAAGACTAAGTTTGGCTAATAAGTTCAACTTGTGTTTATCATGGAATAACCCTCATAGTCTTTCAACGCAATGTGAAAATTTAACACAGAAAAAAATATTTAGTCGTTGGTAACATTAGGTCCAATGCATAAAGTCAAAGTTTCATGTGGGCCACTGCTCCGTTAAGACACGCGCCCTGGTATAACCCTAGAAGCTTTGGGCTACCGATTAAGCAATTCGTTTACTCACAAGGAAATTCATTTTGGCATAGATCTACTATACATTATGCATCGGTAAGTATTGATTAGTATTGAATCTAAATCAAAAGTTTCATAAGGCGTATTCTAATTTGATTCTTTGTATTGCATTAGATAACAATTGGTTTTCAAACTACCAGGTTTTAAAATAGTACTATGAATAATTTTTTTCAATAAATTTCCAATTTGATTACAGTCGGAATTTGAGCATGTAATTAAGCTTTTAAAGCATAGGATTGTCCTCTATATGTATCGTATAACATTCGTGTTAGCTTTTTTGGTTGCAGGAAACTGTTTGGTATTCATCATCAATAACTCAGAAAACTCATTTTCGTATCCTGAAATTACTAGGAATGGAATCAGCAAAGCTTTATATTATCCAAATTTTCTAAGAAAAACATGTGGAACTAATGTGCGCAAATTCAATGATTTTCCTCAGAGTGATATAATTGGATAGAAGAGAGTTATTAGTGGTTCTTGCGATTTGTCAAATTGAGACAATGGCGACAGCTGCAAACAAGAAACAAATTGTGTACTATGAAACTCACACATACTGCTTTGCAGCAAAATACTGGAACACAATTATTCTTTTCAGAAAAATTTTAATGATTACCTATTACTGTCTTTATTCTAATTTTCTTATTATTTCCTAAATGTTTTCTATGTTTCTCGCTCGGTTTTTAAGGTTTACTGTGGCAAGGTTATTTAGAAGTAAATTAAAACTCCACTTGTTTGAGGCCTAATAAGAGGCCTAATCGTACCTTGGCGAAATGCTGCGACTGAAAAATAAAAGGTTCAAATGGGGACACACAATCGCAATTTCCGCTGGTGCAAGCCCGTAACAACAGACATCTCGGTGATTAAGCAAATGATGCCAGTGAAAGCACTGACTTGACACATTTACATACATGCTATTTCATGTTAATGAATGCGAAGCGGACCACACCCGTTTCATCTAGAAAAAATATCTATAGGGTTACCTACGCTGAAAATTGACCATGTAAAATAGCGAAATGATCCAAACTATAATTAGCAGTGGAGTACTGAAAAATGGAAGGGATCAGCAGCAATTATTTAAATTGTTCTGATTTCCCGTGTAACATAATATTAGTACGTACTATAATGAGGAGACAGCAAAACAGTAAACTTTGCTGACTAAAAACTTATTAATGCCAATCAAGAGTTGCGAATATAAAAAATACAGTAATTGAGTCGATATTGTTTATGGTGTAACAAAATATAAATTATATATATATATATATATATATATATATATATATATAACATTGACGGACCAATTTAGATATGTTATTAAAACCTGATTCATACATAATTATTAGTCCATTGCAATTCATAATTAGACATATTTTGCCACATGCTACAGCAACAGTTATGCGCTATCATTCGAAAGGTAATTTCATTTCCTACCCATTATTTCAGGAAATACCTTTTCGTATCTATGAAATTAAAAAAGATATGATTGAAAAGTGAGCGTTGATCTAAGGAGTTTCGGAGAATAGCAGGTTCAACCTCTAAAGATTAAGGTCATACCCAACGATGGGTGACATTTTATCAAAGGTGTGTATTTGATAAATAGACAAAAATAAAAAATTCTCATATGAATTATTGTTGATCGAATGAAATACATCCTGGTTACAAACTCTTGAAACTTCTTGATTCAATTTTTGTGTTGCCACGATTTCGCAACCAAGGAGTTACCAGAAAGCTTAGAATGGACAAATCTAAGCCCATAAAAGTATTGATTTTTATAAAACCCTGTGTATCCAAAATGAACGAAATAGTTTATTGTGTGTAATACTGTATTTGTGCGTTTAGTGTGTAAAAACCATTAATATAAAGTTGTGTACTTATAGATCTCTTCAATATTCTGTTACGCCCTTTAAAATAAGAATACACAAAGAGTACCGATGATTAAATACAATGGACTACTCAATTAGATATTACTCAGCTTTCAGTAATGTGATTTTGCAAAACCTGTCTTTAAAAATAAGACCACACGCACATATATAAATATACATAAGTAAAATACATGCATAAATATGTATATATTGTGATACTGTGTGTGAATAGGGAAATGACCAAGGACCTGTGTGTGTATATATATAAATATAAATAAATAAATAAATAAATATATATATATATATATATGTATATATATATATATATATGTATATATATATGTAAAATAGGGGGAGAGGATAAAAAAATGCATTGCTACTATCGTCTGTGCTAAAGCAGGAGTATATGTACGTAGAATCGTCCTTATGCTGACCCCAGATATTTCAGAAGGAAACTGAAACTCTCTGAATAACCTGATCTGACAAAGTCTTCCTATTTGTCAGTAATTACTAATTATCACTTTTATGATAAGTAAATATGATACTTTAAACGAAGTATTGGTTGGTAGTTTAGAAGCCTTTTTTCGGCATAATGTGTGAGTTGGTGCTATACTCGTATATTGGAGCATCGTTAAATTTTAACCGAGGAAAAACAATTAAAATGACTTTCGTCAAAAAAGAATTGGCATAAAATAACAGAATGCACTAAAATATCATTATATAATCATTGCGATTGTCATTTTTTCGTTATATTAGTATATACCAACTCTTATTTAAAATTGAATGGCGAAATAAAAGGCGCAGGAAATGCAGTCACTGCCCAGATTACGAACAAAAATGAGGGAATAATTCACTAATAGCATCCGATCGGAATTGGTTGCATGGGCAGAGTGTTGTAAAGATAATTGAAAAATTTCTGATGCAATTTTTGTACTCTTAACGCATCGAAGACCTCCGCGAATTTTATCCTCTTTACTTTTTTTTATCATTCTCCTCCCCTCGGGATAATTAAAACATCCTTTCGCCCGTTTGATGGCAACAGCCGACTCGCAGTTGGCGGAACGGATAGCAGTGTACGCTCACTCATTAAGGCCGTGGAAGGCTTTTAGCCTTCCTCCACACATCGGCATTCCCTGGATATTGCCTCTCTTACAAAATAATTGCTTGGAGTGGAGAGACGAAGAAGAAAAAAAATATAACAATCCTCTCCGAAATGGAATTCAAAACCCATCATTACAAGATGTTCGTGCAGATATTAACGCGGGACGGAGTTAATTACTTAATGTTGAAATTATCCAAAAAAAAAGAAAGGACTTGGGAAAATCATCCACTCGCAGCACTGTAAACTAATCCCTCGTCTCACATTACCACCTCTCTAGCCCCGTTCAATTCTGCCCATAACGAGTCTATTAACTTCGGGTGGAAGGCCTTTATTGTTTCATTTCTTTTTTTTTAATTTCGTGCGCCTCTTTTTGGCGGGAGGGGTGGGGTGGTGAAGCCTTCGGCGGGGCGGCGCCTGGGATGTGGAGTTGGCGCGGAATGATGCGCTCACGACATGCGCTCCCGTCCACGCCTCCTCTTTGAAATTTGGTGGAATCAGTTCGCGGGCAATAGAGTACGCGAAGAGCGGAGAGAGGAGTATGAGTCCGGCGATAAGCCAAGTTCGCGCAGTCGAACGGAGTGGGAAGACTTGATTGGGGAAGGGCGCGATTGGGGGGAGAGAGAGAGAAAAAGAGACAATTAGAAAGGTGGGGAAAAAATGGAGTGAGAGCTGTGCGAAATATGGAACGATGGTACCAGGGGTCAAAGAGGGCGGAGGGGTAAAAAAGTGGCCAGGAAAGAAATATCAGGAGCGTAAAAATAAATCGAATAGGTTTACCTCGTTCGAGGAATACGGTAGTTAAGAGTAGTCTTCGAGGTATTCCAATGGGTTGGGTGGGGTCGGATCGGCAGCAGTGCGAATTTTTTTACACATATCTTCAGAAAGTCCTATTCTCGCCAGATTCGCCTTCCGACAGAGATAAGTCGGCGTGAGAAGTGAAAGAAATTACTGCGTATTATTTATGACCGACTATTTTTGAAGTCCTCAAAAACAAGTAGAGGATGTTAAATTTTCCAACAACTTGTTTCTTTATATATTTATTCCACACTTCCTAATAGCGGATATTCTATCTCCGAAGATTACTCAATTGTTTTGAAATTCTTTTAAATACACGTTCAACACCAACCAACCTCTGCGGTTGCTTTCCGAACTAAAGGTTACACCTGTTCCAAATCCATTAACTCAACGCAATACATAACGGTTTGTTTAAATGACACGATGCCTCCTCACACAATACCAAATTGGGGATTATATTATCTTTTAACTCGGTTTCTTCGCATTCTTCAAGTTTTTTTAGAATTTTAAAAAGAATGACGATAATTAATTGCGTGATTATCCTGAGTCCTACTCAATTTTCCTAATATTAATATTTCTTATCGGCACGAAAAATTTCGTCCAATAATATACTTGTAATAATGCTTCATTTATGTCACCGTTCAGATCATCAACAAAGTTTTAACATTGACATTAAATTTAGTTTGCGTTTCATGTTCATATAACGGGGCTTATCAATTGGTAGCTGACAATAAAAGTTTTGACGTTATCAGGTACCTTTTTGATTAGGAGGAGAGAGTTCATGACAAGGGCGTGGAAATAGAATGTCAAGACTAGGGTGAATGTTAGTTTGGAGCGTTGTTTTTTATGGCGCGGAGACTTGGTTGACACCAAGTCTCCACATAATGATGACAGTCATAAATTCGAGGTTTTTGAGATTTGGGCGAGCAAAAATTAAATTGGACGGAAAAGAAAACAAATGAAGGATCAGGCAGGAAGGTAGGATAGGAGAAGGGGTCGTCAGGAATTATCTCAAGTTCCAAGAAACTACGGGAGATGTCGCAACAGTAACTTTTAACGGAGCTATCCGCTAAGCGTACATTACAATGCATCAATTCATTCATTGAAATTGATGCATTGAAATCTAAAGTTGGCAAGAAAAGTGAATGAGCAGCATTTTGATTGGTGATGAAATATTGAAAACTTAAACCAAAGGAGAAATACTACACAGAGGAGGCAACCGCAGAAAAATAAAAGGCATTTTCAATTAAATCGAGAGGGTTGAAAAGGTAAGATATTGACAGAAGCCTAACTCAGGAATTTCGTGTCCTTCAGTCATATTAGACCGGACATGGTTAAAACATGATCAATTCGCAATATTCAAAGAAATTACGGAACTCTTGCCTCATCTCTACCTACTGCCTACATGTTGGGGAAATGTCTACATCGAATTTTTTCCATACTCCCCTCATTTTGGTAGATAAATCAGGTACGTAGTGGCAAAAAATCTTAAGGCATCAAATATCAAATCTACGAATCGGAAACGTGAGTCCGGGATTCATCTTTTACAATAGACTGCGGAACGGAGTGCGAGTAACAGATACTGTTAGCAGCTCGGTGTCATTAAAAACCACTCCAAGAGTTCTGGTGAGAATTAGGGTAAAAATTAACGAAAGAGGACTTTAAGGCTGGAATGGTGAACTGTAAATGAGAGTCAATTGTAGTATTCTGCCATTAGTGTTGAAAGATGTTTATGAAAGATAGAAAATCTTCTTCGCGAACGCGACTTAAATTTTTCAAGCGGGAGAACTTTGAATTGGAAATAATAGACATTCGAAAACGAAATACAAGAGTTGAAAACATGTACTTATCTGTTAGTTCGAGATACATGTATTTGTTGAGTAAAATACCGATAGCTAGAATTTACGCACTTGGTACGCCGTTAAGTGATAGAACAGCGTGTGTGAATGTTAGGTTGTAAGGCTTGAATACGCCAAAATAGCTTCAGAGAATAGTAATACTGGCGAGATAGATGCAAAAGAATCCCAGATATAAGTAATCGCCATTAATTCGAAAAGTTTTTTTTGAAATGTGGTCATTTTAATTTTCCTCATTAGACTTAAAAAAACCATTAACACAATAATCAACTCAAAGGTCGGTTTAGTAGGTGATGGTAGAGTTCACCCAGTACTAAGCCCTATACGGCGTGTGAAAATTCACACATCAGGGTAGGGGGGCCAGTTCCTTTCCCTGTGCCGGTTATGGTTTCCCAGGAAGACCTGGTACCCGGAAAATCACATAGCTTGGGTGGCGTTGCAGGTGCCCAGAGTGCCCGGGAATCGAACCCGGGACCCTCTGGTCAGCAGTCCAACGCTCTACCCACTGGACTACCTCGACCCTCATTAGACTTATTTTGCGTTTAATAGTCATCATGGGAATCTAAATATCTCATCATCTAAAGAATGAAAATATTAAAAAATTAATTTCCCACCAGATACAATCCACAACACAATCATAAAATTTCGACGTGTCACAAGGAATTAAAAGCAGTATGAAAATATATTGAATTATTATCTTTTAGCAGTAATTTTCTTATAACTCGGGTTGCTTTGAATGTTTTGTGGAATGCACATATTTTGGCACCAAAAATTTACTGTTTTTATTAACTGAAGTCGAGGCCATTTCTAAAAATGTACGTCTAGATACAATTTCAAGCAACGCGGGCATTCATAATTTTAATCCACATTGGGAGGATTAGAGTTATCGAGAGTATTAATGAATCACTTTTGATTTTTGCGCGCTCTGGAAAATGAAAAATGTGACTATGATGTGAAAAGTTTCCCCTTCGAAGTCACAAAGCCCGTGATATTAATGTTCCTATATTTTACATCGTCCAAGCAGACGTACGTATGCCCACGTAATGACATCGCATTATGTCACCGCCTGCTCGGCGAATAGATAGGGGAAACAATCTCACGCAGCACGAGCCACCCTCTAGACAAGCCCCAATCACCTCAATCACAGGGAGCGCGGGTCGCGGAGGATTGGTGGAAATCATCCCGCCGAGCGCGTCCCACCCCTCTCTCCCCCGACTCACACCGTGCGTGCGAGCCCTTCCCTCTCACCTCGGCGGCCATTCCAACACCACCGAACCTTATGGCACACCGTAGAACGAGGCGAATATTAAAAAAGAAAAAGCCTTCCTCCTCCGCATTTTCCTTTCCCATCCGTTAGGTAATACTTCTTTCCGGGGCGAAGATACGTATGCGTTTACTTTGGGCGGGACGGGTGGTCCCCCCACGTGGAAGGAGAGAAGGTTCCTCAAGGGGGTGGAGACGGATCGAGAGATAGTGCGGGAGGTGGTGGCAAGTGTGGTGTGAGGGATGAGCCTGGGTGCGGATGGAGGGGGATTATTTGAAGAGAGGGTTGGCGAGGAAAGGGATAATGTGGGATGCGTGTGTGTGTGTGTATGTGTGTATCCTACGTTAACCGCGCTCATGCCTTTCTTTCACGGGGGAGCTTGGGCGTTGGCCACTTTCCCGGGGAAAAAAATGGCTCCCCCAGACTCTCCCAGCCATCAGTTTTATGTGTTCGCCCCGCCTCAATTATCTCTTCCTCGTCACCATCCCCGAAGGCAAACACTAAAAACGCCCCCTCACTCTGCATCTCTCCCCCACCCCTCAGGTAGGTATATAATGCAGGGCCCTCCCTACTCCTCCGCACCCTATCTACCTATCTTCTCTCTGTCTGTCTCTCTCTTCCCTCGATTTTTTTTCCTCCATCCCACTTTCAATTCTCACCTTCAATTCTCGCTTCTCTCCCACCTTTACTCACTCCGATGCAATCGGGCTCGCACATGCAATATTCCGAACTCCAGAAGAGGGTGAACATTGGCTTTGAAATATCATGGAGATAGAACAGATTTATCGGGCGTGAACTGGTGAAGTTGAGCAGATTTCGCATAATTTAAGTGTCTGATTACCACACTGATGGTCAACTGCTGAAACCATATTGCGTAGACGGATTGATAGTAACTAAATAATTTGTTTACTCCGAAGAAAACTACTGGAAGATAAAGTTAACCAGCTGAAAACACGAGGGATTGTTAAAACCCCGCATCATGCTCGCGGATTACAATAGATTTTACTAGAAATATGGATAAGAAACACAAATAAAATAAAAATACTCGCGAAATCTACAGCGTGCACCTGCGGATTATCTCTTATTTTATGACATTAATAAAATTGCAAACCCCTTCATAGTATGTTAAGATGATAAACATAAGATTTAAGAGGTTAGAAAGAGGGAGGGAAACATACATGTGCTACAGAACAGCCATACATGTATTATAATGCCTTTTTTTGCCAAAAAAACACCACTACAGCATTAACCCGAAGGTTAGTATTGGTAGGTGAGAGTGAATATCGCCGCGTACTAAGTCCTAAGGTCCCTGATGAATGAAATTCACACAATAGGGTCTGGGGGGCAGTTCCTTTCCTTGTTCCACCTGCAAACATCCAGGGAGATTTGATTCCTGAGAAATCTCACACCTTGGGTGGTGGAGCTTAGGATGCCTGTAGCCACCAGTAATCAGTAGCCGAACGCCAATAGGGGGAAATCATACTCGATAACCTAGTTCTCTGCAATATTTGCTTTTAAATTTTATTGTAAAATAACTATAGCCATAATTCGTCCCAAAAAATTTAATTCTGGTGAAAACAATGTTTTAGAGTGTGTAAACCCTTTAATACCCATAATTAATTTCCTGATTATGATTTTATAAATACTCTGTTTGTTCTTCGACTTATGGTTATATGTTTTGCGGATTGATCCGACCCGTTGACATGTGCCTATCGTAAATTATAACGGTATCTTTCAGGGGACTAAATAGATGGAGACTACCAAGATACGTATAATATGAGTCTCGTCAGAGTAATATAATCACCATCTAAAAGATTTAGGTTCTTTTGCCGGTCGTTGTTTCGGGAAAATATCAAACCCTGTGAAAAATATTTTTACTTTATTTTGCTACCAAATCACTGCTATAATATCTCGTTTCACTTCGCGGGTATTAAAATAAAATCTCTCCTCTCCAGTGATAAAGTTGATGTCCTCAAATTCCCATTTACAAGCTCATCTGAAGGCTCGCCGAGTGTAGTGTTCGTAGAAAGAGCTTTTCAATGTAGATCGCAAAAAAACATATGATCGCTCGTCGATGTAATTTAGCGAAATCGCCCACCAAAAAGTTACTGGCTCACAAGAATTCGTCTCAATTGTCATCCATCGCTTCTGGTTACATGCGTACGAGGGCCAATGGGAAACCCTGAATAGAGGAAAACGGCTGCGGATAAAAATTATCTAGTGTTGACCTTCATCCCAACTCAGTCCACCGAGACTGAAATCAGCTCACACCGATACCTATCTCTGTGGGCATGAGAAAAAAAAATTAGCATGCTCTGTTTTTTTTAGAATCCAGAGTTTCAGAGGCAATTGATCAAGACCTTAAAAATCCTTACCCGGGGCCTTGGAGGAAAACAATGGAACCTCACTCGAGGTGTCTCGCGTTATTACCTTTTTTTTAAAGGAGCGCCTTTGGGTGCGGAAGGCTTGAGAACCCGTCGAGTTTCCTTGGGTTCAAAAAGGGGCTGTCTGCTTTTAGTACTAGAGTGGAGGACTTGTATAGGGGGTGGGGAGAGGAGGTGACTATTTGACCCTGGCATGTAGTGCCGGCTGCTCCTCCAGCGATGTGATAGTTCCAAGGAGAGACGGTTGATCACGATGGGTCTCTCGAAGATCAGACTGGATTTGAATAAGGGTGAAGAGTAGACTAGGCCACACGGGAGAATGTGAAAGGAATGAAAGGTTCTATCAAGTAGTGCGAGACTCTCCTCAAACCCCTCCAGTCGTCGTTGGCTTTCCACCAAGGAAATCCATTTAGAGGCTTAGCGTAGTCAATCAATGTATTTGACAATGAGCACATAGGCCAAGATTTAAACTCGACAAGGCGTAATAAATTCTCTATCCCATCACGTTACAATGTTCTATAAGTATGGTCGTTTGTGTGTACATTAAATGTACTACAATATGCCCGCTGAAAATCAACAGCTTAGAAATAAGCATTATAGATGAAATAAACACAGAAGGTTTACCGTGATGATGAATGGTCTGATGAAATTATTTAAATATAGTAATCGAAAGGTGATCCAAAAAGTAAAACGTTTTATAACTTTGAAAAAATCCGATGGCAAAAACCCAAACTTAAGTCGATCCTAGGCATGCATTTTTGTTTTAAGGAATGGTTAAATAAATACGGTGAAAGTTAAAGGAAGAATAAAAAATCATTAAATGTTATTGCAATCTTTCTAGTACAAATGTAACACCATCTTGCCAGGTCCAGGAAACAATTTATATTGACCTTGGTTACCCAATTTCAACGACAGTCAAATTTCCTTAGAAAAATCATTTCGACGTAATGAGGTTGTCAGCAGTTTAGAAATATAGCCTCTCTTCGCTTGTCTAATATTCTCCCCTCTATCACAGTCTTCAAAATCCATTTGCCAAACAGAATGCTCTGCATCCAACTTTCATGGTACCCTTGGAGTTTTCCCAACAATCCCCTCTCATCTCCCACCTAGCACTTCCTCATTTGTTTTCCTTTCTGTCCACTTAACATTCTCCACATCCACAATTCAAAAGCATCCAATCTACGCCTATCATCCTGCTTCAACGACCATGTTTCCGTGTCGTTCAAAACCTCGCTCCATATCAAAGTTTTAGCAAGTCTTTTCTGAACATTCTTATTCAACGTCTCTGCCATCCATTACCTCCTTGAGAAAACTTCTCTACGTAACACAATTCTTCTTCTTATGTTTCCACTGCTTTGGCGTAAGAAAAGGTAATCTTTAGGAAGAAAAGCTTTCATAAGAAGGAGGACATCGATGGCAAGGACGTTGAGTAAGGATGTTAAGAAAATACTCGTTAAAACTTATATATTTACATAAACTCATTCATAGAAAAACACCGAATGGCATTATCATGCTCTCACGATGTATTCATAGGAATGGAGGAAAGGATGATGAAACACAGCTGGAGGAAACATGATAGATGGGGAGGGCGGGTGGATGGGGATAGCAATTAGAAAGAAACCCAGAGATCTTTGGCATTAGGTGAAAGAGCTCAGAAGCTAATCACCTAATCCAGAGAAATAGACGAGCATGGGTAGAGGAAGGGATAATAAGATATGCAACAGAATAAGGAATAGTCATGATGGATTAAAGGCACCGGTTGTCAGAAGAAAGGAATTAGTCAAACTGGCCAAATACCCCAATCGTGCATGAAAATCCACCCAACCGCTAAATGTAATTGTCTCATTTACCTTTCCTTCTTACCTTAATAATGTGATTAATTCTCAAGTAAAATTATATTAAGGGACATTTATATATGACCGAAAGTAAATTATAAATATGACTAAATTTTTCGCTCAATAGTACGTCCCCGCATAACTAAAAATTGTTACTCAGTAATTCTACTCGAGAAAAGAGAAAAAACTGGACACTCCACTGCTAAAGTGAATCCTGCAAAAAGTTAAGTTGATCTCGTTTGCTTGGTATTATTTCCAGGTCGGAAATTTTAGATGAATCAATCAATTAATTCTTTTTTTTTGGGAACATTTGTCAAAGGAATAGATACTCACCGCACTCCATGCGCAGAAAAAAGCACCGTCGTGAAAGCAATTGCAGCGTGAGATCATGAGAATGGCTCCAAACCGTACATTTCCGTTGAAATCTCCGATTAGATTTTTTTGCAGCGGCCAGCGATGGTCTTTCCAGATGCTCGAATACACACGGAGGATGTAGAAAAAAATGTAAGCGGCGCAGGACGGACAACTAAAGGACAGACTTGGTACATTTCAAGTGGGTAAAAAACGATCGGAGGATGGAGGCATCCTCCGACCGTCGCAAAGGGAGCGTTGGGTAAGGACGAGTGGAGGTTGCTGGCGAGAGTACGTATGCACAATGCACTTACACTTTAGGAACATCAACTCGTGGGCTGCGGGGTGCAAAGAGGCGTGGGGAACGGTTCGAATCGGCCGTGGTTGCCTGAAAAGAAGGCTGACTACTGGAGGTCTTCCACATCGCGGTGTGTGACTGCGGTTGGGAAAAGCGGTGAAAGGACTTCGCTCTCCACTCCTTAGAAAAGTAAGGATGTGGTCGTTGAGGGTGGAAGACGTAAAGGGGGCGTCGTGGGTTGAAGGAGAACATTCTGAAGGACGGAAGGGAATCCCCATTCCGAAGAAATCGAATTTATTCCTGAGAGTAGACGTGGCCGCGCTTTCCTGCTCCTGCATCCATAGATATCTGCAGAATGTCTCGCAAGGGCGTTTGGCCGGGGGTGTTATTAGACCAGTCTTTTATGTATAAAATTAACTTATCCATGAAAATAAAAATATATATTTCACAGCCATAAGCACATACACACTTAATATACATGTCGTAATGGGTCTACATCAATGGGTGCGTCCAAGTAACTTTTTAATTGTGTCTCTTCAATTTAGAAAGTAGGAGTGGTTAGGTACGATTTTGTTATGATTATGAGGCTATGGTTGGCTCTTGTGAAAATAAAATATTAGAAGTAGCTTTTAGGAGATGCGACCGACAGATAAGGTTATTTGCATCATTGGGATGGGTAATAGTATGTCAGAGGAAAAATGTTCAGGGAATGGTGGAAGTGTGTAAAGAACCCCGGCGTCGGCATTAGCCTACTCTTGACAAAGAGTGGCAAAGGGCCATGCTATTTAACCAAAGTAGAGTTTGGAATACCTCTAAAAGACTCTGCCGCTGCCTGGATTGGAACCCGGGCCCTCGTAGTGGGGACCCTGTGACAGAAAAGTTTCCCGCGGAATTAGTAATAAGTCAATCACTCAGAACAGGTCTAACACTTGAATTTTAAAATTATATACAACTTTTCATGGGGCACCAACATACACACAAACAAAAGAATATTTGAGTTATTATTAAATAAACAGTTTAATTACTTTACCTGTAGGGCAAAAATATGAAAAACTAAAATGTAAAAGCATCTTCGCTTTAGTTCGGTCAAATTTAGAATATGAGAAAAACCTCTGGGTTTGTTGGAAATTGCTGCTAATATTAATATTTCGGAGTATATTCATTTAATTTTCTAGTCTCCCACTACTCAACCGTAATTCAGGTTTTATGAGAAATATATTTATCCTCTAATTACCAGGGAAATAACTCCCAAATTATACTAAACCTACGAATACTATTACGTACTGCCAAGTGTTAAAGTTTCTGTTTATTAATTTCTACTCCTTGCTGATTTAGCGTTGCTGTGTTTAAAATATTTTATGTTGACCGTCACCCTTTCACCCTTAAATAAAACACTTTGGCGAACAGGCCATTAATTATTAAATAATTTACACGAAAATTGGTGTGCCAATTACATACATCTTACTAATGACCAAGATAATATTAAAGCACTAATGAGTTCTGTTACGATATGTATTTTAGGATAAAACATAATCATCAAGAAATAATCAATACAAACGAAAATAGTTCAATTAATCATAACTCGCAATGACAATAACAGCCTTGACATTATTAGATCTAGATTTACACTATCTTTTGTTCCACAAATTGGTAAAAATCCATTAATTCGATATTGATTTTTGTGAAACACGAAGCCTACTGTAAATTATTACCATGGGCAATTTCGCTATTAATATAATATAATTTTAGAAATTAAAATTGAAATGAATGTTGCATGTTATTTATCTCAGAATATTCATAATTATTCATAACTTGGCATGGATTGCAGGGTGAGTTCCAAAAGTGGACCCGTGGCGCGTTGTCGTGATGGAGTTACCAGGTAACGGAGATGTCTTCTCTCGCCCTGATGACACTTTTTCGGAGTCTTTCCAGCACATCCATGTAGTAGAAAGAGTTAACTGTCTGTCCTTGAAGAAGAATCTCCTTATGGACCACTCATTTACTGTCGAAAAAGACAATGAACATTGTTTTTACTTTTGATTTGCTCATTCTTGCCTTTTTGGGCTTAGGGGACTTGTCGGTGTGCTGCCCCTCATAGCTTTGGCGTTTTGTTTCTGGGTCGTATTCAAAAACCCAGGTTTCATCTCCAGTGATGACGTTGCCCAAATGATCAGTTTCATTTTCAGTACGTTACAAAGGTTTACTTGAAATTGCCGCTCGGTTGGTCTTTCGTGACACGGTCGGCGCGCAGAGGTTTACAATAACTGACGTCCTGCCGCTTCCATAGCTTAAATAGAACTAAACTGAGTTCGCGGCAAAGCTTAGCGTCTACCCCACCTGTTCCAAGTTGTTCTATCCCACTCCGACCAATGGGAGCGGCGCGGGATATTTAATTGCATTACTTCTGTAACGCACCCTGTACACCTTTCGTCCTATGACTACTGCTCAGAGAGGCACTCAATATCCAATCTTAATCAGGTTAACTCGCGTCCGCTGGAAACAACACGTTAGAAATCCTTTGGCAAATGTATAGCGACAACGTGGCGAAGCATCGAGCACCGCAATTGGATCATCCGATTTAGTGTGGAATGATATGTGTTATAGTTGGAAGATTCCTATTCACGACGTTGCCCTGTCATTTAATCAGTACATACCATGCATATCTTTGCATAGCATGCTATATTAATCACCGACAAAAAAACCAACAGATTTTTGGCCTTGTCCTTGCATGCATATTTTTTAATTCTGGCAAAGAAAATGAAGGCATAACGATCTATTTTATAATAAAGGAGAAATATGAAATTTCGTCATAAATCTCTAAACCGATGTCGTGAGAAAATGAAAAGTTCTGTGAATTCACCCTTGCAGTCGAAACAGAAACGTATGGGAAGATGATTCTAAAAATAATTCTAAAGGTAAAAGAGAATATCGGGAAGCGGAATCTTTGATAAAATTACCAGTATCTAGCACTGAAAGCAAAACCAAATAACATTTTATTTTGCATGAATAATCAACGAATCATGATAACAGTCATAATAATTGATAAAATGAAATTGCTACGACTTGCAAGCCCAAGTTGTACGAGTATCTTTCCTCGAGTCTTATTCTACTTTTGTGATTTTGAGTTGAGTGGAGAAACGATCCAAAAAAGGTAATGTCTTTAATCGCTATCCGTCACATTTTGTTTGACTTTTATTAGTTTAGACTCCTATTCTAGTTCTGATAATATGAAAATCTCATACAAGTATTTAACAATATTGTTTTCTCATAACTTAGTGTTTTTCAAAAGAAACACTGCATGAGGTTCACAGTTTGAGGATTGACGTTGTGGAAGGAATCCATATTTGGTACCTTAAAATGCAGCATTTTTTCCTCCTAATGAAGAAGAAAAGTGCAAAATGTTTAACTCGCCGCTATTTCCACATAATTCTACGCGCGGAATTTGAGTAAAATACTTTGCGAGACCGATTGCGTTAGGGTTTCTCGACGAATGATTAGATTTTCTCTGTGTGAGATATTAACGCTCGGGGTTTGAAACCCTGAGCACGTCATAAACGTTGGGAGTCGAATAATGGGTTTCCCTCGGCGAGTAATCAGTCCGGCTCTCTACGGATGGCCACGACAACACACCCATCCTGTATCTGCATATGATCGTGCTCGCCAGTAACTACAAACGACCGCCATCGTTGTAGAGGCCGAATACATTTTTTGAAAGTGCTTTCGGACTCCTGCAGCCGGAAAACAGAGCGACGCGAGTCGTCGATAGGATGCAGATGGCGTAGGGCTGCTCTAAGGGGAAAGGGCAACCGTGATGAGTCGAAAGGGAAAATGAGAGTGCAAGCACAGGGCGGGAAGTGTGAGGGATGGGCGGCAAACTCGATGGAGGGTGGGGGGATGGGGACAAGAGGAAAGGGCAAGGAGGGAGGGTGGGCAGGGAGAAGTGGGGGAGACAAGGGAGGAGAAGTGCAATCGATAGAATGAGGAAGTGGTTTTGTGTTTGGGCGTGATGGGCGACTGACTCCACGTGCACATCAGGCGGAGTCTATATTTATGCATATTGGGTTTCCACCCTCTCCGACGTTAATATAATTGTTCTGCTCTTCTATTTTGTCATTTAAATCCCAAAATTCATCCGTCATCATTTCGGTAGACCGTTCGTGACGTTTTATTTAATCGGAAGTTTTATTTTGTTTTCTCTTTATTTTCGTCGCTATTATGTCTCTCGGGTGAACGACTGAACATCCCCGCGAACGGATGGGTGGGTGGAATTTCGGAGAGAGAGAGATGGCGAGGCAGAGAAAAGAACGCTTGATTGCTAGGGGACACCACCCGGTACTGTTGTTGTACTTCCCGTGGGAACATCCAATTTAGTCACGTCGCTTATTAGCTTATGGTAATCGCGGGATTATTAATTCCAGTCCCGAGTTTACTTTGAGCGCTAAATCAAAATCTGTCGCGGTTCAAAATACCTGAATACATAAACGGTACTTTACGGCCGAGAGATTTGATTCGCCCCTTTCCGATAGACGAATTTCTCGTCGTAAATCACCTATTTGCTCATAGCACACTCAAATCACACACGAATTCTGCATACGTAAAAATTGGAACATTCCATTATGATTGGGAAAGTGGAGGCGGTAGAGAACTTTACCTTTAAACGTTGGATGCGGACAGAATGCTAATAATAATGAATAAAAAGGGCGATTGAAGGAATGTGGGAATTAAAATTAGACGATAGCGGGAACAGTGGGGCGGCTAGCAGCAGGGTAAAATCAAAATTTATACTTTAAGTAGAGAATCTACAAATTTATTGTTATGTCCGTAATGCACATCAATGGAAGGTTTATTAAATCCCATGGCCATTTTATGGGTCAGAGATAAAACATATTAGGCTTATAAAGAGTGAGCAAAATAGTTCAAACGGAAAATTATTTCTACCTGGTGGAAAAGCTGTTATGGACGAGGATTCAATGCATAAAGCTCTTCGTCTAATGGCATTTGTGCAAAAAATTAAATTTGTTCGATATTTTCAATTTTCAGATATTTATTGATTCGTGTTTGCTTGTCGTAATAGTAACTGTAGTGTTATTTTAGCCACTGTTGGCATTTATTGTCCAGACCAGCTTATTCTGTAGCATAAGGTAACCATTTTCTTCTTCACTGCAGAGGAGCATAAATTTATTACCTATTCCTTCTGTGGCCTCGCTTTGAGATTTCTGACAAGAGAAATGTTTTCATGAGGCAAAATCCCAGCAAAAATCCTTTCAACTATAATTTAGTCTATTCTAGCCTTTAAATAAGAAAGAACGCATTAGTAACTAAGTACCGAGGCATATTTTTCTGTTTATTCTTTAGCTTGGCGTCCACAGAATAAAATTTCATGAAGTCATAGCTATACAAGTATTTATGTTAGGCGTTATATATTTTTATGCATACCCAAGATAACTTCGTGTCAGACATACACAATACCGTCGCCTTTAGTCTCAATTATTTCATTCATTCTCTTTTTCGATACTCGCAATTGAGATTTCATTTCATGTGAAAATACCTTTTTGAGAAATGCACAGGGTAGTGAAAAAATTTGCGCTTTAATTGCAAAATAGTTACATAGAATAAAATTTGAGAAAAGTATTATTAATATTATGATTAAAGTATCATCCGAAATATGATATGAATTATATTATAAACACAATTATAAAAACTACCTTTCTCTACAGGTGTCTCGAGGATAAAGTTTCAATCATATTTAAGGTACACATTTTGATACCATTGTTTGCTCAAAACTTAATATTAATATCACATGCTTGGAGCGGAATTATCCCCTGCCACACACCCTACCAAGTGCTTGCAGGGAGCCATGCCGGTGTAGATATAAATTCAATTTTTTATTCCTTGAATCTGGCTAAGCTCTTTGCACATGCTATTTACCCACGAATCCACGCAGCGTTGTAAATACATCGATAGGTTGCAGGCCTTCTGACGCCAGCAACGTAAGTGGAAGGGAAATTTGATGATGTGGATTAGTATGACTATGATGGTGAACGGAGGGATAAACTGTTCCATTATCTAACTTTCACACTTGGCTTAGGATTCTGCCGTGGAGCCGAGCGTGAAATATGATCGTCGACCTCCAACGCGTACAATTCAAACGTTTGTATTAACGCCAGGGGATCACTGCCGACTGTCTGGAGCCACGAATTCCTTACCGAATCTCAAAGAAAAGAGATTCCATAGACTCATTCTCCTCCAAGTAACGCCACTGGGAATGCAATACCCAAGATGTGTCGACAACTAAGTCCTTTTCTGCGTAAAGCATCCTTGGGGAGATATTTTCCCATCACAAATAGCGGAGAGGGCCGATTTAGGTCAGATTGCATATCAGATAAACTTCACATCGCCTCTAGATATCATCAAATTTTTTCGAGACTATAATTGAATAATAGTTTCCGAAATCTATAGAATGATTTGCAAATAGTCGAATCCAACATTTCTTCATCGCTTCTATTGCGCACACTAGTGGTGCCTTGCAGGGTACCATGTACTCGTAGATGTATTGTATTTTCATAACGCTAATTATGATAATGACTATATTTTGTAGTGCATTATATACCTATTGTTGAATGGATAATTATTTTATTTAAAAAAATATTGAATAAGTCAACGTCTATGAATATATAGAAGATTCTCTTATGCTGGTGAGTTTCCAACAAAGATAAATATCTTTATTGGAAATCAGATATGTATCAACTATTTACAAGATTAAGGGATCACACTTATCCTTTCGGATACTGAGTGGAGATAGTTCAAGACTGTAACATTGCTAATTTCTCAAATATGGGCGCGGAACCTTTTGTTTGGCTCGATTATATTGTTAAAAATTGCAAAACCTAATTATCCACAAATGCCTACTTTCAATAGTAGATCCTGCGAGACACAACTTACGCTTTTTGTTCATTATATTCTTATTTCGGGAGAAAGCAATGTCCCAGTGGACGCGATTTTTATAGATTTTAAGAAAGCCTTCGACCAAGTACCTCGTAGTAAACTACTCGCTAGCTAGAAGCATATGGCACAGATAAAAATATCCGGGATTGGATTAAAGCCTTTATGAATGGCTGGGTTAGTGGATTAAGGCCTTTATGAATAGAGGGAGTTAGCTCAAATGCAGAAGAAGCTACTTTAGGTGTTCCCCAGGGATGTGTCATCGGACCTCTTTTATTCCCACTTAACATTAACGACATTGACTCCTAAGTCACTAGTAAGATACGTTTATTTGCGGACGATGCAGTGGTTTGGCGTGATATCCATTATCCTGAGGACACAGTAGCTTTGTAAGATGACCTAATGCTCTACAACGCTGGTGTGACACTTGGAAAATAGAATTAAACTTAACAAAGTGCGTAGTGATGAACTTTTGGAAAAGGGGCAATTCCCTCCCGAACGCCTACTGCATTGGGAACACCGAAATGGAATGTGACGACTCAATTAAATACCTAGACACTTTCACTCACGATCTCTCCTGGGCGAAACATACTGGGAATATGTACACAAGCTAAAAAATAGGGTTTATTTATTAGGAGAATACTTGGTAAATGTGATGAAAAGGTCAAAGAGAAATGTTATTTGTCTTTGGTTAGGCCTCATTAAGAATATGCTGCAAGTATACGAGATCCTCACGAAGTTGGATTGATTGCCGAATCGGATCGCGTGCAGCGTAGAGGAGCTAGATTTGTAAAACGTTGTTATGATGAACTTAGTAGCGTATCCAAAATGTTGGAGCAGCTAGGCTGAGAATTACTCACGGGGCAAAGGTTAAAATACATATTGACGCTCTTGCGTAAATTGGAAGGGAGTCTCTTTAGCAGTGACATTGAAAATTTATTATTATCCCCATCGTACTACAGTAGGAGAGATAATGATAATAAAATTAGAGTGATTAAGTGTAGAACAGATAGATTTAAGATGCAGTTTTTCCACGAACAGTAGGGCATCATATTAACATTGTTCGACCACGGTAGGGTCATGTTCGGGTAAAATTATTTTGGTGTGTATTCACCCCATGCTGGGGTGGTTTTCAGAGTATAAATAAATGAATAAATAGTAATTACGAGTTGTTCATCGGAATGATTTTTCAGTTAAAACATCATTGATGATTATTAGTCCACTGATACGATATATCCAAATATTTTCGCTTAATCGAACATTTTCTGAACAGAGAGCTAGCGTCCTGATTGTGATTGATGTCTGTTATTTATTTAAAAGCTTAAATAGGCCAAAGGTTTGAGAAAATTTAAGTGACTGGTAAATATTTCAAAGCTTCTCGCATTGAATTGATTACAATATATAACTAAATGAACGAGCCGACCTCAACTAAATATTAAGAATTTGTCTGCGAAGAGCGCAACTAAAGCTGTTAAAGCGATCGCTGTAATAAATATAGTGACGTCCAAAGTGATATTTTCTTATTTGCTTTAAAGTGTCAAGAAAATTTCGTTATCAGAGTGCCATTTAAAGTCGGCGACAATCCGGGATGAAAGCCAACGTTCCACGGGCAGCTCCTTGCGCAAGTGGTGGAACATCAGGTCTACCGAATCTTCGCTCACAAAAATGGCACCCACGCGCACGCACTCTTGTCCCTCGAGTCCCTTGGGCAGCCTTATCGAAGCGTGACCAACGCATATCGTTTGCGCAGCCCGCCAGAAGAAATGGCCCGCCATCTCTCATCAGGTTTCTTTTATTTTTTTTGCGTGAGTGGCGCCGCCGTTCCGTCAACTGATGACGGTGACGCAACGAGCGCGAGATTTAATCGGCCCGTGGCGTCGGGAGGGGGGAGCGGATTCGCGCGTGGGGGTCGAACGACGGCGAAGAGGCGAGACGGACTGGGGAACGCTGGTGCGAGGGGATGCACCGTGGCAATGGGGGACTATAGTGAGAGAGATGGAAGATCCCTTTCTCGTCGAGGAGGAGGAACGAGGGGTCATCAGCGTCCAACGGGACTGGGGGCGACGCCCCGAGAGACGACTGTCTATGAAGAGAAGTCATATTAGGAAGGGAACTTTGGACCACACTTAGAATATTTTGTTAGGTTGTATTTATGCTTGATTCATACATTATACCAAGACAGCAAGTAGCAGCTGCATTTGAAAAAAATGTACATTTTATCAGAATCAGTAGTATTAGCTGATAGATTGTTAAAAGAATTAGGCTTGGAATCCCTCAACGACCGGAGGATAAAATAAAGACTACAAGGAGGGACACGAAAATAACAGGAATTATGTCATAGATTCTTTATTTCTCAATATATTTACATAAAATTTTGTTCACCTTCAAAGTATTCCCCATTGACCACAATGCACTTCTCCAAACGATGCCTTCGTTGATCGAAACATTTCTGAAATCCATATATCGGGATGTCCTTTAGTCCTTTTATTGCAGGCAATATTAATCATATCGCATGGTTAGGTGATTTAAGAAAATTAACAATTCCAAAATATATCATTCAAAGCTGTTTGTTACATCAGATATTCTAATATCTTAGATAATGTAACTACTTTCTTATTGTCACTCCATATTGATTACCCTCTTTATTGGAAAATTCATTCTGGGATCAAATCTTTCCTGCAGTAATGGTTCAGTTTACGGTATAAAACCGCATCAAATAAAAACTTGAGTTCGAATTATTTTTAACTAAACAATTTTTTCGCCTGGTTAATCTCTGCTTTGATGAAAATAATGGAACTAATATGAATAATTAATTGATATCCTGTAACGGAATTATATCGTGATTAACTTTACGAATGAATCTTAACAATACTATAATAACTATACGTTTAGGAAACACCTTTCGAACTATCAGATAAAGTATATCTAAAACTTAGTTATCCGTATTCCTGTAATGCATTTTATTTAGCTTTGAGTTTGATAGCATTACCTTCATTAAATGAAGGAACTCCCTATATTATGTGTTTGATAGCTCCTATCATATATTTTTTCTGTGAAAAATTGTGGGGAATTATGAAGTGCTCACAAAAGATATAGAGGTTGACAGTAGCGGCCTTATATCAACATTGTTTTTCTGTGAAAGCAATTCGTGCCAAGGGAGATAGTAGATATTTAAATAGTTTAGTGCAGCAGATTTCACCTCCTTGGTCTAATCTATTGAAACGGTATGAACTTCTGATAAGACCCTCAGTAACGAAAGTACCCTGTATCTTTAAAGCAGTCTACCGTGCTCTCTTGAGTTCTAAAGAAGCTCCCCTCCTAGTTTATCTCGTAATTCTTTTTCACCTCTCATAAAAATTTCTATATATTTTTATATACACACACACGCACAAACATACATACACACACACATATATATATATATATATATATATATATATATATATATATATATATATATATATATATATATGACCTTTAAAAAAATATAATATATTATATATATATATATATATATATTATATATATATATATTATATATATATATATATATATATATTATATATATATATATATATATATATATATATATATATATATATTTATATATTTCACAGATCTATCGGATATTCTCTGGAGTTTACATAAGTATATTCTTATTTAACACTTTCTCCGATCATGCCGAACATTTCCTCATGCTCCGATTGTGGCACAATCAAAGCGTAATAATATTCATCAGAGTATTTTAATATTTCATTGCTAATTCTTGCAACTTTTTTGGTCGGCAAATTTTTTTGTTGCATTAAAAAAAGAACTAAATGGTCATTAATCCCCCAAAAGAATTGATGATGAACATTTTCTTCAAATTGATAAGAATTATACATGTGTGTAATGATACTTACCTCTATGAATTTTACTTTTTATGTGGATTAGCGGGAAGCTACATCTTGTAAATCAACCACTTTGTAGCATTAATTTTTTTTTATTACTAAATCTCTACGTGTTTCATAGCGCAAGCGTCATTTCCAAAAGGTGTGCCCAATACTAAAAGATGTGGAATAACACTAAGTGACTCGTTAAAAATATAGCACAATTCCACAAGTTGATTCGTTGGAAATCTTCTAAATTTGTTATACCTTGATTAGAATAGTGGGAAAAAGTTCCCCTTAGTCCGAGATTGCGTGTAGATAGTAGAATTTGTAACGGACTCAGATATAAGGTAGAGAAAAATATTTCGGGGTTTAAGTTTTTTCAAAATTTCTTCTATCGGTGCCTTTATTTTGTCAGATTGTTACTCGATAGGCTTAAGTATTATGCGATTAGGAAAATTCACTTTATATATTGATTTGAGAAACATAAGGCGTAAAAACCAGTCAAAGGTAATAATGCTACCATCGCCGCTTACTGATTTTAAAGATTACCAAGTGTCACAAATAATTTTATGCGATCGAAAGTTGTTTTTGCCAACGTATTATCTTGAGTTCTTCACGCGTCTTCTGAAATTCACCCCTTCAGAGCGATAGGCTGTTTTTAGAAATCAACGCCCGGAATCACTACTTTTATCGACAGAAAAGATATTTCAGATACTCGCTCTTATCCCAGAGGCTTTTCTCTCCTTCAAACGTATCATAATTATTTCAAGTATATTATCAAATTAATACATAATATTGCACCAATTTTATATTTTGTCTGTTTTTTTAAATTTTTGAGTTTTCAAAGTTGGCACTACGCTTCAATACCATCAATTTCTAAACAATTGTAATGCAAAGATATTTTTGGTGTTTTTTCTAACTGCCATTTTCAATTTTAATTGCTGTCTTCGGCGGATACGACCACTGCTGAAAAACTGGCTTCGTCCGCAATTATTGCTCGTATCATCATACAGCATATCCCCTAATGCGCACTTAACTGTCTACCTAGTATACTCGCCCGCCAGCCAGCCAGTTAAGAGAACAAGTGGGCAAAACTTAAGCTGCTGCCATGTGTAATTATACTGTTACACGTAACAATCAGCTATTTGTGGAATATGACTTCATCTAAATTTACAAGAGAACAATTGCTCATATGCTTTTAGTGCCATGCATAAAAATAACTGCTGTAGTCCTATGGTAACTTCTAAACATCATGGAGTTTGAAAAAACGGGGAGCCACTTGGTTGTGAGAAAATATAATTGATGTATAATATTGATCAGTGTACCAAGGTTTATTGGCAAATTATCGTGTAAATCATTAATGTGCTAGCCTGTAAGACAAAGTTTTATTTCCAAAGTTATAGCTCAATTAATTTTTGCTGATCTTGAATTTTAGCCAAAGGGGAAAGAAATAGCTGTAACCATGAGAACAGAATCAAAAAGGTTTTCTATGAGTTTGAAAGTTTTTTTATTTTATCATCATGGATATTAGACATTTTCGCAAAGTGATTCCAGGCATACATATTTGCATTACCTATATTATTTATTAACTATAATATATCGGTTTAGATAGGAAGAGGAGCTTGTTGTAGAGTAAGGTTGTGTTTTGTCAGGAGAAACAAAATATTTATTGGTAGTTGTGTCCATCCAAAACCTATCTTAACCGGTGGATTACCTAATAATAATACTGGTTTAAAGTTTAAATGTGTCATGGAAAGGGGGTACTGTACTTCGTAACATATGACAAGATGTCTCTACACATGACTAGATGTAGTCCAACGAGAGCTGAGACAGCGATTACCCGTTGGTCTCGGGAGATGTGTTAAAACCCAAAATAAATGTTTTAGTAATTAAACTTATTATTTTTAAGGTTATGATTTCTGTCAAAAGGACTCATAGGTACACTAATAGACACCGCCAAATCAACTATTGTATTCTATGCGTATAGGGCGGAAAGAGACACATTATGCACGTAACTTAAAACGATACGAAAGCCGTAACTTAATGGAATAACATCACAAAACATTTATTATTTTGGAAAAACAAGATCTTTTTCCATTAAAAAAATTTGCTTAAAGAATATCACCAGTTTTGGCGGTCATCGTCATCAGATAATTTTCCGCGATAATCTTCTCAGCCGGTCGAATGCTGAAAACGAGACTTTTAATGCGGAAAGGTACATTGTTCAAAAAAATAACTAGCTTTCTGATGTAAGTATCTTGTTGGGGCCATAAATTCCCAGTAACTTCCCATTCCTGGACCAATTTGACCATCGTCTTGTATTATCTAATCACCAATGCCTACTGCTGGGAATAAAGGGGTGGTTCTGTAGTATTGTTAAAAATGGGATGTTACATTGGGATAAATAAGAGCAAAAATGGATACATAGTAATGGTTTTATTGGCTATCGGCAATAATATAAAATAACTTCCTGGGTTTCATAGGCGTAGCAGTCTTAGTAAATGGTATGATATGAATCCCTTCCGAGCCTCCGGCATCATTTTTAAAAAATTCATAAAATTGCATTTTTACCTCAATGAAAGAAATTATATTTTTGGAGTTGTTCTTCAGCACCATCATACTGCCACGAAAAAGGATTGGTATTGATAACATATGCGGAGAATAACCATAGACCGTCTGTTATCATATGATGTCATGAATCATTCGTTATTGGGCATACTGTGATTCTGGTTCTGGTCCTAAGGGCCCTATTCAGGGACAGTGATGGACATTATTTTTTCAAGTAATCTGCCGGTTAGGGTAGATTTTGGATGGACACAACTACCAAATAAATATTTTGTGACTCTTAGTAAAACACAATCCAGCAACTTACTCTGCATCAAGTCCTTCATCTGTGTGCACTTCCTTCCTCTCTCCATCCCGTCCAACACCCCTATCCTCCGAGATACGTAAACTAATGAACATTATATTATTGGGAAAAATCCAAACACCCGTCAGAAAAGTGGATAACCCCCCGGATCGTTCGCCTCTCGGATACTGTTCATGAATTTTGACGCTAATATATGCCTTGGCATAATATTTTATAATATTTAATATTCGGAAGTATTCCTCCTTCCAAGTGATTAAACCTAAAGGTTGCTGCAGTAATTTTTATTCACAAGTTTTACTTCCATGCATATTTTTTTAGGTTAATCCACGGGGTAAATGGGTTGAAAATTGAGTTAAAAGAATATAATAGGGAATCAGATTGGATTGGGGAAGAATAACGAACATTTGGATCAAAAGTTAATGGTGATCGAAAAATATCTTTGTATTCGCATCCAACAATATTATGCCGTTCATATACCGTGTATTATCTTTATAATATGCGGTATATGATGGGTTGGGTGATTCATTGGAGATTGGGGAATATCTATTCATTTTAGGTGAATCACCTAACCTTATTGATCCTGATGCGTAAGTGGCTCAAGAACTATCCCTAACTTTCCATTACTTCGATTCCAAAAAATGTGAATCTGCATTTATAATTATGCATAGCTCACTTCGAACCAAATATAGATAGTTGTGGGATAAAAGGGAATCAAATCAGCTTAGCACATTGATGCTGCTCGTGCGATTTAAATAAAGGTAAACTGTTTGATGAAGATCGAGAAGCAAGTATTAAGAAATTAGGTAGAATACTTAAGTATTTATAATTGAAGTCATTGTCATGAACGGAATATAGGAATTCACTTCGGTTTTGTGCTTATTTTAAGATTATCTATTTAATTATACTGCTCTCAGGAAACTATAAATTTACAATAATGAATTCAGTCTCCAGGCAGAACTGACACCGTTATTCGTTGAAAATTATGCCATTCTCCACTAAGTGTCACGTAAACGTCCGGTAGGAGAAGGGAAAAGGAACATGGACTCAAGATCAAAGATTATATTAATTTGTATTTCGGATAAGTATTTTATCAGAGCCTTGACTGTTGAATAGATGGAATACTTAAGGAGGCATGAGTAGATTGGAGGGTATGGTTGCATTCAAAAGCTGGGGAAAGGTGTAAGACAAAACAGTGCATCAGACGTAAAAAGCCCTCCGGGCTAGCGCAAGGTATTCCGGAATGAGAAGTGGTGCCAAGATCTGATAGAGAACTGCACGCTGTCTCCTACGCTTTTTAATACCTACGCAAAATGGTCAAAATACGTTGAAAAGTCTTCATTCAGGTTAAAGTGATGATACTAAATAGAGTGAGCGCTGTAAGATAATGATGATTCCCACTCTCCCAGTTCGCAGAAGAATTAGAATTGATTGAAAAGCTTGATGAAAAGAAATTTGATGATGTAGCTATAGAAATGGGAAATAATATACATTTTAAATAATTGGGAGAGTAAATTTAAATGTTAGATTAATGAAATAACAGCTACCTGTATATTAGACGGAATAGTTCCAATATTTGACCTATACACTAAATGAGAATGGAAAAATTATAATTGACTGAGAATGATAGGAAGGGAAATACGAGAGAGATACTTCGCATAAAAAGCAACTAACATGATAATATGGAATATTAAAGGAAGAGGGAGGAACAAAATGGTCGGTAAATCCATTTTTAGAAATGATTTTTATGATAATACGGGAAAAAAGGGTCAACCATGAGGAGGTGAAATTCACATAGATAGTAGGACTTCCGAATTCCACTTTAAAAGGTTTGAAGAAAGAGCGGGATCGGAAGAGGATGGCAAATAGAAGAGTGATGAGTTGAATATGTTAAAGAGGACCGGCGGAGGAGTAATTGAAATTATAACAAGTCATATAAATTGGAATGATTAGAAATTGCAAGGTGGCGGTCAGCTAAACTACGTAATGGACGGAAAGGATGAGGGACGCGATCGCATTCAATGTATAAGAAAGACAGGAATCGAGATGGACGGAGAAAAACAGCACTTAGTATTTTCAACAATTCATTTCTATTTTTTTCGTAAGGAAGGTTGATAGAGCGTATTCCACTATAGAGGAATATGTCCGGTGTGAGACGCCGGTCCTGTATTTGGTTTAAATTATTGACGGAATGAATAGATAACATGAATGATGGAAAGAAACTAAATGGTAGTAAGATGATAAATTTCGTTTAGTCATGGGGTCCGTTATCATATTTAAAAAAATTCAATTCGTCATATTTCTTTTTCTTCTTGTTTTTCAGTCATGTGTTTTTCGATAAAAATACTCGTACCTATGCACTGCAATGAACTGACCATTCAACGCAAAGTGGATGAAAAATCAAATAATTACTTTCTCATCCGCTAGTAATGCCTATGGCCTCTTGAAGGAATGACACCTGTTTTTTTTTCTTTGACCTTAGTCTTATTCGTGAGAATATATTTCCGTCTAAATCTCGTTAACCTCTCACCGTCTTTCTCTATGCAATTTGTATGTAGCCCTTTATCTCTAAACACTCCTCTTTATTTATGAGTGCTCCAATAAAACAGGAGCGGATGTGTTGATAACATGCGTGCCTTTGAATGAATAGGTAATATCTCCGGAAAAATTGACCTCTGAGAACATAATTTCGAATATCGTTTTCGCCAAACTACTCGTAAATATCTAGGTTCGTCCAGATGTTTATATTCCGAGTGTATTTTCATTCAGCAAGTTTTGTATGCCAGCCCGCTTGACTCGGACTTGATGGCGTGGTCCTCCAAGGAAATCAATGGTTGCCATAGAGATGAGCAAGCCGATTAAGCGAAAGGAGAAACGCTTGGGAATAATTTAGCACGGAATGCGTCACCAGTGTCTCTTTTTTTTTGAGGTCGTTACGTGAATAGGGTTCAAGGACATACAGATCGATACTCCAACTGCAGAACTTTTTAAAATCAAGGCCACCACATGAGAAGTTGCGCCAATTGATGATGAATAAGCTCAGAGATCCTTTAAGGCTGCGCGAATCACTCTTTCTCAAAACAGCATTTCCCAAGCGTCAAATTACCATGTTTATTGAACTAAGCACCACTGTAAAAACATGGCGAATTCACATAGTTCATGACTTCCCTTCCTTTGAATTCGTAGGTAAGCTTCTGAATTGAAGCCAAAGTACAGGGTGCAGAAACATAGCTTCCTTTTTTCAAACGCAAAACTCTTTCATAAAAGGAAGTTATGTTGCCGCAACCTGTATTAAATCATTCCTGTGTGTTCATTAGATTTTGATCTTCTCTGTGAAATACATTTATCTGTCTATTAATATAACATATCAATAATCAATGACTGTGTAAGGAGAAAGCTATGCAGTGTTTGCAGAGACTAATTCAAGGTCATACTACCGATGTGTGTGCAGTACATAGCAGGAATTGCTAATGGGAATGGATTATTAATCCAAGCGTTTTCCTATATACCTTTGCCTACACAGTTAGTGCAGGCCCCCCGTATCTTCCTTGACGTCTTTCCAATCCTATACATATTTAGTTTCACATTTCCACCCCTTAATTCTGCGCCACAATTTCAGTTTCATTGTGGTTTCAGTTTTATACAAGCGCCCCTAGTTTCATTGTACCTAATACTTTAATATTTTTGTCTAAGTTTCCATACATTTCAATCTGTATGTTTATATTTGTTAATGGAAATTAGGTAAACAGCAAATGTTTCCTACCCTCTGTAAAATAGGTTGCTGGGAGTACTTCTGAGAAAATGAATGTCACCATCGAACTATAAGCTTTCGAGGAGCAAAATTCAAAGCTAGATTACGTTAAAACATATAAATAATTGAAATATGAAAGTAAGTTTCCGAATTTATATAAACGATTTCCCTTGTTAGATGTTGATAATTTGTAAAAAGGACTCCGTAATGACTGTAAAATACAAACCTATATTTTATGAATGAATGTAAATTGAAGGCATACTATTCAATGAATGACAACACTTTTCGAGTCGAGTCTGGCCTTGTGTATGAAAATATCAAAGAGCCAAATAATGATACAATTTTATGAAAAATAAACAATTATTAATATTTTTCTTGCAAAAAAGAGACTTAAAGTTCATTACTGAAAATCAAACGTAATGAGATTAAAACAGGGTTAGACTGTCTGAATTTATATTTTCGCCGATATTCAAGCCGTGATGCAACTGTTCCATGAATTGCGGTGAAATTTGGCAGGAAAATCACGATTCCTTTGTGAAATTCGCTGACATTTCGAATGGACGATTCGCCCTAATTCAGCTGCTACTACGCCCAGAACTGCTTACTGTTGGCATTGCGCTCAACTTTCACATCGCACCCATCCATAAGAGTGTATTCTCGTTGCAATTAGCCTTGTCTGGCCGAGTCCTTGTCTGGTAACGGGACGACGTGGGAGCGATTCACGTGGCCAAACCCAGGATCCCTGACCCCACCGTCGACCCTTCATCCCCGCACCTCTAAGAAAAACGGTGAAAGGCTTGCATGGGCGTGTGCAACGACTTCCTAATTAACCACTTCCACTTGTACCATGAGATTCTCTTCGGTTTTGATGGAAGCACTTTTCTTACCGCTGCATGGTTAATTTCGGCATTAGTGGTGGGAAATACGGTTAGAGTGAAGCTTAGATTTCGTTAATGAACCAGAGATCTCTACCAAACTATTTAAACTAAAAAATAAGTATAAACATTGGATCGTATTGCAAAAGAGAGCCGAGCAGTTTGAAAAATATACATCAAATGGTGCCCAAGAATTTTAAGGCATTTATGTAATCATTTAAATATTACATAGTTAAATAAGTAGAATTAAAGTTCAACGAATTGCCGCAATTAAAGAGTAGTAAAGGTGGCGGTGACCTTATATTTTTGTATTTATGTGCATTTTTATGAGTCATAGTACTTCTAAAACGGAAAAAGTATGTAACGTTTTGATAAGCAAACCAATTCTAAATGTGTGCAAGACCATAAGCCTTATCATTAGCGATTCTCTCTGTAATATGGTGAGATTATTCATTATTTTTCGATGTTCACGAATTTTAGAAGTGGAATTGTGTTCGGAAAGGAAAGAGGGAAAAGTGAAAGAATATTGGATTCGTAAGTGGTCTGACGGAATACTTAAGTGGTTTTATTCTGAGTGGGATAAAGAGAAGACAGTAGTAATTGCTTTTGCTGAAAGGGGAATTCTTATCATAAGGAATAGTGATAACATTTTATAAATACCTTCCGTATTAGGTCATTAGATTATTTTTGCCTTTGTCTTCATTAAGCATTTAAAAATTAGCATTGTTTCGCAACATCTGAATGTGGGTGATAAATAAGGTGTTGTTCATGATGAAAGTACCGTGGACTTAGATTTTTGATCGAACATGAAAGTTATCATCATTTTAGTTACTCCTGAGTGAACAATGAGGCCGTTCGGCAAACCTTTTTGTCATATGAGGATATGAATATGTATAGATGAAGGTGATAGCAAAAGTTGTATCTTGTCGTAATTTGTCCCAAAATTCGACAGAAGAGGTATCATATAAAAATAGTTCACGCAAGATATCACTTGAAGATCTCGTGTTATCAACCTAATTCTATTATCCAAACTTTGGATCGGAATTATGTGATCCCATATGAACTTACACAGTTTTAGCAGAACTTACTCACCATACGCTGCAGTTAATTTCGGGGATTTTCCCGACCGCATTCACATCTATACCACCGGGGACCGAATTTCTAAATTCCCCTCTGGGAACAGGATTCAGCATCCTCACGCTAGAATATACTGAATCTTAGTAGCAGAGGAACGAATCTATCAAGTCAGAAATTCAATTACGGGTTTGCTTTTATATGGCTGCGCTATGGTCATGAGAAATAACACCACCTTGTAAGTTAACGATCCTGAATGGAGGGCGTTAGTTCCTCTCCTGCCGCTCAGAAGAGTTTAATTTCTTTCTCATATCCTAATTGTTTCTCAAAACGTCGTGGTCCATATCAAATTAAACTCCTGCTGGAGCTGGTTCTCCGAACGGCGATGGACAGGGTGTATATAAAATCTCGCACGCTTTCTCCCATCCTCAGTTGTGCAACCCCCCCCATCCCCGTGCCCCCTAATTTTTCAAAACCTGCCTACACCTTCGCGGATGTCTTTCTGGGCCAAAGAGGAGGAACGATGACGCGGCGAGCCATACAAAATCTCCCACCGCGTGGGTGCATCGAATGAAAACGGCTCCCTCTTCCCACAATCACACCTACCCCTACCCCCCACCCACCCACCCCGCCTTTTTTCCTACTGCCCCGGGCACACGGTACTTCCGCAACCTCCGCCGAGGGGGTTTTCAAATATTTCCCTTCCCACACTCAATCATTATAAACGTGAAGGCAGTGCCACAGAATGTACGACGGATCCGACTGGGGACTTGCATCAGAGGCAAATTGAAGAGCACACATCTCCCCCTCGAAGGTCTGCTTGCTTCTTATCTGAAGGAACTGGTGTGAATCGGCCACCTTTTTGTGTTCGCTCACTCATTCTATCATTCGGAGTTTGCTCTGGTACATCATTGCCATTGGTAATAATTACGAAGACAGATAACTACAGACCTATTGACTTCTCCATTCCCGGCGTATGAAAAGACACATGTATTATTATTGGCCCTATGGTTCTCTTGAGGAAGATCTAAGTTCTCTAGCTTCCTGAATACGTCAGTTAACCAGGCGATGACGCCGCTGCATGCCTTGCAATGTGACATCTACGTGGGCGATATTTTACATGCCAAATCATTCTTTTCTAAACTAAAAGTTTCATTAGATAAAATAATAAGTGGGCAGCTAGCTGATTAAGAAAGTGCGATTTCGTGCTCACGTAGATACACGTATAGTTAACCTAGTGTCTGTCGGACGAAGATCGGTCTAGGAGGGCTTCAAATCAGGCCTGGAAAATGCACTTAACAAATTAAGCTTAAAAAGTATAAAACTTTGCTTTATTAAAATATAGTTGTAATATTTGAAAGCTAATTAAAGTTTCTCCGCAAAAACACTATCGGAAGGTCAACCTCAGATATGGCTGTCATCCTTCTTCTAAATAAAATAATCGCTATAAGAATATTTCCAAATCATGGACTTCTATGGGAGCTCTGCAGCAAAAATTATGGTATTATAGTATTATTATGCATTCCAAATAAATATCGTGGGGTGAATTGTCAATTGTACACGCTTTGTAAATAATTTTACCAATTTGCAGCTTCTAGTAAATTTTACTAATTTAATTTGAAACCTAAAATAGAAGTTTCAACCTTTTGTGTAGTAACAACGGCTTTAAAAAGCCAGTCTTCAATTGCAAATACTCCGTTAAAAAAATCTTCAAAAGAAAATATTGCATTAATGTCCAATAACCTTGCAAAAACGTTTCTTCAACGAAAAATTGAAACGCACAATTTTATAAAAAGAATCCACGAAAGAGTTCATATAGTATTTCATTAAAATTTATATTTTTCGGTCTAATGGTAAGTTTTTTGTGATCATTATAAAGAGCAATACATGTTATTCATATAATGAATATATGTATACTTTTCAGTCCCGTTTGAAATCAGTTTTGAAAGCAGAGAAGAGGGTAAAATTTAAGGAAAAAGGCGATCGAAAATGGGGACCGTCTTTTCTCTCACTTTTAATGACCTTAAATGCAAATATCTTCAATGTAGGGAAAGATTAATTGGCTTCATCAACGATTTTGTTGATAATTTAATGGCTTAACCGAGAACATTTGCAGCATTCGAGAATAATTCGTTCGATTAAATTTCGGAAATAAAATGTACATTTGGAATCAACTAAAATTTGCAACCCCTAAAGTTTTTCATTGCCCCTCCTTACGACCTACCGATAACGGTGCTTGCTTATACAGTTTCAACGAGGCGGTGAAAGCTTCTGCTTAGAGGCACAAGTAGTTGCAATTTCATCCATTTGCTAAGCAAATGTTGACAATGCATGCCTGACTTGATAGCAATGGTATTAAGCACTTTCAGCGCTCTGATATGTTTGACTGTGGGTAGCGAAGGAGTCAATGGCTCACGTCATATTTTTCTTTTTAATCTTCATGGAGCTCCGCGGAGATAACGGAGGAATTATGTTTGGACGCAATTTATCTCGCGCTTCTCCTCTCTCTCCAGATCTCGGAGGGGAAGGACTTTGATTACGGTCGTGCTTTTTAGGACGGCAGGCGGCATAAAAATTATCTCCGCTCGAGCAGTCAGCAGCAGCATGGCTATCCGTCTTTCGGCTTGTGGATGGACCTAAGTCTTCCACGGCCACCGCCGGTCGCATCCCTTCCCTTCTCGCGGCATCTCTCCCTTCCGATCGCGAGCGAGAAGGATGAATCACTAGGCAGAACATCTTCAGAGGACTATAGGTCGTCACTTCGGCAGGGGTTCCTCAGATCCACTTCGCTACCGTTGCAATCGTGGCACGCTCACGGTGGGAGGGAGGAGAGGGGGGGAGGGATCGTTGCCTTTGGAAACGAGACTGACTTAATGCCAGCCGCGCTTATGTGTGTGTGTGTGTGTGTGTGCTTTTGCGCACGAATGGGTATCCACGAAGCGATTTGATGGAACACCGGACGGGAACGCAAAACGATTCGATTATGGTTATTGAGAATGCAATCGCTCACGTGCCACGGAGCATTCTTCGAGACATCAACCGTGGTCGATGACTGGTTGCCACATTGGATGCTTGCCTTCTTTCCGTTTAGCTAAGGCCGGCACGAGTAATATCCCACCAATCGCAGTCGATTTACCCGCACACGTGGAATAATCAAAAACACACATTGACTTGGTAGGGGTGACCACTTTGGCAGGTTACGAGAGATAGACCGCTAAATTTAAAAAAAAATGCAAGATATTTTACAACCAATCTGTTGCCGCAGAACTGAAAAGGACTGCACTTAAACGTCAATGCCCCCATTTCTATCCAATTTATCGTATTAATCAACTGTAACTGAATTTTCTCTGTTGTATACAAGAAGAGTCGAGCGAAAACCCATATTTAGAGCGAAATTCCAATTATTTACCTCCCTGAAGTAAGGCATGGTTCAGTGGTAATAGACGAAGAGCATCCATTTGTTAACCTTTTAAATCAATACTTCTTCCATCAAATTTTAATACACATGTGTAACTTTTCGTATTTTTTGGGCAACTGAAGATGATGAAGTCGGGTAAAATATTTTGCGTGATAGTCTACTCTAACAATATGTCTCTTCACGCGAAATTCTCATGACGCGTCGTTGATGCTGTAACAGCCAGATTCCATTTCGAATGTCTGCCCTGATTTTTCTCTAGGGGTCATTCACCGTGCCAAATATTAGGTCTAGCAAAATTTCGCCTCTTCTTTCATTTGAAAGCTTTGATAAAGTGTCAAGTTTGCCCAAGCGAAGGATGTTCAGAATTGTGGCATATAAAATCTCAGTTAATCTTAAAATATTCCTTTAATTATTTACTCGCTGACAAAAAAAAATGATCCCCTCTATTCATATCCGTTTCCGGTTTCAAATCGTGTTATTCAACCCAATCACAAACCGTGTTATATTAAAATAGATAAGGTTAGTGTTATAAACACCCCTATCAACGTCGACCTAGTAATTTCATAGTTTCAGCGTACAGCAACTAATTACAATTATCCATAGGCCTGATGGAAATGTAGGTATTATACATGTACCCGTAATTGTGATGTCTCAAGTGAGGGCAGAAACAGGATGTGCTTGAAACTGGGAACACTAGTGAACTTTAAAAGAGCATGACTAGCTGCTGCTGCTGTAATACCTGCTGATTTATTGTAAAACAAAACAAATTATTTCCAATTAGTGATACGCAAATATGAATATATTCACCTCATAATTGGTTCACACGGTAATCATGGCAAACGTTCTGCTCAGTAGCCCGGAAGTGTCGTAAAATGCATTACAGTCGGAATGACACACCTTTGGGTAATTATTACATAGAAATTTAGGTGTGATTTTGTATGACTAGTGATTAATATGTATCATATTTACCATGACTGGAATAATTGTACACTAGGCATGGGATATTAGAGCAGCTCCCTGCCAAGTAATTCGTACTGAAAGAACGCATTTCATATTAATTCTTAGCAACGGAATTATTATTAGTGTAAACGTAATGGGCTGTGTTGAGTGCAAAGGTTAGGCACCAATAATCAATATTGTCCATTTGGGGGTTACCGTGATGTGCATTTGATATTTATCGGGTTTACACCGCGTTAATTGCCTTAGATAAAAAATGCTAGCGAAACTGTTACATATCCAAGTCAACTTGGTTTTAGTCCAAAGAAACATTCAGACCTCAATAGTGAATATTCCTGACTTTTCTGTTGAATTTCAACCATTCTGGTCAAAATGACTTTTGATCACAAAGCAACTACCTACTTATTAGGTAACTAATAATTTAAGGAGCTAATGAAACACGTAGATGTTAACAAAAATTATTTATTTGGGGAGATCACTGCGAAAGGCTTTCTTTAAGAAAGAGAAGTGTGCGAGGGCACACGAGACTTGATAATTAGAGGAAAAAATACCGTTTTCAGTCAAACTATCTCGGGAATGAATTTCTTTAATTAAAATTTCTTGCGTTTTGTCCAGAATCTAAGATGAACTAGGAAACATTTTTACGAGTGTAGGCTGAAGGAATATTTTAACTTGACTGCAAAAGATCCGTGAGAGTTATTCACATATGAAATTAATGCACAACGCCATTTAAATTCCCTCATTTATTCTTCTTGATCAGTTTGTATGTTTATTTATCTCACCCTTTGTGCTTGTGTATATGGTTCTGCATTATAGTACGAGAAGAAGCATTTTTTGGGAAGCAAATGTTTTAAATACATCCAGAATAACACTATTACAAATTTAAATTTCTCAATGTATAAACCATAAAAAGTAGGTGTGGATGCCGTTTCCCGCTTTATACTATATCTCAACCATGAAAATTTATCCCTTCCGTTTTGAAAATGCATGAACACATAAGAAGCACAATTACAGATATTTATTATAACAATATTATATGTATTTCAAAACGGTGAACATTTAAGTTGCCCACATTTTATGCATTTTAAATAAAATGAAAAATTGAGTAGCACGATCTGATAACTAAATAGCACCATATGAAATATCTAAAAGACGACCGTGTACACCTGAGCCCTAAGCGTAGGAAAATATATCCAGGAAGGAATCGAGCCCACGACCACTGGAGCAGCTGGCACAAGAGTTAATCCCACTGACTCCGAGGCCAGAAAGTAGTACAGGGAGAGTGGATTTCCCTCTTCTTAGAGTGTTAAGAAATTATTCCCTCCCATGAAGAATCAAGAAGAATCTCAGCCCGCTGTGATACCCTTCATTATTTTTAATGGACCTTCCGCAGCAAAAAGTGGCGAAGAATCAATCCAATTCCTTTCCTCTTTCCTATTCTCCAAAGAAACCAGCCGACTTTTACGGAATATTGGACATGGAAGAAGGGATCTTCCCGAAAACGTTTCGAAAAATCGCACGGGTGGGCTTGGCTTGCGAGGCATTGGCGTAGGGGTGGGTGAACTGTGGGATTAGAGGGCCGCATTCATCTTCCGACCGCCCGTCGATGATGGGATCGATTAGCGTGGTTAGTCGACCCAAAATCTCGTGGAGCGGATGCCATAAGAGGAGAGAATATCGCTCCACTTTTGCGCTTTCCAACAATGAGGCTGTCTGTTGCGCTGCACTCCCTTCAGCCGGGCGACGAATGGAATCGGAGGGGGAGACCCCTCGTGCGAAACATCCGACGGAGCACGGCACGACTGTCGAAAGCGAGTCCGATGGCGGAAGGAGGCAACCGTTCGTCCCAGCGGCGCCTAAATATGCAGCGGATGATGAACTGTAGGATCAATTATCCGTTCCTCGCGAATTGTTTTCGCAACGACAACCGAAGGAAAGCAATGGTAAGCGTGTTAATTACGTAATTTGCATAAATCGACACAAATGGAAACCTATGTATTTTCACATAAAATTTAATGCTGGAAAATATTATTTTTGAATCCTTAGAAATCATTTTTCACCAAAGTTTCAGTCCAAAAAAGGAATATTTATTTTGCTAAACTGCTTTAAATGAAGATAGCAATTGACTTTTAATTGGGTACGTCAGGCAGTTGAAAATGGTTACGTTCTGAACTTTAAATCGTCTTGAGGGAAAAGTGGGGGCATGTTCCTAGTCAACTCCGTGATACCCGTACAATACCTCCTATGTTAGCCTTAAATGAAATCTGAAAAATGTACATAACTCGGAGGACTCATTTATAACTTGTGCGCATCGAAACCGACCGTTAAAATGCGACCTTTCTTTCTACACATGAATATTAAGTCGTTCCTGTGCATTCCCTCGCAATTTATTCATACGTTTCTCGGCATCACTTTCCAATTTAGTTTGTGCACACTGACAGTCTTTCAAATATATCACGGGAGATCGTGAGGATGAGACCCAATGGGAAAGATGAAGTCCTTCTATTAGAATATTGGAAAACGCTAAACCATGAGGAGAGGAGACAAACAATTAAGGGAGAGGAAGGGAAGCACGAACCCCTCTCAACTATTCTTTTTCTGTCAGGAGCTGGTTGGCTAGAGAATCTTCGGTCCATTGGTGCGCAAAGTTTGCGGACTGCACCCCTCATTTCAACCGGAAAAAAAGTGACGCTTCAGATTCTGGAGGCAAGAGTGACAACCCTCTCTAATTGACTGAACCCTGGAATACTGCTCATTGTGTCAGAGTAGAGTGATTTTTTTTGCATCTTAAAAAGTACCCAAGTGAAGGGAAAAGGGTTCGGCGGGCCACCCATTGTTGTCGTTTCCAAAGAGACAAGCGCCATTCTGTTGCAATTTCATTTACAGCATCCTTCCATTTTTTTGGCATGATTATAGAATGGGATTTGAGTTTGCGAAAGACCTATTGACGGGCCTTTCCTCCCATGCAGGTAAAATCTATATTCCGCAGTCCGCATCGCGAATACGCGATGCATTCATGAATAAGGTGTTTCACTGGCACGACTTTCTCATTCGCTTAAACACCACAGCTTCCGTAAAAATCGTCCAGGAAGAGTATAAAAGTCTTAATGCAGGTGTGCTAAGTGCAGAGCAGGGTTCGCACCGGAAGGTTGGTCGAAATGTGTGGTTGAGTTGGCGCACTGGATTGGGAATTGAGGTTAAGAATAACCATAAGGTATCGGTTTCGGAATTGATATTCCACGAACAAGATGTAGTCCGCTTCAGTTTATAAGGAACTTCTCGAAAAAGGATTTGATCTTGAGGGATGCTAATATTCTGGAATAGCGTGGAGTCACACAATGCATGTACCATTATAATCGCGACTGCCTGCCAAGGCTCTTATGACATTTTTTTCCTTTGAAACCAATGCCTCAGCATACCTAGCCCGGTTTCTTGGAGTTTCAATTCGATGCAGTTACTTGATGAATTGTGGCCACGGATGTTTTTGCTTAGGTGGAAGCAAGGATTTTCCTCAGCATACGGATTATCGGAAACTGATATTAGGTATCGGTAACTTCATTCCAGGCGGACGTATCCGCCAAAGTAGCAATTTTGCGAAATGAAGTGGAAGGGCACCAAGTTTAATTGAATTGATATTATTATCATGATTGGGCAAATTATTAAAAAAACCAATCTAATTATAATATTATGTTTCAAATAAACGTTTATTGATAACACCAAAAACCATTAATTGAGAATAAATGTTAAAAAATGCCTCTTAGATAAGTGAATTACCATTTCAGCTCTACAGGGTTCGTCCGGAAAATAAGTGTACTGAGCTCAGGAAAAAAAAATTATTACACTTTTACATATCTTAAGCTAATATTCCTCAAAATAGGACCCTTGTGAGTCGATACACTTGTTCCAGCGGCGTTCCCATTCCTGGAACGCTCCCGCGAAGGCATTATCGGGAACCTCTCGAAGACTCGTCGTCGACCTCTTCTCTGCCCTCCACGAACATCTTGTGCCACCGAAAGATCATGTTTCTGGACATGGCTGACTCCCCGTAAGCCTGGTAAATCATACCGACAGTTTCGGTAGACGATTTCCCAAGCTTTACCGCAAATTTGATGGTGCGAACGCTGCTCCAAAAACTTCGGCATCGCGTTCCGTGACGTGGGTCGAGCGTGGACGTTCGCGTTAACAGAGCTCCTCACTACACCACAGCTCAGAGCCGGCTGCCTTTTTCAGCGTCGCTTGCCAACATACCCCCCTCCAATCGCAGCCCGTCAGAGCGGTGCTGGGCGCGCCTGGAGCGGCGGGAAAAAATCAGTACACTTATTTTCCGGACGAACCCTGTATATTCAATATTGTATAGGTTAACTTAATGAGCAGTTAACAGTTTAAGGAATAGCGTTTTTTATTTTATACTTGACGTATTATTATGGAATATTTTGCTGTCATTCGTGTTTGGATATTCTTTGCAAGACTTCCGAAATAATACCGATAAATACACGTTTTAAATATCGCCCGAGGGTTTTTAAAGGAATTCAGTACATTATTAATGCCTTTCCCTCTTACAACATTTTTAAGGTCACCGATCAACACCCTCCCTCTTTCCTCAAAGATCAAGTTTTCGAACCACGTAACATTATACTGCAAGTTTAAGTCTTCATTAATCTTTCATAAGCGCATTTGATTAGATTCCAGGTTATATTTTTCTTTTCCCTTTTCTCTTAAATTTATCTATTTCTGACCCAATATTTTACCTTAAGTCTTCACTAATACCTCTACTCATTTTCGTTGGAAATACTCCCAAAATACGCGATTTTTAAAAAATCTACTATACATGCAAAAGCTCCACTTAAAGTAGTCGGACTTATTTTTTTCCGGATAGATGGACGGACGGATGGCAGCTTCTCTGGCTGAGTTGGTTTTCGAACTATCTGGTCTGAGGCAGGGGAGTCTCAGAAAAGGCTGGAGGCTGGTGGCAGCTGGCTTCCAGCCTTTGCGAAGTGCGGATCGTTCGTTTGCGAAACATCTATAACGTGACCTCGTTTCCCTCCGTTATGAACCGGTTATTGGAACAGCGCTACGCCATTCAAATTTTGCGTGAAACTGGGCAAAACCGAGAAAGAAACTCGTGACATGGTCAAGACAGCTCATGATGATAATGCAATGGGTAGATCGGGTGTTTTTGAGTGGCACAAGTTGTTTCAGGAGGGTAGAAAAATATTGAATACGCCAAACGTTCTGGACGCCCGTGAACCTCAAAAAGTGACAAAAATCTTGGAAGAGTGAAGACTTTGTTGGACAGGAATCGCAGATTAAGTGCATGCATGGTTTTTGATGAACTCGGCATCCCTAAAAGTGATGTGCATCGACTTGTGACCGAAAACGTGGGCATGAGAAAGGTGTGCGCGAAGTTGGTACCGCGAGTGCTCTCGGATGAACAAAAGGAGATTCGCACGCGGATCTGCCGAGAATTTCTCGAACATGTGAGTGAGGATCCAAATTTTTATGCAATACCCCGCCAGATTTCTTCCTCTTCCCCCGCCCCAAATCCGTCCTGAAAGGACCGCACCACGTCTCGGTGGAAGGGTTACACCAGGCCGTTACGAGGGATCTTAGCAGCATTTCGGGCACCGCCTTCCAGAAGACGCACGAGGCCTGGAAGATCCGCTGGCTACAGTGTGTTGACGCACAAGGGTGCTACGACTGGTACTTCGAATACTCGTGAATGAGTGTTTCAATTCTGGTGATAATTTGTTTTTAAACGACTCAGTCCTACTACTTTTGGGACAGACCTTGTTGTAAATGCCTTCCCATAGTTACGTTGAATTCACATGCGTATCTTATTGCTTTTGTCTTCATATGATTTATATTATTGACATATATCTTCCATTGATCCTGTAGTGTACTCCAATAATGGAAGTGATCCCTTGCTTCTCCATCCTTAAATTGGCTCCCGCCCTCTTTAATTCATAGCAACATTAATCCACATTCGCCTCTCACTGGTTAAGTAAAAAGCACAAAGGAGAATTGAAAACTTTTCCTTACTTCTAATATTTCAGTGCATAATAACAGAAAAAAAGGAACTGCATTAGACAATAAGATTTCACAGGATTTTTTGAGCTTGGGACCGAGTTTGTCTGTTTCAACATAATTAAAATTGTAATAAAGTAATGTACCATTAACGTATCTTATAATTTCATGGTAGGCAAACCCCACAGTTGGAATGAAATCGTCGTATATATTCACACTAGTCTCAGACTTATTTATACTTTTGATTGCCAATACTTTTAACTACTCGTGACTCTCTGCGATACCTTAAAGTCTACGCATCAGGTTTCCCAGTGGAACAATACTAGCATTTATACAACTCTTATTCCAGAGGTTTAACTTAAGATATTTTTGATAAAATGTGAGTGACTTTAATGACACTTAAAATATCAACTATGGTATACCTTGAAAAAATGTAGATATTGAAATGGTTTGGGATGATTGTTGCGATTTCCCTATCATCATTCGATGAACCTCGGCAATCTCGGATGATTTAGAAAGGAGAATTGCGACGTCAGCCCTTGCAGTGTTAAATGTAGATATGGAAGAGGTGGAATATCGACTCATGAAAAATTGCTGGAAACAGAGTTGAGTTTGGAGGAACGACTCCGAGCAAATTGACATCAGCCACTGGTGCATTCGAAACATAATTCTTCCAAATACGGAAAGCGCTAGGTATAAATTAACCTACTGAGAAGGATGTGAGGTCACGCGGCGATTATCTGGTGCCTGCACCACTGTTGGCACGCGGAGGGGCTTTTACGGCCGTTTCCAAGCCTCCCTTCTGCGGACAAGAGAAGTGTGTCGGTGATTGCGGCTCCCTCGGCCACTTGGGGACGCCCCCTATTGCCATTTTGTTGGCAGATTTCCCCCTTAACCGTGAACTTGACCCATGAAGTGAGTGAGAGGGTGGGATTCGCAGTAGTCGCAGCATCCCACCCAGAGCATCCCATCGCCTGACTGCCAGGAGTTAATTAAGGCCCGCGTAACATGATCGGTTGGGAAAGTTATACCCGGCCCCTCTGACGGCGTATCCAAGTACGAAAGGAAAAGTACTGTGTGCTCCCTTCTTCTTAAAGACAAATAATCTTTACTGCTCACGGAGCCATCGGGTAGATTCCTTTTTTCTTCCAGGAGGGTAAAATTCACGTTTGTTCTGGTAATTCTGTTAATTTTAAACTCCATGTTAGTAAAACGAGTATGCCATTGGGAGAAAGTACGTTTACTTTACATGCTTAGCTTTAATTAAATACATGTATTACGTATATAATATTTTAAATTAATAAATAGTATGTTAAATAAAAAAATATATTTCCAGATTGTTTCTAAAAGTGATATTTTTCAGGGAAGCTTCACAAGAAACATTTATCATTAAATTTCGTTTAGCATACACTTGGGTCATCAAACACGCTGCTTAATTATGAATGAATATGGGATAATTAATGTTAATAATGAAAGGTTGGTCATTTGAATTAGTTTATGTCAATCTTCAAGGTTTTACACTCAGCCCGAATTCCGAATTTCTTTTTACAGTCTCGATCTCTTGCAATAACAAAGTGCGCTGTTATCGAAAGGGTCATTTTTCTTGTCCAAAGCTAAAGAAACACGTAGGTCTGTCGCTCCTATACGCTAAACATGACCTCAACTGTTTGCCGGAGTTTTCAAATTCACTCATTTGGTGCGAGTCACTTTTGATCTTCAGTAGTGCTTATTATTTACCGTCTTGCCAATGCGAAGCCTAAGGGTCAAGTAAACGATTAATGGAAGAATTGTTGCACCAATTTCTTAAAATTTCAAACAATAAAAATAATATTAATAGCAAATCTGTGACTCTGTGAGACTAACTCTCGATTAATGAAACGGTATCATCCATTCCCGTCGCCATTCGAGCTTGACTTCTTGGACTATAATCTATACCCATGGATGAAAATGGTTACATGAGGCTAAAAATAGTAAAGAAATCTCCTCCCCGATAATGAGATTATCCAGACACATTCATATTTTCTCAAGTTCACCAGAAAAACCTGTATGTGTTATGAAACAGGAACCATAACTGAGACATGCCTCATACAAGAATAGGACATTCCCGCCGAGAGCTTCACCTTAGGCCTCGAGAGTGTCTCAAACCGGCCCAACTGGAACAAAATACTTTTGCAGGGCCCTCAAAGGCACACACTACACGTATCACACCAGAGTCGCCTTCTTATTGTTAGCGGCTCCCACCGGCTCTTGTGCCGAAAAATTTCCTCAGCGCTGGCCTAAATAAGTGCGAGCGAAACTCTAGGCACAGCATAATTCGCCGGAGAAACTTAAAACCATCCGCGGAAATGGAGGAGGTAAAGATGGTGGTAAGAGTGGGAACTGGGGGGAACCAGATATAAATACTAAAACTCGCTCCTTTGACACCTGGTGGTACTCCATTAGAGTTTTATGCTGGCAAAATTTCACATCTGATGGTGATGGTAATGCCTTGAAACCCGTATCGTGTGACTATTTAACTGTTGTTCTGTTAAAGATTCCCAACAGTAAAATAGAACCAGGAATGATTTGGGTTGTTTAAATAGGGGGGTTGAAATGAAGGGGAGGCTCTACCCACGTAGCACTTATACCACACGCGAAATGAATGGAAAGGAGGTTTGAGGCTGGAGAAATGGGTTGTGCGGAATGTGGGGGAAGGTGACGGAGGTAAGGAGAGGAGAGTGGGAGGGTGGAGGGGTGTGCAATAAAAAAAATAAAGCTTTCGTGGAGGCATTGCGGGAGGAGATAAAGAGAGGAAAGAGAGAGAGAGAGCTTCTGAGGAAGGAAGCGAGGGGGAGGTTTATAACGAGGCGGGGGCGGGAGGGCGGGGAGTGGGGGGGTAAAGGGGAAGCCGGAGGGGAGTCGGTCGGTCCCACGACTCCGCCGCTCTGTGTGCTCCGCCGCGCGGCTCCCCTTGCCCCACGGCGCTGTTGAACAGTGGTCGGGAGGTTTGGAACGAGAGAGGACGTGCCCGAGGCGGCCGCTGGTCTGTGTCGCGCTGCGCGTGTGCCTGCGCTCTCGCTACGTGTCGCGCGCGCGTGGTTGGTCCCGCCGATCGGATCGAGAGAGACACGACAGGGACGAGTCTCGGAGGAGGAGGAGACAGACGAGTTTAGCGAGACGGACGGGGAAGGAGTGGGAGGCTAGTCTCCGCACAGCTGATCGAGGGGCGGGGACGACCCGCGGGAGTCAGGTCGCCCTTCGTCGGAACTCCCCTCTCCCGGCCTTCCGGCTGGGTCAGCAGCGAACCCACCTTCACCCTTCACTCTCACCGGTGCCCTCCTCCGCACATACCCCGCTTGGTGGGGGAGAATTATTACCTCACCAACACCGCTGATTAACGTCTCCTCTACCCCTTGTTTTGGATGTTACGCGTTGCCAGTGAACAGTGCAATGGTGATATACTTTCCCTAATGCCGTGCCCGTCCTCTACCGTCCTAAATGACGTATATGAAGAATATTATCGACAAAATAGTGGCAAAAGAGTGTTATTCCGTTCTTCTTTATTCAGTATAAACGAACTTCGAAAGGCCTCCCTGTGTGCTCGAGGGAAAAACATGAGACTTGGCCTTTGATATTGATGTGCACTCCGTGATTAACATTTGATTGAAACATTTTTATTCTGTGTACAAGTGGAATGTTGGCCATGCATCATTCGGTGGTGCTTAAATTTCTTAGTTAAGCACTCGAGAGGTTTTCATACTCAGCGATGTGCCGAAGGATTTTTGTGTCCCGTGAATATACCACCGGGGAACTTTGGTAATCAAAGCGTTATTTTATCTTTTGCTTGAAGGCTTCATTATAACATTCATCATATATATTTAGTCTGCTGGTTGAGAAAATAAGACCTAGTTACAGAAAAGGAACTCAGTAAGAGAGCCAATAAAAAGATTTCTCATTCTTTCAAGCAGACTTCACGCACGAAGATAGACCTTAAAGTGCTCCTTCGCGTTTGTTATCCTCCACGGGTCGGCAGATTTAAGAGATATCTTTTTATCACCCATATCGCCCCCACGTCCTTCCTCTATCGGCGACGACGCTCAACTGTTTGTTGAGCTCCGTGGGTAATAAACAAACTTTTTGAACGAGAAGATCCGTTGCCTTCCTACCGGTCACGTTTGTCAACGGATGGGACCCTTTTAAGGAAGGAAAGTCAAGCAAGGAAAGGTGATCCCAGTCATCTATTGCCTCCCGCGACGTTCAACGCCTGAGTTGCGGGAATCGGGAGCAGTGTAACGCGATATACGGATTTCGTTTTCATCTCGTCCGAGCGTGGGTGTGCGTTGCCGGTCGAGTGATAGAGCCGGCGCCCGGCCTCCCTGAGTGCGCCGGTTCGCGCGTGTGCTTCCCACCTATCCGCGACTCCTTTCGCTTCCACTTTCTCCTCTCTTCCCTCCTTCAATCCACCTCCTCCGGGGAGGAAACGAGAAGGGACCGAGAGAGAGAGAGAGAGGCTCCGCGTGAGTCACCCGCGCGATTGCTGCCGAATGCGGTGTTGGAGGAAGACCAGAGAGAAAAGCCCATTCCGTGCCTTTTTCCCGTGGCGGAAGGTTCGCACGCTCGTGCCGTACAACCAAAGGATAACAACCGTAGCTAAGGGGAATACATACGCCATTCGGGTTCTGCTTTCGTGAATTTACCACGCCGTTCTCACTGTAAAATATCGCATGAACAAGAAACACTTCGGAGGCCGTGGAGACTTCTGATTCAAGGCATCAACCGAATATATGCGAGTGCGTTTGTGTGTGTGTGTCGTGTGAGTGTGGCTGATACGGTTTCTGAAACGACCCTGTTCTGTTGCTCCCGGACCGTGAAATTCTGACGTTCTGGATAATGTGTCCGTGGAGGTCCGTCAGCGAAGAGTGAGGAGGAAGAAACCCACCGAATAGGATCGACCACGTGATATGTCCTCGATTAGATGTTTCCCCTGAAAAATTTTAGGGTGCGGCGATTTTTGTCCTGAAGCGACCGGAAGGGGGTTTCCTCTTCCTTCAAATTCTTTCTTTAACGCTGGAAGGAAAAACGACAACAGGAGCCATGGCGTACGTGCTCTGGAGGGTTATCATGAAGAAGTACTCCAAGATAAGGATCGGCCTCCATCGCAATTTCTTGGTGAGTTTTCAAACGCGTTTGGGGCCGCATTCGCCCGAAAATCTACCGATAATCGCCGGCCCCGGTGGCGGCGGGGTTATGTCCTCGTCTGCCAACCCAGAGGTCGCGGGTTCCATTCACGTCTCGGTGGTTTTTCCTCCATTTAGGGCTTGGGTGTATGTAATTGTCAAATTTTTATATCAATGTTCAAAGTCCGATGTAAAGGTTCAAGTGCTGTTTTCGGACTAATGCAAAATAAATAAAAAAATAAATGAACGCTCTACTGGCAGATATGTAATGTCTGGTATTTAACACAGTCTGTAAGGTACTAGTTTCTTGGTACTAATTTGAAAAAAATTTAGAGTCAATTTTGAACATTTCTACAAATGGAAATGGTGAACTTGGCGTTCGATTGTCGGGGACAGCGGTCAATTTCACTCTTGGTGGCCGTAACCCCAATCCCTTCATCTCAGTGATTCCCAAGTTGGAAGAGATGACACACTGTATCCGTTTCGTTTTGTTTGAATTGTAAGTGGAATGGATTATTTCGGTTGAGTGGATATTGGAGAGCTGCTGCATTAAAAAAATCGGAATTAATAACTATTTTAAAGGATCAAATATAGTTGATAATGGTGTACTATCTAGTGTTGGACGTCAGATTGTATTTTGTTAGGAGAGGAAAGTAAAGTTATTGTGGTACCGTTGTGTAAGCTGTGTCCATATAAAACCTAACACTACCGGTAGAATACCAATAATAATATTAGGTAAATCAACTGCCGAATTCATCATTTATTCTCCATGCATCAGTATTCTCTGGAAATTAGCTAATGTTAATTTTGTCTAAACTATCAGATTGTCATAAAGTAGGAACACATATTTGAGAAGATTAAGAGATTAACCAATGGGGAAGGATGTAGACACGTGGATACGCCACCCATTTCTTTACTTCCATTTTCCAGATCGCGTGACTTGCCGCAGTTACTTTTTTATTTAGATCCAGAGGGTGGTAGCGTGAAAGTATCGGTTGATGCGATTTGAGTTTTAAGGATTCGTGAGCAGGGGAATAGTTTTCTCAAGTTCCAAGAAAGTGAATAGTCAACTCCCCTTTACGAAAAGCTGAAAAACTTCACTGGAGTGCTTCCAGAATTAGATCCTGAACTTCCAACGTGGCAAAAAGTAACTTTAATTCCCCACCATGAGGCAACCTGACCACAAGAGCGGTCGGATGGGCATGTACCTTGAGCCGGCCAGTCTCAAATCTTAGGCACAATTAACTGCAGCTTTGGGCACAGTATTCCTCCAGAGTGACTAACTAAAGCCTGATGGAACATTCTCTATAGTCTTCCGCAGAAGAGAGGACATCTTTGGTTGGATGACGCGTACTAGCTGACATATTCTGGCCGGGCTTCAGCGTATTTTCAGAAGATTCAGAAGAAAGTTCATTCTCGGACCCTGTTCACTAAATTAAACGTAACACAGGGTCACGGATGTGGAAAAATTTGGATTTTAATGTGTATGCATGTTGATATTCCGAAATGGAAAATCTTTATCCATCGTAAGTTAATAAAATTTGAATGATTGAGGGTTCAGATTTATGCCAAGTCTCTCTTGGTCGGGCCAGGGGTCTGTTTTCTTGTCGGACCCGCCCTGAGTCGATAATTTCGGGCTATGGAGACCTCTCACCTGCACTTAATCCTCATAAATGGGGAGACACACGCCGCCTTTCTTTCGGCAGTTCTCGCAGACCCTAAGGCATTAAAAAAACACGTAATTCTTCACGAACCCCACGACGAAGGCGAGTATGAAATCTCGGAATTTCACGCCAGTGATTTTTCACAAGGGAGGGCTTGGATGAGGAGGAGGGTTTACCCATTCGAGCGGGTCTTGCAAATGAAAAAGTCGGTACCCCACGGAGAAAATGAGAAGGTACTTTCCGTTTCGAATCCGGTTACGGTTGCGGAAGAAAGGGTGGAGTCAACCAAAGTGTGACGGCGTCGCGGGCGGGCAATGGGACACCGTTGCGGGAACCAACGTTCTTTTTGTTTCTTGTTTTCCTTCCCGTGCGGTGGGGGCGCGCTCTGATTGACGCTGAATATCCCAGTGGCCGACTTATTGTTTTGTAAAAATACGTTTCGCCAGCTCCACTTAAGACGTGCCGTCATCCAGTTGGTGGTCGCATTCGTGCCCGGCTCTTCCCGCTGACTTCCTAAGCCCTCCCTCCACGTCGCCTTTTCTTGCAGCCGTTTAGTTGCGCTCGTCCTTCGTATTAAGAAAGGTCGCCTAGATGATGTTTTCTACCAGAGCAGCTTCTTTTTTTAGGGGAATTGGCTGATCACAAAGCTTGTCTTGACTCCCAACTGTTTTTGTGAACATAATGACGGTACAGTAATTTTTCTCCATGTTGGACCAAAGAAATACATGACGATGAAAATGTTGAAATTCGTTTTCATGACTTCATTTGATCTTTGAACTATAAATTGGTCGTACTATAGGGTTAAATATTTGGATTTCTAGGGGAGATTGTTCTAATTTCTGTCCTGGTAATTCAAAACAATCGTCATGTGCTGTGGATGCTACCAAATCTTTTTAATAATATTTTGGTGTTAATTTTTTTATCATGCAAATTTATCAAAGGGTTATACCAATTTAAGCAATGAAGTGAAACGAATTGTTTGTTATTTTGAAAAATGGACGTATTTCTTCATTTAAATAATAGTAAGTGCAACTAGTTCTAAATTGAAAGGTTTGATTTTGATAGGATATCTTCTTAGACGGTGCTTTCTTTGTTGCTCCCATTGGGTCCTGTCCAAAAAAAATTCTGGAATTGCAGAAGTAAGTTTCTGTTAAATAAAGAACGGAAAATCGCCACACTCGCGCAAATAATAAAGTGAGGATTAACGGATCTGCATTGGGTAAACAGTCAGTCTTGAAATCGGGATTTTACATAAGCGAAAAAAAAATAATTGTGACCCCAAAAAAAGAAAAAAAACGAGTATTCACCGTGACATTCGGATTCAAGAATGAGGTAGGCACCCGATGTGGCTCCAAGGGCATCCATTTCAAGCCAAATTTGCACGTATTCATTCCTCAAGTGATTGCATCGGTGTCACTTTTTCTTTTGGCGAGAGGAGGGCACCCATAAATTCTAGGAATGAAAATGAACGACATGAATTCGTATGGCCGGAGACGAAAAAATATCTTTGATACAATCCCATGAAAAGAATAAAACGGTTGCATAATTATATGTATGTCATGTTTCACAACGTCAAGGTCACACACCAAACTCTTAGTCACTGAATTGACATCTGAGCAGATTCATGAAAGGATCTCCTCGTTAATTATATTGAGAAATTGTAGCACGCATGCTTTGAAATTGGCTGTTGGACTGGGAATCGTAAGTTGTTCGACTGGACATGTGAGGGAAATAATGATTTATTTGTAGGTGCTCAACTCATAACACTATGCCACAAATTTCAAACTGAGGGATTTTTTGTCTGATTGTTGGGGTGGAGCTCAGTTTGCACTTAACCCTAAGGAGGGAAAGTTCACGAATCAGGGTAGAGAGAGGGTTTAGTTCCTTCCAAAACCTTATGAGATCTGACACCGAGAAAGTTGCCAATTACGGTTTAAAACGTAACCCCATACTAAAGGAAAGCATCACTGGGATTTGAAACAGGGACCCCCGCGTCTGACAGCCGTATGAAAAACCTGCTGGGCTATTTCATCAATTTACTTAACAAATTCATAACCAAGGGCTATCAATCCGAGTATTGGTTTGTGTCACCTCTACTTAATTGTCTATCCCTTCATTCTTTCCCAGCTCCTTGCGCCGACATTTTTAAAATTTCTTTTCACAGTAATTTTTCCCATCTTATGTTTCCTTCAGTTCTGGTCTTCAGTAAGCTATCTTGCCTAGGGATGTATCCAATTATTTTCCTTCTCATTCTTGTGAATGTTCTCCATAAGAGTTTTTCATCTCCAAAACCTCCAAATATTTCCCCTTTTATTTCTCGTGAGTCCACTGTTTATCTACCCATAATCCGGCAAGCTACCTCAAGGGTGTGTGGCGGGGGTTACTAGGGTACCAGCCAAACACGGAGCAGTATTAGATCAGGCATTCATTATAATATATATGAGCGAATGTACAATATTGTTTTTTCAGAATTTTTGTTATATCAAATTTATATCGCCTTCAAACTTGTTTTTCAACAGCTCATATCATCCTGGTTTCACATTAGTAGAAAAGTGGACTTCGTATACAATACATCTAAAAGTGGACTCCATATATTTCCACGAATCATTCAACAAATCAAAATTCTAAAAATTACAAGTAGTGCCTCGTCGTTATCAACCAAAATGTTACAGTGATGTTTTCATCCATGGAATTGTGAATGAGATGGCCATTTTGTATAATCATTCTCAATTGCTAAGATAGGAGAGGAAATGTCACATATATAGTATAATGGAATTGCATGCTAATTAGGCATGTATAGCCCTACAGTCTGTTATATGTTCAAATTGAAATCAAGGAAATGGCTTTTTTTATAGAAACCTAAATATGTATTACAATGACATGAACTCATTAATTCCCTTAAAATATAGCTCGGATTGACCATGCGGAAACAACATTGACGACAGCAATAGCACGATCACAATATCATCACCAACATCTGATCTCACGATTGAAGTCGTTTTCAAATATTTATTGAATTATTTCCAACTATCCTTCAAGTATAGTGTAAATCAAAATGATTATCCCCTCCATTGGTGCGAAAAGGATAACTGGATAAAAGTGGAGCGAATCCGGGGTAATACCTTCAACCTTTCAGCACCGGCAGGGATCTTGCTGACGTCAGAGATGAGAAAAACAAACCCGAGCCTCGATACGGACAACACAACTTTTTCCTTTCCATTAGCAACACCCCTCCTCCCACTGTTGTTCTTTTTTCACCCCCCCTTCACTCCCGTCCACCCCCCCCCCCCCGTTTCCTTTCAACCCTCGCTTCCGCTTTTTTCTCCCCCCCCCCTCCTTCACTCCGTGCCCGTACGTACAACATATAGCGCATATAACTGCAGACTTCCGCTCGCTCACTCCTCGCTTGACGGACACTTTGCAGCTGATCGGGCACGGTAAAATGGGCGTGGAAAGGTTCCCCGGGCTTTTGTGTTTAGTCTACTTTCCTCCAGTCGCCTTCTCACGCCGCCTCCCTCTCCTCCTCACGAGAATAACTAAACCTGTAAACTGCGTTTTGCATTAAATGAAGGTCCCAGCTATTCGTCATGGAACACATGGAATTATCACTGTTTATAAGATAGAGGAATGATATGAAGAAGAGCCAATGGAAGGAGAAATTTTTCATGGACAAATAGAGTACGTGATATGGATAACAGTCATTAAGGATTGTCTTCCGAAAAATGTTAGAGTGATGCTCCAAATTCTCCTACGTTGGATATCGTTCAAGACCTCTTTCCTTCTCTGTACTAGTTCATTTAAATATTCCTGATTAGGAAAATTTAATAAATGTCATTGCCAAGAAACTAGAGTAATACGTGTGATTATCGCATGAAACCTTCCACCAGACTTTCCTTCTAATTATGTATAACTAAGATGCTCCTTATTACATCACTTTAATTGTGAAATTCATTAAATAACATGGGGATGACGACACATACGATGAATCGTAAAGATTTACGAATAAGTTTACTGCTTTCAATTGTCTATTAATGAACGTCGTTAAACTTATAATAGAGTCTTGCAAACGTCTCCGTCTTTGAAAATGTATGGCATCCTCATTCATATTGCCAGCTAGACATCACATTTCACTCATTCTCTTTTTTTCATTCAACATCTGACAGAGAAGAACATTCCGTGATTGACCCGCCTATTCTGATCCAGAACTCCAAGTCGGTGTGGGCCCACTCCAGTCCCTCTTCCCTGCCCTCTCATAGACTTACTTCTCTCCCACCATTACCCCATTCCTATTTCCTAGCCCGTCTCGTTTCCACCCCTCATTCCTTTTAGAGGGTTTGGGCTCCCTACTTTGGTGGTCCACGGAGATGGGATGGGTAAATGAAATAAATGACGCCTGTCTTCCTGTCCGTCGGGCTTTGTTCATCCTCCCGCGCAGTCGAGGTGACGCGTGGAGGCGCTTTCGTGATCGCTTCCCTCCGCAGCGGATAGTGAGAACGGGATACCCCCCAGGGGGGAGGGGGGAGAGGAAGGGAGCTCCCCTCATTGGGAAGATGGGATGGTTTCACAACGTCCTCTCCTTCCCTGTCGGCTCACCGACGCTCAAAGGAAGGCTCCGGTCGCAGCTGGCAGTGTCGCGTGGCACTGGCGAACCGGGCAAAGCCGGAGAGTCGCCCTGTCATAAGGCGATATTCGGCATTCAAATGCCAGTGCCCCTTGAGCGTCAATGGTGGATTTTCTCAAATTTGGGTGAGGCTCCGAACGATTCCACCATCTTTCCTGTGAAAATAGCAAAAATGTCCGATGGAAGCTCTACGCGTAAAACGCTCTCATTCCTCCTGTGATATTGACCAATATTCCCTGATTAGAAACATTAAAACGAGCTAGTATAGATGGGTTATTAGAGGACTTCAACATTTTCTAACATAGAACAGTAATCAGAGGAGGCGACAGACAGCCGAGGATAATTGTGCCATTAGGGATTGGTGGATAATTTGATAGAGATATGTTTTCAGGGAATACTAGAAGGGTGGAGAGAAACTCGGCGTTGACACGCCGTTAGCCTATTCATGAAACGAATAGAGCCAAGGGATCACAAAATTGAACATCCTATCCGACGGACAATGTGCTCCACTTGAAGCAGGGATCCAATGAACATTTCTACCACTGCCGAGATTCGAACTCAGGCCCTCGGATAGTGAGGAGAAGAGGGAAGCCATTATACAGGCCACCTCACCAACCCAGATCTCCAGCGTTGAAAATTCTGAAGTATCATGCTCATCTGTATTAGAATGATCACTAGCTTCGTGGTTATTGCCGTAGCTGACGTTTAAAATCTGTGAAAGGGAATTCATGAAATTTTCAACTCACATGATTATGTATTAACGCATTATCTGGTTAGAGACTCGAGAGTAGAGAATTTGGCGATTGGACGGGTTCAAGTCTGGACTCCCATAATTATACCCAAGGTGTGAAGTTATTGATATCAGATAGTTTCGGGAAATGACTGGAAGCTCGGAGAAAGAAACTGGTTCCCTCATCCCGAGTGTCTGAAAACCTAGATATGTACACGTCTTGAGGCATCATGCCAGGTGAGTTCTAACGTTACGTACCAAGCCGGCCTTCGGATTGAAGTCTGTGGTCGGCATATTTTAGGAAATGACATTTCGTATTCTTTAGGTTGATGTACCTCGTCATCATCAAATTACACTATTCTGATTCGGTGGACTTTGTGACATCTCTAGGCGCTTTCCAGCATGGGATTTTAATGTTTTTTCTGTATTTTAGGTATATTTTAAATGAAATATTTTAATTCATGTATCTATAAAACCGATCGGAAACCTTCTTTGAATCTCAAAATGTGTATTTGGCAAGGTCACAAACATAATATTGGTTTGAAAAAAGGGTTATTGAATTAATTTAAGCATTAAAGTTGAAACTACTTCCCTTTTCGTGGACATATATTTCAATGTGCATTGTAAGGTAATGGTAATAATATTGATGTCTGCGTTCGAATCTTTGTACATAACTATTTCTTGGGACAAGTTAAGCACATGATAAAATTCAAGCAATTGATTTTGTTGATTTAAATTTGTTGGAGGGAAATAAGAAAGAATTGACTAAAAAGTTTGTCTTCCCCTTTCGCTCGAAATTGCCGTCACAGGTCATGTAACCAATGACGGAATACCAACCACCGCCGTTCTTTCTTCCTAAGGTTTGCTGAGTTCGATTCACACCCCTGTCTAAATTTATTTCAGTTAAGTTTATTTTATCCATTTCTCTGATGGTTTTATCTGCGGAAGATTGTTTATTTTAAAAAGTGGCTCGAAGGACGTAACCAAACGATGACTTTCTGTTATAAATTTTGAGGGTGGGCGTATGAATGGTACCTTGCTTCACTAATTAATAATGTTTGCGTTAAATCCCGAAACCCTGGATCCACCGATGTTGCCAAATAGTGGAAGGCACCCCCATCTTGCGAAATCACATTGACTGGTCTGCTCACAGCCCAAGGCCGCCGTCTGTATACTTTTTCCCGTGGTGTCCAATGGTCCCGAATGTCGAAATATTTTCGCGCCGTTACGCAAATGGAGGTTACACAGAATAACACAATGAGCTGCACGCGAAATCTTTTGTCATTTTTTTATTTTAATTTTAACGGGGCTACAGATAGATGCCACCAGCATTGTTCTGCTCAGGTATCGCTACGTTGACCGGGTTCGATTTCGTAGAGCAAATTTTTTTGGGAATGAAATAAACTCACATTGCCAGGGTTTTTTTCTCTCTCCCACGCATCATCTAGTACGCAGCCCGGGAAGGTTCTCGTGTACCCACCGCGGTAAAATATGGTCAGGGATGGGCTGAACTTGTAATTGTCCCGGAGACAACGGGGCACGGGACGAAATTGCAATTGTGGAAGGCGGCCGTTCATTTATTACGGAAAATTACCTCTTTTTCTCCCCACTTTTTCGTTCACCCATTTTTTTCCTACAACCGGAAAGTCACTCGGCCGGACCTGCACCGTCAAGTCCTCAGTGCAGGTTTCCATTAAAGTCGCGGAGAAACTTTTGAGAAACCATATGGCGCTCATCTTCAAGGGAAGAACCCTCATCAATATTCCACCACACCGTCGCCTATCCTCTCCGACTGTCATTAACATCTCTCAGCTCTTCCTTTTTTTTCTCTTTCCTCGGCGGCAATAATTTCCCACCTCACATGTTAATCGAAGAAACTCAGGCAATAAAACAAAGGGAGAGAAAAACTGCTGTTGCATATTCCTGTGAAACAGACATTGGGTCTAGAAAAACGACTGTGACAAGGCGTGAAGAGCGAGAATCGAAACGCTTTAAAAGCTATGGGAAAATCGCCGCCGTCATCCATGGCAGAAACTAGCACTCCATTTTATTTCATATGCCATATTTAAACATTGATTTTATGTTTTACTTCCAAAAGAATTACAATCGATTAATTTTAATCAATATATTTTATTCATAGTTTACGTTGTTCAGTTTCATTCCATATTTGATATTTCCAAAATAATTAAGTGCTAAACTTGTGAACGGTTCTTTTAATGCATATCTTTGAAAAAATTTTACGTTTATCCATTTATGCGTAATATTCTAATATAAGATAAATTAAAAATGAAAATTACCGAGTTAAACATGTATTATCACTAAAAGCATCCATTAAGATCGAAATCGGAGAGATAATAAGTCCTACTAAGCTTGAGAACAGTACTTAGAAATTATGGGAGAAATAGTCTCTGATTAGTTTTGATATTATTAGAGTGAATATGGTTTTTTAGAATTCATAGCGAGCCTCCTATGGAACTTCAATGTATATCGCAACGTATACGTATGTATTCGATGAGTATATGCATGAAGGTAGAAACGTTTCTGTCCAAGACAAGAGTTTTTCAAATGACTTGGAATGGATTTTAATGCATCTTACCTGGGTGCTATTGTTTAATCATCTGTTTTTCTTAATGCGAGTATATTGTTGACGACGAAAAAAAAACCTGCTGATAGAGCTAAGCATTGAAAAATTCCTGTAATCAGGAGAGTGTCTTTAAGATCGACGGAACTTAGTTATGTGGAGTATTTGCTTCTGGAAGGAGCCACACACGTCTTTCGCATTTGGCTTGGATGAACCTTTCCGTAAAATTATAGGCAGAATAAAAATATATGGAAATGCGTCAAATAATTTTGTGGAAATGGGCTGATCAATGTTGGCCGCGGTAGGGAGACCTCTCTGAATTGGAATGGCATTGGACCCTAAAATGGAGGAGATTTCCACCCCACTTTTCGAAATTTATAGCCAGTCAAAACAAATTTCATTGGAGAATTGAACAGATTTTATTAAAGCGGCCACCACCCATTGCCTTAAACGCCAAAATTAAAAGAAATGTCCGCACTGAGAGGGACCGATGAAAACGAAAGTCCTTGCAACTTGCCCAAAACCACTTCCACGCCAAAGACACATCTCTTTTCAGTCCAGACAGTCCCATTGAAGAAGATTTTTATTTATTTTTAAAAGGCAAGACTTCATTATCGGTAGGGAAAAGGTTTAAAAGCGCATCGATCATTCCGCTTCCTCTCACGTTTATCTCCTTTCGGTCATTTTATGAGCGCTCACAACTGAGCACGGAGTAAAGGAAAGGGGGGAGTGAGAGATGGGGAGAGGGTGAGAGAAGGAAAGAAAAAAGGAGATAGAGACTGAGAGTAATACACACGGACACTCTTCTTCGGCGTGATCTACTTGACCTTGAGTGCGAAAATCCGCCACACCCTCTCTCCCTCCGTCTCGGGTGTCCCAAAAGATCCTACTCTTCGGACAGTTTAACACTTTCCCTCTCTTTTTAAGGCGTCGCCAAAGGGTCTGCATTAATCACGGAGACACCACCGTTCCTCAGCGGTAAAATAAATGCGGTTTGAAGTTTTTTCTCTACCAGCTGCCGTCATGTCATTACAGAAAGTTTTCGGAAATCCTTGATTCGCCAAGTTTCATCATGTAATTGCATTAAAACACTTAAACCAATGTTGAGGTATTGCGGGTTTGAACATGATTTTTGTCTCGTATGCAACGGCATTTTATAACTTGTGATCTTAGAAAGAGGGGGCAAAGGAGTTCTAAACCTTAATTCAATCCATGAAAAAAACACAAATTGTATCTAAGATACTGATGATTTTGATTTTATCGTTTTTTTAGGGAAATCAAAACTTAACCACAAGGCTATATTTCCGAATATTTTGGAATTGAAATAAGACTTGATTCATTATTTGAATAATTTTTTTCGTTTTACAACGTCTCACGCGCAGCTTGCAAAATGGAATTCAGAACGTTCGAACAGAACGCAAATTCTGTATAGTTTATCTAATTTAATATTTCACGAGCATCCCGAAGACTCCTTGAGAATTCAAATTTCTTGCTCTGTTTCTCCTTTTCTTAGCCGTTTCGAGTGCGATTCTGCACACAATACTATGTCTTACGCCTTCTCCCAAAGGAAAGATGGAAAGGTGACGTAAACCAAAGGAGGGGCCGAGAACGACGGGAAAGGGTGCTTAACATGGGTAGGAGGAGGAGGAGGAAGGCGAGGGAGGGACGATGGGAAGGGCAGAGGAGAGAGATAGATATAAAGAGCCCGTTAAATTTATGCGCGTGTATTCCACAGCGTACCTATGTATATACACCGCAGTGCTGCCATCCGTCCTGCGATACATGAGAATTCCGCTAAAGAAGAATGCAGAGTGCCACACGCAGGAAAATACGTCCCTGCAAAAGAGGAACTGTTCGACTACTTTCAAAGTGTTACCTTTTTATTTGAAATTTGCTGTCGATTGATAGTGGTAAATTTTGAGCGTTTTTCATGGCATTTTATTCGTGGAAACAATTGGTAATTATTTTCAATGTTAAAAAAAATGTATTAAAGATGTAAATTAGAAGAGTTATTTTTATATTCCTCAGCTTATTTCATTTCGTATATATCTTAATACCCGTTGCCATACTGTAATCATGAACGATTAAAATTTGTAGATTATTACGGAATTTTTCTTCATTGCTATGGATGGAATGAGTTTTTAATGTCGTTCAATTGTAATTTAATGATAATATAAGTCATCATTTTGGTGCATTTAAAATTTAAACTGTCGGAGAAACTGCCGAAAAACTGGTATGGGTATGGGTTAGCAGATAGGATGGTCGTATTTTTTGGCTATTTGGGAGAGGGTTAATCAATATAGGGCTTCAATTCACCAGCTGGTGATCACCGACTAACGTAATAAATGTAAATAAGAGGCAGAAATATAACTTTTAAATGAAAAGTAGCTATTTTGAAAGTATAAGGGAAGTTAGAACTCATATACAGATAGAACTCATACGTAGGAGTTAGGCAAGACGCCGGTATTGACCTGCTCTCTAGGAATGACACCAGCGTGAAACGCCCCTTAGAATTCTCATGAAAGGCGCTGTAATGCCATATCCTTAATGCATAAATATCATTCAAAGTGGGAACATGAAGCATCTAATCTATAACGTCATTCTGGTACGAGCTGATGGTCTTCAAACGTACCGCTCCGCCATCTGGTCTTCCACGGAAAGATTCGTAAAGGTCTTAAGTTACCTTAAATCTGCATGACAGAAAATAATCAATTTTAGATGCTAGGATTCATACCATAAACGAAAATTATTTGTTAAATGAAACTGGAATTTTTTTGTCGTAAACTGACTTTTTTGCTCGGATAAAACTAAAGATGACACCAACTCTTTTCCTCCTAGAATGAATTTTGATTACTGAAATTAGAAGAAGAATCGCACACTGCATACGCTGTTGTAGTTATGGACGTATATCCAATTTCCATTCCAGCTTTCCTTGAAATCAAATACCAACCCAAGGTGGGGCGGTGTTAGTCTGTGTACAAATATTTGTTGAATTAATCGGGGCCGGTAGGCAACATTTAAGGGATATGGGAATAAACATTCTAGAAAGATACGTCGAAACTATAGTGCCTTATCTGGTCCATAATATGGAGGTGTTGTTTTAATTGTTACTCCAATATCAATCAATCCATTTAAAGCAAATTTATTCTTCCTCGTTGATCTCCCATTTACAACTATCTCTTGAAAAATCTGATTCAATCATCATTACAGTTCATACAATTTTTCCCTGGAGTTTAAGTGATTGTTGTTTCCTACCAGTTTTTGGGGCAATTTAAAAATAATATTCTGTCTATGAAAGGCTGCAATTGTCATTATTTGTTAACTTTTTAATCTATGGCGATAGAATATAACTCGCATACAATAGTGAAATAAATACCTTAAATGGTCGATTTCGATTAAATTTTACCATCAATTGAATTTTCTTGAAGTATTTTCAAATCATGTTTCGCTCCCAAGAAATTAATGGCACTTTGTGAAATTTGCTAAATACATAAAACACTGAAATATTTTAACCTTACCAAAACTGAACACAAAACGCTTAGTGCTCAATGTTATTATAAAATGTATAAAGTGAAAGCCCTTGCTTGGATTAATTCTCTCCTCATTAGCTACAAAAAACCCGATATGTCTTGTTTTCCCGAAATAAATGTCTGAATCTGTCACTCTCACTCCTTAAATATACAAAACAAAACATGTAATATATATAAACAGATATAAGGCCTAGAAAGTGTGGTGCTCTTTTTATTTCTACATCGCCCACGGAACTGTTTCCTTTTAATACGAGATACGTTTTTTTTTCTTCTACGACGCGTTTGAATGAACTAAGTTCCTAGGCCAAAACGCGCTCGTGAAAATATCGGCTCGGCCATCCAATATTTTTCCGTCATTCGGTCCGTGACAGCAGTTGGCAGTGCCGTGGCACCGACCCCAGAGTCCGAAGGGCCATGGTGTCTACGTGCGGGGCGCATGTGTTCTTCCACCGTCCGCGAGTGGGCGCGCGTGCATGTGTGCGAAGTGATTTGTGGCTCTCATTGTCGGGGTTGGCGGCAGCGGAGGATGTGGCTGGGGAGGGCGAGACGGCTCTCGCGGCCTCCGTGAGCTGAAGGAAAAGTGCTCCTTACGCTCTCTCTATAATAACGATCCCTCCCCTTCCTTGCCCTTCTCCCCCTTGACTCAAACCATGGTCTTCTTCAGGTGCCTGCTCCTCCCTTCTTTCCTCTCCTTCCAGATTTCCCTCCCGCGTTCACTTTGGCACAGGCTCCTCCCACATTTCCTTACGTGCCGGGGCGTCGCGTATTCCATTCGTTATCTAGCATTACCAATTCACATCAGATGAGGCGCATCGTGTCATAAAATCTTTTCAGACAAAATTCTCACTTTAGAAAAAAAAACTCGGATGCTCTCAAACGGCAAAGGACTGGCAGAGGCGTCTGAAGGGCAAGGATCAAGTCCCTTTAAACTTAGGACGCCTTTAAGCAATGAGGATGAATGTGGTTTAAAGAAGAGCCTTCCCGTTTCGCTTAAGGGAAAGCTACTTCATTAAATTTTCATTGGTTTGCACCTCTTTCTTTATCTCCCTATCCCTCTTCCTCCTTGTTTTACTGATTTTTTATTCCCTTAATGTGATCCCTATTTTAAAGAATGGCCTCCACGTCTTGCTGGAGGAATTGCAACCCATTATCTTTTCATTGGGCTGAGCCAATTTTCCATTCTCTTCCCTTGTTCTTTGCCTCAGTTTTACTTCCTTTTACTCCTTGCTGTGATCCTCTTTCATCTATCACGTAAACTCCAGTAAATTATTGATTTATCATTGTATTTTTACTCCTTGCATTCCGCCCAGATAATATGATGTACCTAATTTGTCAATAGTAAGCATCTTCATTGATATAATCTCTCATCCACTAACTCTTTTATCCAAGTTGTTAATTTGCGTTTCACCATATTAATACTAATAAATGTTTTCGAAAATTCATCATAATTCTCCTCCCGATGTTTTGCAAGAAACTCGTTTTTATTCCATTTTAAAAGCTCGAGACAAAGAAAAATATACGAATGTTATCTACAAGGGATGGTATCAGCACTGAGGGATTAGTTCATTTTTAGCGATAAAAACCAGTACGAAAACGAACTAAATGAATGAAAGTTTTTTTTTCATTCTCAAAGACTCCCGTCATATGGCATTCATTCCTTTCCCCAGGCCACTCTGCTTAGTCTTCTATTGCTCCAATTTCTACTTCACTCTCTAAGCTCTTGAACGAAATATTTTCTCTCGTTCCGCGCGTTTTCCCGTTTCTTTCCAGATCCACAACCATTTATGATTTCTCTTGAGCGCTCTGATTTTCCCAAGTATTCACCGTCTAATTTGACTTCATCTCATTGCCCCACTGACTCCTCACTGGGCCCAATTTTATAATTACACCCTCTCCAGATATCTGCTATTGCGGAAAGATGGTGGGATGCGCATTTTCTGGATTGGCCCCAAAAAATAAATGAGGACGGTTGTGCATACCTAAAACCCCTCTTTTTTTCGAAATAACTCATTGAAACAGCGAGTTTCCAAGATTGGTATTTTTTTCGATAAGGTGAAAATATCCGCTCTTTGTAATGTTCCAAAATAAGCACAAGGATTGAGGTGTCAAAGAAGTCAAGGTGTATGGCGATGAAATTAATACTCCGGTTCGCAGGTGACGTCGCACTAGTTGAATAAATGCGAAAGAACCTATAAGCCAGTCTGAATGCCATGGACCATGTACTTCGGGAATATAATATGGGCATCTACAAGAATAAAACCAAAGCCCTCGTGGGCTGAAGGCAAATATCAATATTCGAAGAGTGAAACCAGAGTAAGTGGAATCCTTCATCTAGCTGGACAGCAATAAAACTTGTGATGGAAGTATTTCGACCGACATAAAACGAAAATTAACTCAAGCTAAGAGGGCGTTTACGAAGAGGAGTCCACTATTTGGTTCAAAGACACTATGGTTGCGAGCAAGATAACAGCTCGTATGAAGCATGACTGAAAAAAAGTCAGAGACATGAGGTATTGAAAGAGTGGACCAGTAAAAAAAAGAAACCTTTGAAACATGGTACTAGAGAGGAATTCTGGGAATGAACAGATACAGTGAGTAACGAGGAGGCGTATAGAGGAGCAGAAGAGACCAAATAGAGAACTCTACGCCAAAGAAAAACTAAATGGGTTGGGCACGCCTTGTGGTACAATGGATCAGCGAGGAACATAATAGAAGGGAAAAACAAGGGAAGCTCCCTCGAGGAAGGCCGAGAGACAGATGCATAAGAAAAAATTGGGACGTAGAAGAGATAAGCTATTTGGGTGTAAGGGAATTAAATAGAAACGAATAGTAGCACTAATAGAAGAGATGGAGGATTATAAGGACCAATATTAGAAGTGGAATACTAAGTCGGTTAAAAATACTCTGTCGCTCATTTTATTTGAGAATACTTCGAGGCTCCTTGCAAAAAGCTTCCATTATCAGAAATTAAGTTCTCTTGTGTTCGCATGCCTGGCGCAGTTTTAAATTTGAAAGGTGTTCGTTATGGACTATCCACCAATCTCCTTCAAATTTTTGTTGATGATCGTTTTTTTCTTGCATTTGCCCTTCATCTGGAAATAAATGAACAGGAGTTTCACTAAATAACTTTGCAGTTTCCACATAAAATAACTGATTTATTTTCAACTAGCTTCGCTCTACTGTAGCATCCACTCTGCCTCCCTTTCCGGGAAAGGGAGGCAGAGTGGACAACCGAAAGAAGCATGCGATCGTATTAGATATATTACCACGACATTAATTAAACTTACTACAACAGTACGATGTACTTTAAAAATTAAGACCCGAAAATAAAAATGCGTACGTACCGGTTCAGGCGTATGGCGTTGACAGATTCAGACTCCACGGAATATATTGTTTGAGACATCCCTGTGGAAATGTTTTTGGAAGTTCGTCCTCAGAAAGATCTGTTCTTATCTTTTATCTCGCGTTCTTCTCCCGGAGATAAGTGCGTCCACAGAGGTGCAAACATTCAATACGCTGGGTCGAAAGTCATTGAAATCAGGTCGAAGTCTGGCATTGATGAATTTTAGGTATAAAATTTACTTTCCTTCGATGGTGACTCACCATCCTTATTCAATAACATATTATTTTTACCCTTAAGGGCTCGTCAATAAACACCAGCCGCAATACGTTTGCGGTAACAACATTTTTATTATCGAGCTTTGGATACACTCCAATTAATTTAACCCTTTCATGATGCAACATTGAAGGTCGTATAGAAATATACCTATCTATTCTTTAACTCCAAGCTTGGGGCTCCTTTGGCAAATCACCGACTCCTGCAGTTTTAAATTAATGAGAAGTCCGGTAGGAACAAGGTTCAAGCCTACCTACTCCTCCCGATATAGAACCGTTTGAAATATCAGCCTGCCCTTGGCCCTTTATCCTGTGATTCTCACAAGTAGAAAAAATGACTGCAAACAATCTAGCGCCAGTCTCATCACATAGCCGCAGTCTCTTTGTGTTTAGGAATGTTTAAATATTACTTTACTTTTTGGGTCATTGAAGAATTGGGTTATATTTGGTCGTGAATGCTTGAAACTTTATGATGCATGTGAATAATATAGGCTTCCCGGGAGAAACGCGCTTGCATGCAACACTTCAAAGAAATCTCCTAGGATGGCGCCGTTATACGAATACTAATACGTAAGGAGTGAGAAATGAAGGTTGTCATGGTGTGGGAGCAAGCATAGGAAGATAATAATTCATCGGCAATCTGTTCGATTAATTGTGACTGAAATATTCATCCTGCACCTCGTATGACATAGGGGGCAGTCCAAGGGTGTTTATTTCACTTGCTTGCCCATTTCCAGGCAACCATCCAACAAATGACACCTGCTGACACCCGTGATACAAATCATCCAAAAGGAAAAGAGAGAGAGAGGGGAAATGATTCAGCTGTTAACCATTGGAATAGGAGTAGCATATCCGGTTACTATTGACCGGTTAGACCGACAGTATTTTCCCACCTATCCATAAAAAAATATCCCTCGTGGAGTATGAAAGCCGAGGGCATATCCTTCGTCTGCTCCTTTTGAGAGAAGTCACGATGAGGTCCGTGGGTAGTACGTTTCATGGGAAAGCTCTGGATGAAATGGCGATTCAAAACTACGTCCCTCGCTCGACGAGAAATTATTCATGTGCGTAAGGTCAGATAATCTTGCCAGTTCATTCCACTCGCACCCCCCCCCAGAGAAAACTAATGTCCAACAAATTAAAACATGGTTAATTTACATGAAGGCTGACACATTTTCGAACTCATTGAGCAAAAGCATAATTTTCATCTACGCTTTCTAGGGACGGTGATATGAAGTAAAACAGGTTGGACTTCTTTTAGACCATGTCTTAAGTTTTGTCGTTCCGCTTATGTGTAAACCAATGGGATTGCAAGATGAAAGAGAGAATGACACTAGGTTTCAATGACAAAATAAAATCAGGCTTTGGTAGTTTTACCAGCATGCTGCTAATAAACGCATGAATGGACCCCAACTGCCCTTAGAATTACGAGTAGTTATTGCAGCGGAAAGATGAGATTAAATTGCAGAATAATGATTGAAACTGATTCGTCTGATCTCTGTCTGATTTATTTTCAAGTATCTACAAGCTGTGTCGACCCGAAATTTCATCGTACATATTTTTGTTAGTTTTCTACCTTTGAACTTGAATCTATCCTTCATTATGCTAAATATTCGATTGAATTAATACGAACGCGCTCCACACTTCTATGTCTCAACTCTCAAAAGCCGAAATGTTGCTATGAGAGCCGTATGTATTATTTTCATGATTGAATGGAATTTCAACCTTAATAACTTGCCTCTCAACCGGCAATAAATTCGACGAAAACGGTATGTGCGCCGAGCAAAACGAATCCATTTTTCTAAGTCCTCCCAGATGACAACTCAAGAAAATCGCGAATATATCTTCGTAACCCAGTTTTCACGTACAGCGTGGCGCAGTAGAAACGCGTTACGGCCATGCTTTCCGGGTGTTTATCACATTAACACCACACAAGCTTATGTGATTGATGTCCGCGGGTATTCTGATGCTCAAAATTTTACAGCAGTATCAATCGCGCGGCGTTACGAACACAATGCCTAGACTTAATGGATAACCGTCGCCCATTTTACAACGACCACAGCCAAATTTGCGTACGTGTAAGTGGACCATTGTTCTCGAACCGTATTCTAATTTCTATTTTGGATGAAACAGCCATCCTTTCCCATTTCGGCCCGTGGTACCGAATTCACTGAATCGACTTCATTCAGGGAATCAGTTTTGGTTCACCGCCCCGCTGGAAACATCCCGCCTCTTCCTCGTCTGTCGGTCTTCTATGATGGAAAGTCACCGCCCCTTACGTCATCCAAACGCCATTAAGCTTTTATTTTCAACTTTTTTTCTCCTTGAGAAGTGGCATTTAAGCCGTTCATCTCCGCCCTCGTAATCGCGCAAAATGTCTTTTCTTCGAATCAGTCCTTCCCAGTACTCCTCCGAAGGCATGTACCCCAACAGGGGGGCGGTTACTTGCAGGAACCCCTTCCCTCTCTCTTGAAGCCGCCTTTAATTGCAATCCTTCAGTGTCATATGCCACCGATCTTCTTTTCCCTGAAAGCTTGCAGTTGGTGAATAGTAGCCTTATGCGTTCTAGGCTGTCTTTCCACTTATTTCCTTCTGTCGGCGATCGATAAACCGACAAGATGGCATGAATGAGTTTATGTTGACTTATCTATAAATATCTGTGCCATAAGAAATGATATCTTTCAGTAGAATCTGGAGCAGTTATTTCTTCAAATATTTTGCGTAATATCGAAAGATCCTCTCGGAATATAAAATGCTCTCGATGTAAGGAGGGATGATGGGCGGACCGACGTGAATGCCTCTATGTATGGGGCGGTTAGCATGAAATCGAGTCGGAAATTGAAGCTATGAGTCATTCGGAATTGAAACGTTAGAGTGAATTCTATTTCCACAGTAAAGTTGAGATTCGCGACGCATCAAGCAAATTCGATGGGTAGATTGCGAATTCCCCTTAGGCACCTAAACCTGCGAATATGGCTTGCCTCCGCTTACAGCGAAACTCTCTGAGTTGGATGCTGGATGAAATAAATGTTTTTCCGCAACTTGTCCGCAATAAATCTCAACCGAAGAGGCAAAGCGGTAGACTGATAGGATTCGTAGATTTCTGAAAAATGGTTCTCAAGTAATTCCTAGGATTTTTACGAATGTGCGGCCCTTTGGAGATTTAATTTAATCTTGTATCCACAATTTACGAACTCAAGTCTTTTACTTAATTATGTTACTTCTTTCAACTTAAAATACATTATATTAGACAAATCATCCATTGATATCCAATAGTATCATTCTCCTGAATTTAAGCGTCGGACCTGATATTGGCTGAAACATACACCTCAAAATACACTTCATTGTTTTGAGGAAAATATTGCCAATTTTTAATTAATTATGATATTCCACTATATCACGCCTGAAACGTCTCTTTTTACTGATGCACCTCGTTGAAAATGACTATTTTAGCTCTTTTCCGGTGATTATTTTGTCCCAATTTAATCTTAAGCGAACTTTACATACTTAATCAAGCGGCGAAGAATGTTATTATGTCGTCAAAAATTTTTAATTGTAAGGTTACTCGCATTTAATTTATTCTTCGAACACATTTTGAAAATCTTCAAGACCCTCCATTTTATAAATGCTGTCATTTCAGGAAGAAGAAGTTTTGTTAACTCCAAAGGTATTCAAAAATAAAAATAAATATCCCGCATCAATAACAAAATACTTATTACCACGTATACAAGTGCAAACTAAATGGTAAATTTTCTGCATTTATGGGTGCCTATTTATAATAAAATGAAATGGGAATCAAGATATAAGGGAGCCAGTTGAAATCATCTTAGGTGGTCTTGATATAGGAGTCTGATACAGGATTCTTTCGACCATCTTCAATCATTCAATGGGTTAATATCGCCTGTAAATGAGTTTAAATATCACTTGAACTTTACGCTAAGATTCTTAGAAAAATATCTCGTATATAGACGAAAATATTGTAGCATGTGAACAATTCTTGATAGATTATGATTGTGACAAATGTGTGCCCCCGTAAGCACAGGGGCATGACCGCGGCAAAAAAAAGCTCGGTACTGGAAAATTGTGGTATATCCCTGAATATTCGCTTAGAACACGGAAAAAATCCTCCGATCGATATTTTTCACCAAAATATATTATGTGAGCATAAATTAGCAATGTTGGAAAAATATCATTAATATATCCGTCAATATTCTAATTTCTCATAAAAAAATTAAACTAGGTCCACTGTATACCTTTTCTTTTCCGTGGAACGCATCGCGAACATGATGTATTGTACACATGCAAGCATCTGTATGCGAAAATTGTCAAGGGCAAAATAAAAGGTGTCACGGGGACGGAAAAAAAAGTCGGTGATGTTAACTCGCACTTGACTCATATGCGGAGCGATGAAAACTTGGGACCAACGAAGGGCGGGGACTATCATGCACCCAGGATGATTTTTAGAAAATCTGGACGGCCACACATAGGTCGAGTGTATCTAGTTTCCACTTTAATTCATCTCCCTTTAGGGAACCAATATCGTCCTGAATTCGAGAGAGTCGACGTGTCTCGTCGATGGATAGGCGAACATCTGCTGCCAATCGGCCTACCCTTTCATCTCCTCACCTCCTTTCTCCACCCCCACCTTTTCGTCCCTCCTACCCTTTCCCTTTCTTCCCTGCTCATCTCATTTCTCTCTCCCTTCCACCCACGCCAAGTCATAAGGCACCATTCCGTCGACCTTGGCTCCATTGCGTCCTCGTCGCACTCAGAAATCGTACGTTATTCGGTAGGCGAAATGGAACGGCTGCCTTCGGGAGGAGAGGTAATGCGGGGGAGTGAGGGGGGGGCGGGAAGACGGTGGTGTTGTCATGAGCCGGTGGGGAAAAGAGAAATTATGAGAGAGGGTGGAGAATCATGTCGCGCGACGGCCACGGCCGCTGATGCGATGGGAGCATTATCATATTTTCCCCTCCCGTGATTTTAGAATCCGTTTGAAGGAGATCGTCGTTTCTCACCATGGAGGCAAGAGATGATTTGTGTGGCCACCCTGCGTACTTAATGAGCGACTGAAATTAGTTGAAAGTGTGACAAAAGAAAAGATGTCTTGGTGTCCCCAAAATGTGTGGCTGTAGACATTGACCTCGGTAGCCCATCGGCCATGAACGCTTGGCTGTTGGTTTATTATAAACACCCAATATTTGACATTATAACTCCTAAAAACTGTTCCGCCTGAGGCCAGATATTCTAATTTTCAATAGTTATAATGACCTTAAGATTAATGATCAAGACGATTGATTGATACACTGTGAAATTCTCGCATTTCGGTGCATATCAGCGATTGGTTCCACTGAAATAACTGTCGCGGAATTTCCTGTAGCTCCTTGAATTTGTAATTTGATCGAAAATATTTGTTAAATGGACATCTTACTCGGTTTTTCTGCTTCTACTGAACATATGTTAGCAAGAAAGAAATCTGGAAAATTAAAGCCATCCAGTTTATTAAAAATATTTTAAAATTGATTAAAATTTGATGATATAACGTAATAGACCAAAACTTATGGCACAAATTATCATCGCTACTGACTATTAAACTGAATAGTAATCGCAAAGTTACTTTTGCAAATATTACTGTTGGCAAAATATTCGGGTACTGCAAAAGGGAGTAGAGTTTAGAAAGCTTTATCCGTAATTCCTGTCAACTTGATCTGGAGAAAGATATTTCGCTGACTTTAAATCTGTGTATTAGATGTCAACATTTACATAATGGTGTATCCTCAAGGCTGAGCATGACTGATAAAATAGCGGCGGTAGTTAGCATGAAGGAAAAGGATTTAAGTAATTCTTCTCGTTAATGAAAATATTTGGGTGGAAAAATATATCATCAAACCAATAAAATAAATGTGATGACATGCATCGAAATTCAGCGTCTAGTGAATCGTCGCCACCGCCCGCACCTACGTTTATTCAGCGGGATAATAAAGGTAAGAGCGTATTCCATATGTTGTACAAACTCCGCATTGGAGAGCGAGGCAAGCCCGATTACGCTGGACACCCGTGAAGGGACGAAATCGCGTGCAATTGGACACTAACACGCGACCGTCTTCTCTTTCTCAAACGGAAACAGAGAAATGGGCACGGCGGGGTTGTGTGCATAAAAACGAAAACGGGAGAGGGGTGTGGGGGTGGAAAAGAAATCCACATGGGAGTGGGCTCGTCTTGATAAATGGCTCGCTTCGTCCGGACGCGATCCAAATAACGGACGCGACGAGGGATCCAGGACGCCCAGGCTCACAATCACTTTCTTGAAATCTGTCGGCGAGTGCATTTTATTCGCGTACGTCTCCCTGGAACGGAGGACAGCGGGGTGGTTTTCTAATCGCCGCATTCCCTGTTTTTTAAATAAATAAATAAATATAAACATACATATGTGTGTGTGTATATATATATTTATATATTATATTATTTCCCCGCCTCATTCGGCAACCCGCAGCCTCCCCCTCCCTTTCTGTTAATCTCCGTGCTCTTTCCGGGCGCGGGTGGATTCCAGATGCTATCTGCCCTCCACCCCTTTTCGAGTTCCCTCGAATGCGGCTCAGTCCCCTTTTCGCGACTCTTTTTCGCACGCACTTTCTCCTTCGCCGCTTCTCTCTTCGCACGCCCTGTTTCTGTCGCCTCTATCTCCCTTACAACCGGACAAACTTCTCTTTCTGGGCCGCCGCGCTCATGCGGTCTGCCTGCGCGCCCCGCCGGCCGCCGCTTGAGCGATTCTGCATCGCGACTCGAGCTCTCCTTACCCCTTTCTCTCTCTCTCTCTCTTAGAGTTCCTCTCTGCGCGACCCAAAGTTCTCCATTCCTCGGATTTCCATTCTACTTTGGTACCTGTGGCGCAGTGGGTCTTTTCTGTGATTACTCGGTGTTATTGGGGCGTCGATGAAGCTCGTTCCTAAGCCTGGGAGTGCAATCATTTTCACGTCATCTTCCCTCACTTGACGAAAGTTTAAAATTTTCTATTATTTTACTGATTGCTCTTTGTGGTAATAACTTTAATGATAAGGAAACGGTGATTTGATTTGACTGGATCGTATTGACCATTAAAGCGCGTATCTAATGAGGGATAATTGATATTAAATTTGAGAAAAAATTTGAATCGAGTATTTATTTTTATATTTATGGTTGGTGTCGTATCGCCCTTTGTCACAAGAACTTGTTGTGGTCTTTTAGTTTAAGAATGATATTCCATTTTATTAGAACTCATTCTCATGAGATATTAAATGTTTCTGTTTAATTCAGTATTTTAAAGGGCAAACCAGCTCGAAACTAGTGTAACTAAAGTTGATGAATTCCACTACCAGTTTATACTTATTAATATTGCCTATGGGGTGCGATTTAGGATAGGTATACACTTAAGTGATTGAAGAAAAACGTATTTCTATGTAGCCCCTATGTCGGTTTTGAAAATGTTGACAAATGCACTGCCGAGCACTATGATCTTGTGTACAATCCCAAGAAGTAAGCAGCTGTTCACTTCATTTTCCTTCTATAAATCATTCACTCACTAATCTTCTGTAAACAATCTTCAACGGCCTTTCGAGAACCGTAAAGAACACTTCCAGTCTCCTAGAAATCTGTCCGACCGTAATTAGCATCGCCCTTGCAGAGTCATTTTCCATCATTTTCATTGGATGAGGTAATAAGCTCACGAAGGAGACAACGCGAATGACATCAGCTTACAAGCACTTGCACCTAGCAGCGTCTGCTTCTTGGCTACGGTGACACGCCGTTACAGACTAGGGTTCGTCTCATTCGATTTTCCATGCCGTTTTATTTTTCGCATTTAGATCCATTATTTCCATGAAGAGCACTTAATTGGAACGTGACTGACGTGCTGAAAAAAATGATCTATGCGAAAAAATTAGCACGCTTTCGTTCAAAATAAGAGTTATTGCCTCGTAATGCTTACTCCGTCATGTTTTACGATTTTTTTCATCTGTTCCAGTCACAGCCAGGTGTGCGAAAAAATTCTAAGGGATAATATTTTATTTAGTTGAGATCGTCCTATGGGCATCTTCGCAGATTATCTTTCAGTTTTCAAACTAACATTGCTTTATTTTTCCCTATTTTACTGTAAAACCGAATCCCTATTCGGAAATATACTAGGATGAGAAGATGGGGAGAAAAAAACGGCCATTAATTAAAACAGACCGGTAAGATGTAGACATGCTCTCAAAGTCAAGGATTTCTTTAAATTATACTTTTTGGTTTTTACATTTGGAAACCTAGACAGTCGGACTAAGAAAAAGAGAGCCATAGAATTACGTAATCAAATTCCAAATGACGATTCAAAATGAAATGATGTCCAAAATAGAAATGCATTGTTTGTGTAGAAAGCATCGGGAATATATATTTCAGATATTGCTATAATGCCTCAAAATTCTTCGAAGTACATCCCTTGAACGTCGACCAACTTTTGCCAGCGGCATTTCCACGCCTCTAAGGCACCCTGGTAGGCGGATTTCGGAAGGTCCTTAAGGGTACGCGTACAAGCTTCTTTGATGACACCAAGGGTCCCATGGTGGTGTCCTGTGAGGGATAATTTCACTTTTGGGCATAGGAAATAGTATGTTGGTACCAAGTCGGGGCCTTCTTCAACGCGTTGCGGAGGGTCTTCGCCAGCAGACGCTCAACTCTGCTTTTGGTCATCCGTCAAGACCTTCGAGACGAGGTTATTGCAGGCCTTTCGCATCGCCAAATTTTCAGTGATATTGGTTTGCCCTGTCATCCTATCAATGCCAATACGATCTGCGGTAATGCGCACACTTAACTGACGGTCTGAATTCAGCACTTCACGCACACGTCAGGAAGAAATTGTTAACACGATATCTTTATACAAACCTTGTAAATTGACGCATCTGCTAGCGGTTTATAGAGAAGAACCTACTATCATGTCGGAAATCGTGCTGAACATGGACTGCCCAGAGAAAATTGTAAAGAATTTCAGTAAACTTATGTCTCTTAAAATAATGATTTAATATAAATTTAAAGAATCAGGTGTGATGTGGTGAAACTGTTCCATAATAACAGAGATTAAAAGCTGTTAAAAATTATCCCGTAATACATTTTCCACTTCATGATAATAAAAACTATTAAATGGAAAATTGTAATAGTTTTCGTCTCTGTTATTATAGAACAATCACTCTTCGGTGAGGAACGTTACCAAAGATCTAGTTACGGACATTTTTAAACAATGAAAAGTTTTTCCTAGAACAAGAAGAATTGATCCCCATATAAGAAATAATCCTCATACTTCAATAATTCCCGATTTTTTCACCGGAGCCATAATATTCAATTCTCATTAGTATCTGTCATTCCGATGAAGCAAAATGCTCTGAATACAAGGATGAAACGCAGCTCTGTATGTCTCCAATAAACCTTTGTAAAAAAACTGATACAGATCGCGAAAAATATTCGATTAAAAAACTGACGCATCTTTCACGGAGTGAAGCAAGTGTTGGAAAAAAATCACCGAGACAAACAACGCGTGCGACTGTGCTGAATCCGTCGGAGTCGTATTTTGCTCAATTACTTTGGGCGCGGGATATGCGAGTACCAAAAGCGCCCTCCATTACCCGAGCTATATCCGTCCGTGCTTTCATCGCCCCGGTATCACACGCCCATTCCATCCGAAATGTATCCGCAGCAAACTGAATGGGGTGCAATTCACGGGAGAAAGATAGAAGTCCATAAATTATTCATCCGCGAATCGCACATCACTTCTTAATTTCCTCATCCTCAAACCCACCCCCCCCTCTCCCCACCCCCTCTCCCCCCCTCCCCAAACCCCTCTTTCTTGTGCTCCTATGGCAGTAAAGGATACTTTTCTTTTCCGAGCGTTTCGCTCTTTTCTTCTGTCACCCGCGTACCTCCATCTCGTTCATTCTCTCCGACCGTTTTTTCTTCCTCCCCACCTCCCTGCTCTCCCACACACCTTCCCTCCACCACGACAAGATTTCTTAGAAATCTTCCCCGTTCCGCTGCCTCCGCGGAGTGTGGGCATCCATCTCCCGCCCCGTGTCTCCTTATTCCCTTTCCCGCAGAACGGTCCACCCACGGACCCTCCACCGCCCACGATCTCCCGGCGGCACTGCAACGAACGGACGCGCAGTCGGGCGGATCTCTTATGAACCGAGGAACTCCGCTTTCTTCACGTGCTTATTTTCGAGCAAATGTGCTCCGTTTAAGTGTGTGTGTATATCGATTATTTTCGCGTAAATATTAATTATTTTTGGTTCCCGTCGCTGTTTCCTAAGCGTTTACTAAAATGCATAATGGGATGCCGCCAAGAACTGCGGAATCATTAAAAGAAAGTCATTATTCAACCATATTGGTTTCCTTTTTCAACCTGAACTTCGGAAACCTGATATTTAAAAATAGCAACGATACGGTCATGGTATCATAAAGTGTTAATACACAGCTATGTTCGCAGCAATAAATTTTCTTCGGACTGGCGAAGACTCAGGCTTAGCGAAATATATGATCCTGCTCTACTATATCTTAAGCTTTTATATGTGTAGAACAGGGCATGTTATGCTATATTTATTCATCATCGATCTTAATGATATGATTTACATAACTACGAAGACAGCTGTATTAAAAGCGATTGCGATTAATAATGTGAAAACCAAGAGGACTCGGGTTTCGTACCATGAGATTTTGTGTCGTGTCTTGCGAGGCAGCCATAAATAAAGACTAGATTCCTCAGACACTCAAATTAATAGGCAAAGCGATGAGCTAACTTCCAATAATTCAAGACTCCGTAGCATTTCCCAGAACTTGGTCATTTGGGGAATTGGTGAAATTTATATGATGATATGGAATTGGGATATTCACAAAAATTTTGTGTTATTCAACATCCTTTACACTGATCTGCTGGATAGGTAAGATATTGACACAAAACACATGACGAATGAGTTCAAAGTTAACACCCTCCCGAATCTCTTCCTTTTGCGACTTAATTCTAAAGAAAAACCTCGGAAAGAAAATTCTGCATAACCTACTTTATACTTGGGCGTGTTTATCGACTGATGATTTTAGTTTCCATTTTTATTGTAGTTTTTGTGTAAAATCAATATCAAGTTCGATAACTAAAAAAATGTACGTACGATGAGAAGAACTTGGATATAATTTGAAAATCTAGTTTATGTGTAACTTATTGGGCCCCTAAAATTCTCATACTGCAACGCCATGGTCTTCTTTCAAAGGTCAATGAAATATCTCTTTCATTCATGTTCTACGTTATTAACAGTGGGATTTAGTGGTGTGAAATAGATGTATATGTCTTTAAGCTATCGATTAAATAATATGGTATGAACTTTTTTTTTTTGGGCATTGAGTTTTTATAGTATTAGAATATTGAAGTTTGATCCATGAAGAACAAGGGGAAAACATTGATTCAACTGAATCTCAAACTGTTAAGTAATTTTATAACAGTAGCAAATTTACCGCAAAAAATATCTCTCCAAACCGTTGACGAACTGAGCGGGATGAGAATATCAAGTTTTCAATTGATGAAAAATAAAATTTATTTCGAGGTTTCATCGTTTCCTCCCGGGGTAGGTATTCATGGTTTGTATTAATTATGACGCTAAACGGACGTTGGGATACAATAAATGTACGCCACGTTGACTTCTGGCGTCGAGGAGGGGAGTTGCCACGGAAGGGCTGGGCTCGTCTTCTCGTCTTCCAGTAAATCTTATGGGGCAGCCGAGTCCGAGATTATTTAAAGCCCACGCTTGCTGTTGGGGCGAGGGGGAGCCTTGTGTGGAAATTAATTATAATATACCCACGATCGTTGACTGCCTTCGCTTCCTTTTATCTTCCTTTCCCACGCCTTTCTTCTCCTCCTCTTTTCCCACGATCCACCACGCCCCCGTTCCCCTTCCCCCCTCCTCGTGTGTTAGGTTCCCTTCCTTATTCCTCAAAATCTCTACCCGTACACCTCCTGACGCGGAAAACCCCTGAAGGGAATTAAAAGTAAAAAAAAATTAAATTAAGAAAACGCGGTGCGATCCCACCCGTTCAGCCTCGAACGGTGAAAAGAACGCGGGAGCGAAAGACAGGAACGAGACATGTAAGCGTGGAAAAAGGAAGATCACGTTCCGTTACGGAAGGTCATTAAAGCACTTGTGTGAGCAACACACCCTTCCCTCCATCTTACGAATTTTATGAGAGTCGAGGGTTACCTCGATGGTAAAAGTCGACTGGTTTCAGCTACGTGAATTCCGGCGACGATGTGGAGACAACTCTACTAGCTTGCTGATTAGGACCTTTCGTGACCTTATTCCTATTCCTGGGAGCGATTTATCTTCTAATTTGGTATCTTCCGATCCTTTCCTCGCTCATAATCCATTGTTAAAGGTAATCTTTCATTGAATCGTATATGATTGCCAGATCACCCCGTTTCTGGATTAAAAGCATGATTTTGCCTATATGAAATACCTTTTTTAAAAATGAAATGGGGTAGAAAAAATAACTCCCTTCTATATTCTGGGGAAAGAAATCTTTTTTCAATGTTCTTCACTAAATGAATTAATAGATGAAATATCATCTTTAATATAAATAGGGTGATCAGATGTACCCTATGAGTCAATAATGACAACAAGCTATAGGTGTAAAATGCATGTGCATTGAGGAATATTCAGCAAGTTTCGAAACCCACGAGTGAAAATTAAGATTTAAATTTCATGAGTATAACTTGACTTAATATGGTGTTATTGTATCTTTTACTTCTTCAGATTTGACGTGGGAAGCGTTTGGAGAGAGGCAGGAGCTGATGACATGTTCCTTAAGTAAAGGCTTAAAGAAAAGTGTGGTTTTGTTTGTATCGGACATTTGTTCATTGAGGCAAGAGGATAAGCGTAGAGTGGAAGCTTTGTACATGTGGGTGTGGGAAAGCATTCAGAAGATAAAATGGACGAAAAGGAAAACCAGGGATGAAATTCTAGGTAAGATAGGGGCAAGGAGATGGCTATCGGGTGAAATTCGAAGAAGGGGGAAATGTGGGTGCAGGAGAGGCAATACGATGCTGAATAACGTAGTTTTCATTGTCACAACGTGTATTCAATTTGCACTATAATTTCATGAATTATAAAGTGGAACTAGGTTCATTGAAAACGTCTATGATGTTTTAGTCACCCAAATTGGAAAAAGAGTGAGCTATGAATTGCCATATGGAAATACCATATGCATATATCTAGGTAAGTAGGATGAGATATGGAATGAATATGCAAAAGTTATGATTTGAAATAATTTATCACGGAAATGCGTTCAAATAGTATCAACTAATAACGTACATTTCTTAAAAATCTTATAATTGAAAAGCTGAGAAATTTTCTTTAGTTCCGTCAATTTGGTCGACAGCTCGCAAGGGAGTCACAGTGCTCAGTTTAAAAACAACCGCAATAAATCATTCTATTGCGGTTGTTTTTAGGAGGCATGCCTATAAAATGAACATTAAACATTTCAGAATTTCTTTCTTATTTACAATTCCAAGTCTGGATTGTTTCACAACTTAACAAACATTCTGTCTTAATAGACGGGTAAAAAGAGACGTTTTAGGCGTGAAATGGTGGAATACCATAATTAATTAAAAATAGGTAATTTTCCACAAAGTAAAATTCATTAATGCGACCGGTTTCATTGTAACTACATCATCGTCAGGTCTGACCTGACGATGATGTAGTTACATTGAAACCGGTCGCATTAATATATGTTATTTTGTGGGAAATTGCCAATTTTTAATTAATTAATAGACGGGGTTAGCTGCCAGTAATTCAAATCTTCGTTTTTGCTTTGATAATGAATATTTAATTTAAATACTATTATGATAATGCTTAAGCATTATTATTTCGACTTAAAACCTTTGAATATCATAGCACGTACTTTCAATCCAACCACTAGCAAAATTATTGTTAGTATTAGGTGCACAGAAGAGTAGAATGGCAAATATTAATTTCGGATGATTTCTGCAGTTCATACTCAACCACCTTTTTTATCGTTTAGTGCAGAATTCAACGATGAATACCTCGTACCATGCATTCTCCAGTCATGAATACCGGAGAGGCAAATTTAGGTACTCTATGGATGCCTTTCAAAGAATTTGATAAGACAACCCTAGCATGGTTGACTTGTTTTCAGGAAAGATTCACCCCAGTTGCATTATAAATATTTCGCAATCACACCTCATGTTTTATTACATTTTTATAAATTGTATTCTATTTTCCAAGTATCTGATGGAATCATTCATACAGTTTCTTCAAGTTGTCCCGCATTTCCTTCTGCGAATGGTTCTCCCTTCTTCGAGAGTGGCGAAGGGAAGGTTATTACAAGCGTTAACTAGTCTTGGGAATAGGCTCAATTATGGAAGAGGTGATGATGGAAGGTAGGACCTTAAATGGGATCGCGAGCAAAACAATGTAGGACCGGACAAGCAAGCTCGTACGTAATCTTCTCCGGTTGGCTGCCCGAATATGGAATTTCCGCATTTCCTCATGTGCTGGACGAGCCGCTTCCGGTACTATTCCCATGCGGGATTCCCTGACCAACGGCGGGATTTCGCTCGACCTCAGGGATATTCGCACTCGGGCATGAGTCAATGCATCGTTGCTTTACAGGCTGTGCTTCACGATTTCGTAGTGAGACAAGGAAGGGGTCGAAATATTAGGAAGTGAAACGATATGAACGAACTTAAAAATTGAAGTTTATTTTCTTTCCATTTGGGACTTGGGAGGATTTAATGGTTCGGAGTACTTCATTTTCATTTTACTGATTTTCTCAATCAGTAAATAAAACTATTGTGCTTTTAATATTGCTATTGCACATAATAAATAATAATAACGCATTCCACAAAAAATCTAATTTTTTAAAAACTTATATATTGCCATTATTCCTAATATTACCATTTGTTGGTAGATCAGGTCTTGTTAATTGGAAATGGTAGATAGGTGGGCGGAGGAAACATTTTCTTTAACGGTTCATAAATAAAAATGTTTTGGGAGTCCCTTGCAATAAAGCGTAAATGCTCCGTTGCCAATGAATTTAGTTACATTTTCATCTCGTTTGTGATCTCTTGGGGTCCAAGGTCATTTCGCTAAATTTGTTGTGTCAAAACGCTCAATTTTCGAAATAGGATTTCTAAAAATTAATGGAGTGCGTATTATTGTTCCATCTGCATCTTTATTGATATTGTAAAAAATCCAATTTTGTAAAACTACGAAAAGGAAAACGCGAACATTTTTACTTCTAGCCCGCAAGCCACATTGTCCCATTGCTCCCGTTCACCGTTTAGCTATGGTAGCAGCAGATTTCGGTTTCGTGTACTCCAATATCTATGGTTATTTCGCACCATTTAAGATTAGTAGTTCATTATAGGCTGAATCTATCCACCCAAGCCTGCTGGTGATCTTTGAGTTTCCCGGCTGACTCATTGCTCCATACGACAGCTGTGTTGAAACACAATTTACTAATATTAATAATTCATTACTTATTTTTGTTGATTTGTTGATTAAAAATGCTTACCACTATCAAGGACATAATAGGCATGAGAAAGATACATTACTGGAGAAATGGATAGAATCTCAAAGAGGAACTTTCATAGAAGCAATTTGGTGAATATAAATCATTGTGAACACTTCCAAAAACTCGGAGAGATGATTTCCAAGAATATAACCAGCTCTTATTATGTCCTGGTTATACATTTCCATATGGGGATCGAGTTCCAGGAGTTTGAGTAGGTTGGCACAATTAAATCTCTCGTCGCCGATTAACTTCTGAAGGAAATTCATTCCCTGGTAATTCATTGCCTGGTACAAAATTCATTGCCTGGTACAAAATTCATTACCTGGTAATTACGGGGGGGGGGGATCACGGATGGATTCGAATGAAGGGCCAATAGCAGGGGACAAAGCTGTCCGTACAATTACCGAGGAATAAATTGGGAAGGGGAGAACATATGTCCGATTCGGATGATCACCATTTGAGCCATCGAAATCTGCTCTGCGAAAAAAATGAAAATGCGGCGAATCAAGAAAGAAAATGAGTGATTTTTATTGCTTCGGTGCGGTTTAATTTGCATCGGCACCCCTTGTACCTTTGAATTTGAGGAATTAAGGGCTGTCGTAAAGGAATGAAATTGCAGATGGAATTGTATTCTAAATGAAAAGCGAACAAACCCTCCATAAAATCACGTCTTGGCGCACGCCTCGTGACTTCAGGCAGCTGGACTAACCGATGTGGGCCTTCGAACCAACGAGACGACGACGAATCTCTTAGAACGCTTTACGACAAGTGCATCTGCGGGTGGTGTACGTAAGTGGACGCTGACTGACAAGCATCCTTCGAAACTTCCTAATCGATCGGCGGGAGAAGACGCAAAATCACCATCGAACGGAAATGGGGACAATACGGCCGGCCGGAAGCACGCCTGCACCGATTGAAGTCTCCGAGCCAGGAAGAAAAACGCTCGCGCGCAGGCATGAAGGGGGGGGGGGGGGTCCCGCTCTCGCAACAGTGCGAAAAAGAAAAGCTTTGGGACATGCTCTTGAACTCATTCACATCCCCCCCCCACACCCTCCCCATAATAAATTTGACCATTAAGCGAACCATATCACCGTCAAGCGTTTTGTCTCGCGGGTTCTGCTACGGGATCAATGTCGACACCCTTCCGATTCGCTCGTGTGGAAGTAAATGCGCGACCAGGCAAGGAAAGCATTCAAAATTATTTGGTGTCTGTTGCGTAATCGCTTTTGTTTGAATAATTTCCTGACCCCGATAAACACCGCATGTTTAAAAAAATCTAGCTTTAAATCTCTACGTCCCTCACCCAACGCTGGGACATGACAAAGAACGGTTGACTGGTTTGACATTGCTGGCTTTCCATCGAAATCTCATAGAAGGTGGGTGCATGGAATTTGTTTCCATTGAGCCTTTACATTTGAAAATACGTCGCGAGACAAATTCTAATACATCCTAAAATTAAATACATTTCTCAGTAATTGGCTGGCTCGCCTTCCTTAATAGCGGCTAGCTGGTCATGCAGCGTTGCTATTAATCAATGCTAGTGTTGTCAGAAATGCAATAAATATTGTCTTCCATTTTTACGAATTCTTTACTGATTTTCTGATACCTCCTTTCCCTACCATTAATCTTAACATGCCCTCCCAAGTTTTATTCCAGTCTTTTTCTTTCAGTGTACTTTCCTGTTTCTTTTTCTTTCTCTGCTCTCCTCGTGTCTCTTGACGCAGTGTTATGTAAAGCAAACTCAGGAGAAAAGACTCCGCAAAGAGTTACGCACATTCAAGGTTTCGCCGAAACGTCAGCAAAATACCCGTTGCTGTGAGCGAAATTCCATGAATTATTTATTTGTATTATCAGTTATCTGCTTATAAAAGACAATACATCAGATTGAAATCAAAATTGTGTGCAATTTTGGATCTTTCAGCATCTTCACAAATCTTTTTGCGATCTGGGAAATTTTAATTGAACAAAATTAAACTCATTGGTGTTATTCCATCCACATGGGAATATAGTTTCTATTTTATAGGCTGCATTGTTACATAGTCACCTAATGTCCATTTTGATACCGAGTTTAAAATCAATTTTTAAGCAAAATTGTGCGACTCTTCACAAAACAGTTGTTCTTTTTGTTCCATTGATTGGTTTCAGAGACTAACGGCAGCGTTCTTCACAAAATTATCTGTTAAACATCCCAGTTCCCGGTTATCTTGAAATGATGAAGAATGAATCGTATTCATTCAAAATAAAAGTTCTCTTTGATCCACCGCATTCCTATTCCATAGAAATGAAGTAGACACTTTTGGAAGAGCCACGCGGGTCTCCGTGGTACTTGCGTCCGCCTCGTGCGCCTACCTTGCCATCATCTTCCGTCTCGCAGTCTTCACTCTCTCTTTCTCTTTCCCGTCCTCCGGAGGGACGGAGGGCGGGGCCTCGGAAGATCCGTTACCACTTCTCCATTCATCCAGCCACTCGACTCATCTTCCTCCTCGAGACGCCGATCAATCCACCCACGCCGCTCTTTGTCCCTCCCACGCGGTCGCATGGAATCACGTGAATCTCGTCGCCGGCCCTTTCACGGAGACGACCCCCCGACACCACACGGGGGAGGTAATGGCGGAAGAAGAGGGGAGGACGCGCGGAAACGACGACGGGTGCCCCGTCGCGCTGCCTCAAGACGCCGGTGGGCGTCCTCTTCACGGCGGCAGATCGGCAGATGACGCGACCTCCAGCCTTCCCCCGCAGCCCGGTTTCCCGGGAGGTGTAGCGAGAGGGAGATCCTGAAGAGTAGGGCTGAGCTGTACTTGTTTTCCAATGTCGTCTGTCTTAAAAAAAATCGATCGTTTGACGACGTATCGGCGTGGCGATAATTATCTGGTGGATACCTTCGCTACGGTGTTCAAAGCCTCAAATGCCTCTATAGCATATATTAATCCTCCACATTGCCATCTTGGCAATTTCGTCCGTATGGAGACACTTCCATTATCTACTTCCAATTTCGTGAGACACTTCCATGTATCATTTTTGGGATCGATGATTTTGGTCCTTTTTTTTGGACCCCAAAATATCGGTTCACTGCAACTATCCATGTCGATCTGGTTGATATGATAAAAATGTAGGCATGGTGCCGCTATAATGTCAAATCGTATGGCTCTAAGAGTGGTACTCGGCCGGAAAAATGGCTGAGTTGGCCAAAGTTCTTTTTGTTCCCTCGGCGCCATTCCTATGTGACGAGCAGCAAAACGGGGAAAGGGCTCCATCCAGCGTCATGATCCGTGACGACTCCAGTCACGGATCGTTACGGGACGATCTCCGTGAAGTCACGTGCGGCATGAATGAATAAATCGTTCATGTCTCTAACAATGGTGATATTAGGTTGCAAAGAACAACATTCCACTCTGCATTTGAACAAGAAACCACCATGATTTATTCCCCATTCTGTTGCGCAAATATTGCTTTTCAAGAATTTTATCTGTTTATTGAACTTGCCTCGTACGTGCTGGCAACAAGCAGAAGCCTTACGGTAGTCATAACGTGGTAAAGAATTTTTGTAATCTTATTAGGGTGGAGATTTATGACGGCAGATGACGTCATTTTTGGAGTAGAGACCGATCTCTCGCGATGATGTGTCACTATGGAGTTAGGGTAGATCGAAAACAACAAAAAGATAGAGATTTGAGTTATGATGGGGTTTCACTTGATATCACGTTTTCTCTGTTTTTTTCCGTTCGAAGGACGGATGTCTATGATGTAGGAAAAAATGGGAGTGATTTCACGTCAGAGAAATGAAATATCCCGCTATGTACTCACAGTTTCTCTTCGTTTCTATTTACCCAAAACCAAACTGAATTGAAATTTTTTAGAAACAATTGGGCTCATTTTATTTTCATTTTGAACAGTTTTCAAAATCCTTAAACGGATTGGAAACGTTTGCTATAATTCCGCAATTATAAATTTTCTAATTTACAGAATTAATTCGTCGAATATTATGGAACCTGACCACAACGTACCTCTAGAATATACGAGAGGCCATAAAAGGCCATTCAAATGTAAAACGAATTTCAGACGAAAATGACTTCCTCCATCAAACCGTCTCGGTAACCATGTGCAAAGTTTCTTAAACAATAAAAGAGAGTAGCTTGACTTGTTTTGAGATGAAGGAAGGAAACTATGTGATGAAATCTGGTGTCGTTGAACCTTTTCGCACTGTTAGCAAGTGAGTGACTTGAAAAGATGATCCAAACTTGAGTGTGAATTTCGCTAAGAATATTTTTATATTTGAATTATCTCATTATCATTCATTCCTCAATTTTCATGCGGTTCCCTTTCTCTTCGGAAGTGTCTTAAATCCGGTTACTGAATAACTTCGTTGGGAAGACTTAGCAATGACATTCTACCAGAATAATCCCACGATGATAGTCTGAGTAAAATCACCAGACCTAATTCGTATGCTAAGCCACTCTGTCGTTAATTGTCGCCCAGTTTGGTCTTCGTGGGCACCTTAAATTATGGGTATGAAGTTGAGTAATCGTCATTAAAGAGAACGTTTTACTTGGAAAGAGAAAGCCGTTGGAGGAATCCCGACAATTCCACCATGTTCTTTTAATGAATTGCCTGAAATATATTCGGGTTCTGCACGCGTTGCAGAAGCTCCAAATACCCGGAACTAGCTCACCTTGGTTCGAATGGAACGTATGGGTAATGAGACTCGAGGTGGGAAGCTGCACGATTTTCGTTGTCGTCCTGTCGAGGCGATAGATCTCCTGTCGCGATGGGATTGCTCCTGAGGAGGCGGTGACTCTTTTACCTTCTGCATTTGTTGATTCATTTGGTGGCGCTTTGTTTTCCTTTTTACGAGAGGTGCTAAAGGGACCGTGTTTACTCTGTATTGCGTGAGGTGGTCTCGAGTGGTTAGCAACGTTTTGTTCTACCCTAGAGGACGACAAGTTCTCTCTGGAGATGAGTTTAGGGGGGGGGGGCGCTAATAGGCCGCGATTAGTTTTTTTCCCTCTCCGAAGCGGCACATTGCACAAAAACGGTTGCGGGAAGAATGGTCTGTCTGCCATCGAGCAATTTCACTGTCACGGTTTCTTTTTGAGTTCCACTTCGTCATCTTCCTGGCAAATTGGTTTCCAAGATTTCCGCTCTTGGAGTATTTCTTGTGGTTGCATAATGCTCGCGTTCGGAAAAGTTCTTCCACAAATTTGAGCGGTGGCCATGTATCCAGTTTTTGATTATCATTATTTGTTGATAATCCGGATTAGCGGTTTTAATGTTACCGATGACTTTAAAAGCACGAATACTACGAATTCATATCAAGATCCACCATCTTTAGGGGTTGAACTTTAAAATTATTTTTCCAAATTGTTCAAGAAGTCTCATTGTCCATAAGACAATTCAAACAAATTGAGACATTCAACTTGTCCCAAAAAAAAAACTTGTACCTAGCGTAACGGAAGCTGCGTTCTAACTAAAGATGAATCTCAAAATAATAATAATATCCGTGAGCTATTTAAAGGTAGGCACATTTCATACCGAATGAATCAGATACATTTTTGCAATAAACTAATTACGTTACCATGCCATCGTCTACGTTCAAGGTTTGGGGAGTTGATTGCAGTTTTACTTGAATAATATATAAATGAGCTCATTCATTATAGTTTGTGTATTATCTTCAGTGTGGGCACCTGGTGACGATTTAACTCACTTGATTTTCCAAAGAGTTTTTATTTTTCACGAGCATATTATGAATTCAAAGCAAAGAGTTAGCATTAAGTCGCAAATACTCCGCGAGTGCAAAATATGCATTCGAGCTTCTCTCCACAACACTAGTATTAGAGAACTTCTCCGCGGCAACCCTTCGGAATGAATTTTGCTCTTCTGAATGCTAATAGATGAGCGGAGGGGCGAAAGTAATTTGAGAATCGATGAGAACGCATTCGTAAAGGTTCGTTCACTCTCGTAGCTCATGCTGATACACGCACGCGTGTGGCTTTTTTTGCTCTCGTTTCATTCTCTTCCCTATTCCCTGTAGGACGTTCGTTTCTCTTTTCTCCCTTGGCCCTCCTGTCTTCCTTCCCCTCGGCGTTAACAAGATTACGCTCGACGCGCCCCAGAGGCTAACTATCGGGAGAGGAGACGTCGGGGGTCTGCGTCGGGACGTCGCCGAGGCCCTCGACCCCGAGCGTCCGGTCTCCCCTCCTGCCCCATTCGCCCGCCCACTCCGATCCCTCGCGGCATTCCTCTCGTTGCTTACTCACACTCAAGCAACCCCTCCCCCTTAACAACCACCCGCTCCGCAACCTTCGTTATCCACGCCCCCGCCACGCCTGTACCTCCATGGGGCCGTCGATAGCGAAAAAATATATCGGTAGGTATGCAAATTGATGTTTTTGCCCTCGAATCGAGTTCAATCAGTGATTGGAGCATGGGATGAAATATTTTAACCCATTGCTTTTAGCAGGCCGGGTCTTCTCATTTGGGATCTCCTCATTCAAAACGACATCCATGTTTTATGCAGCGTTCAATATTTTCGTAATTTCATTCAAATCTACAACCATCCTTGGTAGTTATTTCTGCGAGTGCGGCAATTGATGACAAAGAAAGTAAATCGTAGGTTTTTTTTCATCCCTAATTTAAGTGTCGAAGGAATTCACATTATATTGAAGGATAAAACTAGATGAGGAAATTTTTGAGTCTGTGAAAAAGGCTTTACGCCAATTGGATCCAAAATGTATACAACTTTGAATGTATAATAAATTTAATTTTTTGTCACACTAGTTGATTAGTATACACAATTTTAATGCTTTGTACACAATTTTAATGATTTCTAAAAATACCCCCAAATATCGATCACAGGCAGACTATTCAGGTTCCTAACTACGGGTACTCACCCTAGATCCCCAAATCGTCTGCAAGGCAGCCAAAAACCTTCCTTGCGTTACTCTAAAATTACCGTACCTTCGGGTGTTGAACCCCTCACCCAAAAGGAAGGAATGATTTTGACGTACATAATACCATGCTCACATCTACCCCGGTTTTCGTCGAAGCACAAAAAAATAAACGAACGGCCAAAGAGGAGGGCGGAAGGAGAGACAGCACTTGGAGGAGGAGAGAGCAGGGGGAGAGAGAGATAAGCACTCTCACGGATCCCCGCCCTCGGAAGCGATACGGAGGCGGCGAGGGCGACCGCTTGTTTCCACCTGCCCTTCTTGGGCAGCAGAAAGGGGTTTCTTCTTCCCATGCGTCCTCCGCGTGCAAGTGTGCTCGTTCCGTGCTAATTAGCACTTCAGGTCTCCGCCGCTTTGTCGGGCGCATTCCGCTCGATCCCGTCCGTTTCGCCGGACAACCTGTTGGCCCTCGCACACGCGCGCTCCCACCACCCTCCTTCCACCCCTTCGGACGGCACTCTCCTTCCGTGTGCCTAGCCCTTGACCCACCACTCCCTCCCTCGCCCCCCCCCGCCCCGCCCCCCAGCCGCCACACGACAATGCACTTCCGTAGTTTGCTCATTCACATCCTGTCCACCTGACAATTACCCGCCGCCCTCCCAATTCCCGGCCCCCGACGTGACCCGGGGCCATTGTCTCCCAACATTAGTCCTTTACATCCGATGGATGTTTCTGATAACAATTGCATTCCCAGGAAATTTGTTTTCTAAGATTGTTTCGATTAATCCTTTCCAGGATCTGGACTATGAATCCGACTCCCGCTTTCATCAGAGATATTTGCATTCATTTATCGATTGCGGAGCGTGCATTACACTTTATTAATTGTGCCTTGATAACACTGACGAGGTCGGTCAATTTGAGTCGAAAATGCTCCATAGTGCACCATGACCACTCTCGTCATTTTCTAGTGATGAGGGTCAGTAAGAAAGCGTATCATCTAGACGTCATGTCCGATTTAGCTGAAGGGAGCGAAACGTTTTAATTATAGTTTCTCTGGAAAAATGCGAGATTTGATCTCATGGAAATCGAATAGATCTGCATTCAAGAACTACGGGGTGTTGATGTATTTCAATAGCTTCTAGTGCGTGTCTTCTTCTACTACTTCAATTGAATGGCTGGATTAATGGGTTGGAAATGGTTAATGGGAGTTCATTTTAATTGATTGCATTGCTTCTGTTAGTGCGACATAATAAAGCCACTAAAAATAATCTATCTCATAAAATAGGAAATACATCGAGAATGACGCAGAAGAAGTGGATCATTCGTTTGCGCTCTTGGAGCAAATGCATGCCCACGTCGTCCAAATACGGAGCAACCGTCCAGAAACTATGGATTAATCGCTGGAGCTTTCACGCTCTCCCATTCTTCATCAGAGGTTGATAATTCTTTTGACTTAATTTTCTGCATTCAATAATTACTGTTCTCAAACTATAAATCCATCAACATCACCAGTGGCATTGGGTATTGTGGTATTTTGGAGCCTAAGTATTTAGTATCGTTTACGAGAGCTTAAATTAATGCTTGCGAAAAGAAATTTCTGAGTATTTCTCGCGAAAAGAATTCATATAAATCCTATCTGAAGAGGAATAGTACTGCCTCTAGGAAGGAGTGAAATGGAAGTGCTACTTGTTGTGACGTACGAAGGCGATTACTCGCTTCGTCGGGCCCGAATTGAGAAGATCTCCGACGCTTCTTACCTACTTCAGGGCAACTCCATTGCCCAACGCCTTTATTTTCTCGAGAAAATAAATTGAAAATTTTCTCTGGCCTTATTTTTCGTTTTATTGTAACCGGTTGGTCAAATTTCCACGACATCAAGTTGGCTTCATGATGGGCGTGTGAGAGGGTAAGACTGATGTAAACACAGTGCGTATGAAGTCTCTTCCAAATTTGATTTTATTTCCACAACAGGAGACGATGAGTCAACCAAAATTTACTATTTCTTTGGGCTCTTGCGGTAAAAAATTCGATGAAAAAAATCACCTTACTTTAGTCGGAAACAGTTACAAACTTTATTATTTTGCTTCGAAAACCTTACATTTCAAAATTTTTGAAAAAAGAATACCATTTTCGTTACTGAGAACTCTTTCGCGCTTTTAATTCAACGTGAAATTAATCTGCATCAGAGGCATTTCGTTTGGAACAAGGGATTTGTGCTCATTATCTGTATCCGGCTTGTTGATCAGCCGAGAGGGTTACCCATGATTGGGGGTGGTTGAACTTCTTAACCACACACTGGTTAGACCACGGTGGTGGTAGATAGTATACTCATCCGTAATCTCCTTCCACCTGAGCTCTTCCTCTAGGCTTTCCCAAAAATACTTGAGATGCGTTGGCAAGGTTTCTTCTCCTCTGATAAAAGGTTTTTGGAGTCAACGCCTTGGGAGTAAGGGGTCGACACACGTGAAGTTGAGAATATTCTGCGATATGCAGGGCGTTTTTTAGCTAATTTAGTCTCAGTATTTGAATAAGAGAGGCACATGGCTTGTCCCTCCGCAGAGGAAGACCTAAGGATTACATTGAGTGACCTGTTAAAACTTTAATTAAGATCTCATTGCGATGATGTTCGGCGTGCAAGGTAAGTGTTGGCAGTAAGTACCTGTATCTTCTACTTTCTTATTCTACGTAATATTATTGAAATGCCCAGCACCTGATGCTTACCATATTATTTCGGATAATTCTCATCTTATTCACTGCTATGCTGTAGTTATGTTTATAGTTATACCTGCCATTAGAGATTTTTTTCTCTTCTAGGTTAGGAATACAACTGCTGGAATTAATTATTTCTACGAATATACTGTTCATCGTGATTACTCGGTATTTTATTCCCATTATTACACCGAATTGGATATGGGGTAGTTCATATTAAAAATAGTTCTTTTAATGTTTTTTAGTTCGTCATCACCAGTTCTCCACCTTCATTCAAATCTGTACGTACTTAACTGTCAGTTGAAAAAAACGACTTCAAATAGTAATGCACAAGTACGTATAGGAAAATAATATTGTAGTTCTAAGAGGAAGTAATGGTCGCAGCTCATATAATTAGCTAATGAGATGACGCCTAATTACTAAAAAAATGAATCATTAAGGAGATCATTTCAATGCTTTTCTTCACCACAACGCAATCTGGCACGTCATGTGTAACAGTCGAAAATCATATTTGCTGTACTTCTCGATTCCCCCGATATTCATTCTAATTTCATGCCGGAGGGAAATCATTTCATCCAGTCTCAATGATCCGGGAAGGGGTAGTCACTTTCCGCTCCATTAATTTCTGACCGTAATGAAACTGGGAGGCAAGGTGGAAGACAATTTGACCTTGACTTGAGTACGTAGGAACACACGTTGCCGCGAAGGTTTCACACACTCACCTTTGCTGTCGGGATTCCTGCGGAGGTACTTAATACTTAACGACTGTACGTTGCCTCGGCAGAGGAGGGAGGGGAAGATGGAGAAGCCAATGGTTTCTTCCCGCCACCGTATTTATATGTATGCATGTTCGTATTTTCTGCTGCCCTTGCCCGCGGTTCCAACTGCACTTGGACGTCTTCCCCCACCCATCCCCCCTCGGGAGATCAGTCTCCTCACCCCTGCTACCCCCTTTGACTCACTCTTCCACCCTCCTTCGCTTGCACCGCATTCTCGCAAGTCGGGGAAACATTTTGCTCATTTTCCCCCCCTCTCATTCGACAGCCGAAGCAGCGTAACACCATCGGCAGACGGGATTTTCGAATGGGGAGACCGCGTAATAAAATGCTTTGCGAGGGAAGTCTGGGACTGCCTGAGGGATTTTATTTTCGCCAAAAGCTTATCTCGTAATGAGTTCATTTTCTTGCGTATTTTTCCGAAGGATTTCTTACCGGCCGATGATTCCCGGCAGGGAATGTGCAATCGGTCGTCATACTGGAGCTGGTTTCCAATGACGTAGGCTCGCTTGAAAATTTCGAGGGACTAATATCATATTCAGCTACTTCAATTTTGCTTTGAAATGCCTAGATTTCTTATGATACGATGTCTGGGCTTAGTGTCTTTATATCTATGACATACATGTTTACGTGGCCCTCCCCAAGATCGTGTCGTAGGGGATGTAAAAATTAAACAAGTTTTCAACCCGAAGGTCGGTTTGATAGTTCAGCGTGGAAATAGTTCATCTTGTATCTAGCCAGCGAAATGTGAAATTCACACGTTCAGGGTGAGGAGAGGAGTATTTTATATCCCTAACCAGCTTGCGGCCTCCCAGAAAGATCCAGTAACTTAAAAATCACACTCCTCAAACTCATATGTGTTAATCGAATTCATGTGAAATATCTATCTATTGGTGAGTAGCCGTTCACTGGCATAAAACGCTAGAAACTCGTCCCGAAATACTTTTTAATACCACTTTGATTATTTAGTTTGTAGGCATAAAGAAATGTTAATACAAGGTTATTGAATCACGGAAGACAGAGGTATTCTATCAAAAGTTGTGAGGATGCTAAGACTTATTTTTATTGTGATTACGAACTGTGCGAGGGAAAGTACATCACTCAAATCTGCAATTATGTATACTATTGAGCATTTATTGATCATAATTGTTTACCCTGCCAATATGGTTTTTTTTAACGGTTTAGCATCTATTGTCAGCAGTAAACTCGAGGGTCATATACCTATAGTTTGGCTTGCCTCATTCGTGGCTGGAATAACTCCCACCCTATTATATAATATCCCCAATAACGCTATGACACAGTTTATTACAATTATTGGCAACTCTTGTTCTATTTTCCAAATAAATATCTTATTTATTTTATTTCTAAATTATAGTTCTATTCAATTGGCCTAAAATATTTTGGAGCATTTTAAATATGATCCTGCTGATGTGAAATTGCGTCTCTCCTTTAACTCTTTTGTTCCATCTCTACAACTCTGGATCGAATGCAATCCCTCATTTCAGTCGACTTGCTTTAAGAGGTGCTTGCGTATTCATTGAATGTGTGCTCCTCATGAAACGTTGATGGTCAGAGTGACTCCCAAAATGAAGTTCACTCCACTTGCACTTTTGTTTTGCTGACGCGCTTCGAGATAACGCTTTTAAGGCACCTCGGTCATAAAGGAGCCGACACTGCAAATCTGGAGGAGTTATCCAACGAATAGTTTTACTTGAACAACCGAGAGAATAAAAGTATTCCTTACTTTGGTCCCTTCCACGAGTGTGTCTGATAAAATATACTTTCTCGGTCACAATAAGGTTTATTTTCAGCTTATGTTTCCGTCCTGTATGGCGATGTATGTACACAGTCCCGTAAGGCAGATTTGTTTCACAACGTTGGCCTCTGATGGGAATGAGTGGTCTCCCGGGTAGTCAGCGCTGCAGATTGATGCATTGCGTTCTTCCTTTTAACGGCTTTGCCTTATCTAAAACCCGCATTGTTTCCCCGGAGATTTGCGTGATGGGAGAAAATGGAGCTGGATCAAAAAAACTTGTTAGCGGATGGTTAACCAAGATAAGAGAGGAGCAATTAGCTTATTTGATTAATATTCCTCCTTAATTACATAATCATTTATATTGCTATAATAACATGGAATTACCACTTTCCATTATCAAATGTGTCTCAGGGATTAGTTATTTCTAAGTACGACTCTGACGGCAGAGAAAATCAGAGAAAATAATTCTCTTAAATCTCATTCTTTCCAGGTTTTTTTTGAGCAAATATTGTATGCCTCCGAATAAATAAATGAAATTACGCAATGGGCCTGGTGAAGAGTCGATAACGTTACTTAGGTCATCACTCGTTAAATGTTTTGCTCATAAAGTATCGCTGTAATTCTGAAAATGTTATCTATATACTCCTTATATTATATTGCATTAATACCATCACAAAATGGTGAAATACAGGAGTACGCGAGAACTATGCGACCATAAATTTGATATTGCGCGCAGCTGAGGAAACATTTAGGTTTATCAACAAAAGAATGAAGGAGGAGGTAAGTGGTTACGTAAGGGAAGATCTCTTTGGTTTAGAAATGGTATAAGCATTTATTTCGTTCTATATTTGATGGGGCATAGATATGTAGCTGAGCCGTAACAGAATATTAGTTCCACCACAAGCCCGCCCTGACGAGTATTATTTTTATTTTGTGAATTATCAGTTTTACTTTGCTTAATTCTTCGAAAAAATTTCATTTTTGTAATTTTGCCATAAAAATGACTATGAGAAAATAGTCGCGTTTTAATCATTATTACTTATGGCAAGCCAAACAGTCATAGGTCATCATTATTTTTATGTAACCGTCAAGGTCCTGCTAAGCCCAACGCGATCTGGCCAGCAGTTGCTCTTTTAAACTCAACCGACAGCAACATCCTGTTTCTTAAAAATCCAAAATTTGATTCATTTATTGAGTAAATATATTATTCTCTAATTCTTTCACATACATACAGTAGCGTGGGAATACCTTGGCTATCGAAGGAAGCAATAGAAGCGTAAAAAGTCACCCTCCCGAAGGTGCTTACTAATCACGACCTTGGAAAGTCTGTCCAGCTCCATACCGCTTTGCCTACAATAGGTCAAGGAAAAATAAAATTGTAACTCGCATATTATTGGAAATGAAAATATTGTAACGGATTTTCATCTGGGCGGGTAATAATCCTGTTATTTCTTTTACTCATAATGCTATGACATGCACACGCTATGCAGTGCTTGACTATTTCTTTAAGTCATCCTTGCGAAAATTTCCACAAGCGTGATAATTATGCGAGGTGGAAGTGCCTTCCGGCTAAGGTCACATCTAATCGATTGTCACCTGCTGCCTCTGGATTAGTGAAGGGACGAGTCGCTAGCATTTTCCTAATGTGCAAACAATTTCCCTTTGAGTTGCAAAGTCTCGGGTAGTAAATACATACTCCCTGCGACTCTTTGCGTAAATTATTGAAGGTTTAAGTTCGAACGTCCGGTTAATCCGCAGTGGGTATAAGGGACGATAATTATAGTCAATTGTATCGTCACGATAAATGGATCACGCAGATATAGGTAGAAGGTTGATATCGAGAACATTGTTGCCATGGGCAGAGTCAGTAGGTTACTAGGATATCCTTTTCGATAGCAATCTGCGTCGATTTATTAGACAATAATACGCATCTTCCGTAAAAGTGTTCCAAAATTAAGAGAGTAGTTTGGAGGTTTCAGGCATGACGTCTTTGAATTTTTTACGCATAAAAATTCATGGTAAACCAAAATCAATTAGTATCTGCATCACCTGAATATTATTACTGTCTATGTAAGTACTGCGTAATTACAATTTTCCACCGAATTTTGCGACATATATTAAATTTGTAATTTTAAATCTGAAGTTTCCTGAATAAAAAATTAATGGGAGAGGATCTCCTCTCGCACAAAGTTTGACGACAAATAATATTGTAGTTGTACTTTGTAAAATTATGAACCGATTCCTTTCCCCTGGGCAGTAGGTGGTTTTCTGACCTCTATAAAACATGTGAAAATTGTTGAGGGTACGTGTTAACGGGGTATGGAGAGTTCGGGAAAGGTAATCCAAATGTTAAAATGTCTGTTGATTGTGTGATATGCTAAATAATTTCAGACCCGAAGAAATTCCAAGGAACTGCGAGAAATGCCGCAGCAGTAACTTTAAACGGAGTCATCCGCTAATATGCATTTCAATGCAACAATTCCAGAGTTTAATAGGACGCCTCGATAGCATAACTGGCTAAAGCATTCGGCCGGACATCGATGGATACGGGTTCGAATCCCGGTCAAAGCGAATGATTTTTTATACTCTGAAATTGTTGCATTGAGTCCCAAAGAAGTTTTTAAGTGCATTGTCTCACATCATGAAACCAGAATTGTGGCTAAATTTTTTAGGCTTTTAGACAGCACCAAAAACAATGCCAATTAGTTCCAATTAGTTGCTCGAAGAGTAGACAATGTACAAATTTATTGAGTCCAATATTTTCGGAATCATTGGAGTGTTTTGTACATTTTTGGTATCTGGTAGAAAATATCATACGGAGTAAGGAATGGGTGCGTTTGAGGCTAGAATTACTATGTGACAATTATAAATCTATTCGTTATATTTGCGAGCAGTTGAAGTATTGATTTTGCATGGTAGGTGTTGACAGCTTTTACCGAAAATAACAACCTAATCCATAAAAAGTCACTATGTTGATGTAACTATTTGATTCATGCGTTTAGTAAACATATTCCTCTCTAATTCTTTCATATTTATGGTTATGTTATAGTTCTGTCAATTCAAAGCGCATTTGTCGCTTCCATCATTACTATATCACATTCTCTTGTGCTGTTTATATGGTTTCAGGTTACGTTTATCCTCTGGAAATGTTTGTGCTTTAATGTTTGAGTACGACTTACATGCAAATTCTTACGGAGAACTGCCTAGGCAGAAAATATTTCCGAGGAACTCCATTTCGTGGACTGTTTATGACGGTAGATGTGGAAGAAATATAGTATACATAAAATAATCGGGTATGTATAAATTATAATGCAAGTATTTAGTAGCTATTAATAATGAATTTATGTGTTATTATTCAGGATACAAATTTGATTAAACATTTTCATTTATTCAATGCATTAATATTTCCTGCATAATACATCATTTATAATTAAAAATTAGGAAATCAAATGAAACGATATCGAAATTTTGATGGTAATCGATAATCTTCAATAAGTATTACATCCCCATCCGTGTTTTGGTGGACACTACGGTGCTTAAGCGTCTCATTGAACGCCAAAGAGAAAAATACCGTTAGTTTGGAAAAGCATTGAACCAATGTATTATTTTCTTTCTAATTCTAAGGCAGAAAAGTAACCTTCAAAAAGCCAGGATCTATTTAGCCGTTATTGTCACTGACGTAGCTACCTGCTCCTGTTTTCCGTCATTGCAATTAGAAAATGCAGTGGAGTTATTAATTTTCTGCTCTCGTAATTGAGTATTGAGTTTCCCTAAGTTGTTACGGCTGACGGATTAAAATATATTTGCCGGAATGTCGTCCGCCGATGCTTAATATACCCTTTAGATGGAGCGGAGAGAAACTGGAGAGGCCGTGAAAAGAACTGTATTTGAGCCTATCGATAGAGTGAATATTGATCCGGGGAGGTGGATCCGATGTCATGCGTACTTGAACACATCTCGCAAATAACAGCGTGACTAAATTGGCAGAAACTAACCAGGTTAGACGAATGTTTTCATTCGTGCCTCGTTACCGAGGATACACGAAAAAAATCTGCACTGTCGTAGATCATGAGAACTTGAAACCAAAAGCCATGAAATATTTTATATCGGGCCTTACCACCGTAGTAATACTCAATGTTATTGGCTTTAATGGCTAGCTAGTGGAATTGCTATCAATGATATCCGTGCACTATTATATGAGGTATTCAGCTGGAGGTTTTCGACTATTTCAGACTTAAGAATCCATATTTATGTGAGTTTTACACATTTAAATAGGTATCGAGGCAAAAGACAATTAACAGTAATAAAGCTTACCTTGGTGTGCAATGAATGTGTACTACAGGTCAGTCCTAATCACTTTGTAATAGTAAACAAAAAGTACTTCTTATGGAAAAATGAAAACACTGCAGTATCACCATTTAATTTTTATTTTCCACTTCCCCTGGAATTTTGTTGAATTTCCATTTATTTGTGTGGTTGAAATTATTTAAAAAAATAACGGCTCAAAAAGTTGCTTCATGTGAACTTATTTCATCGGGACGTTTCATCGTGACTTTCTACCGTTGTGAATACAAGATGTTGATAAGGGATGTACTACTTGAAATCCATTTTATGTTAATTAGCTATCGCTTTTCCATTTTCGAAAGGGAATGTCGCTGTTATACTGCCTCGATTTATGCATTTGCTATTCTCTCATATTTGTAACATAATTTAAATAATGCAGGGTTATAAGTGTAATAACACGTGATTAATGAGTGAAAACATATCTGAAAACTGCAATAGAAAGTATCAGTCTCTGGAAATACCCTGCCACTCCATATATCTTGAAAAGCGAACTTTTTCTAAGAAGTAAACAAATGAGTTTTTATTATGAGACACTGTTTCGATTCCCGGGAAAGCCTCTCTGGGCACCATCAGCTTCACCCGAGCTGTGTAATTTTTCGAGTGCCAGATCTTCCCAGGAAACAATGACCAGCACAGGGAAAGGAACTGGGCCCTCCTTCCCTGACGTGCGATTGTCACACGCCGTCGTGTTTAGTACTGGGTGAACTTTATCATCACCTACCATACCGACCTGAGGGTTGGTTACTGTATTTATGTTTTTATTATTAAATATATTGTCTCGGGCTCGAGAATGGACTGACCTAAAGTTTCAATCAGATACGAGAAAATATGTATCGCTATAATGAAAATAACGATAATAAAAATAATAGCTAAAATATGAGTTCGCTTAGCTCTCAAATTGTAATTTTATTCTCACAAAAGTACTACACTAGACGAAACTGCAAAAAAGTACTGCTACATGTGTGGGATTGGATAATATAATTGCCCTTTCGGCAAATCTGCTTTTCTTATACTATGTAGGCCCTACTTAGCCCTTAACTATATATTAACGATGGAAAAAGTCATTTTTAACGTTAAACCCAAAGTATCGTTTGCGATGCCTTAACAATTCTTACGTTGAATTTCAAATGTCAGTCATAGAAATTTCTAAGTAAAAAGAAAGTACTTCGTGAAGGAATTCCAAAAAAATTGGATCACAGCCTCCAGCCGCGAATGGAAGTACAACCTTTCCCTTGATTAAGATAACACAATTTTCAGTCGTCACTTTTCCTGTCATCCCTTGCCTGCATTTTCCCATGCATCTCCTAAATTCCTTTGTTCTTCTGTCTTCCTTCTCGCCTTACTGTTTCCGAAACACTTTCCACTTGCATCTTTTTCTCGTTAAATGAAACGTCTTCTATTTTTTTCTCTTTTCTTAAACATTCTCCCATCTTCCACGAAAGTAAACCAGTTTTCCGTCTGTAGGAATTATTTTCGGAAAATTTTTATACTTTTTCTCTTTTGACGCAAAATTATGTACGTGGAGATTTCAAAAGTTTCCATAGTAAGGAAATACGATTCAGAGAATAGTATGAACGGAACAAGTTGTGCACTCACTAGTAACTTGCATATTATTCATTAGTCAAATTTAAGGAAGATTTTTCAAGAATCCAGTACAGACAATGAGAAACATCCAGTAGATGCTCATTTTTCATTTCAGGTAAAAATTTAAAGAATCAATTTAAACTGTTTTTTTATAAAATGCATATAGCATTATAATTAATATAATAACTTTAAAAAGTGTAGTATTATGCTATAATGATAATGTTAAATCTATTATAATCATCAAATTCCATAAATTACTCAAAAATAGCAATGGTTATATTTGCTGTGGAATTATATAATTACCAACAGATATCGCTCAAATTTAAAACTACGAATATTAAACCCTGAAAAGTTGCGTGTAAATGCTCCAAATGGCTTGATTCGATCTATTCATATCTCTTTCTCTCCCTCAATAAGCGTTTTATTGCGTAATCAGACTTATTGAATGGATTTTAAACGAGAATTGATGCAATTCGTCGTTTCTTTAAATCCCGTTCTTTGGGATACAAAGTACGAGATTAATTAAGGAAGAGGAAAGTGTTACATATTAAAGAAGAAAAATATTTTTTGAGCATAGTACGATATACGAGTATTAACTGTGAAAACTGAAGATTGTTACAGGCTAAAAAACATTAAGTAGTAGATTTTTCCACTATCGTCCAGAATCCAGTTAATAACCTGACAGGGTGTATACTGACAAGCCAGTATACTAAAGTAAAGTATGTAATTCATAAATTAATTTTCGAAGTTTACTACCGTTTCCCATCCAAGACAAAAATAGTATAAAATTGTCCACTATCTTATAAAAGGAATAAGTAGGTGAGACAGAATAAACTCTTGCGAAATTCCCCAAGTCTTGATAAGTATTTGAGAAGCCAATATTTCAGCAAACCAACGCATTCAGTAGAAATTATCCATTTGTGGTCTTGTGAAAAGGATATCACAAAGGACTGCAAGATGAAATGGCAAACATCGATGCCATGTATCTTCTCCGGAATAAAAGTGAGAACCTCATCGCGGAAGGACACCGGCTGTAATTCCGCTACGATAATATTTTTCAAAGACCGATCGGCCGTGATGGACAGTCCTGTTTTCATATCGAATCATGGCGCCCTCTTAAGGGAGTAGAGGTCGCGTAATCACCCTCGGACCACAATGAGTCGTTATACTTGGCTGAGTAAGCATTCTGTGATTCCCTCGGGCCGTCTAGATTTCGTGCTCCCTTCGTTTTACCTCGTCTAAACTTGTATCCTTCCAGTCCTCAACGTCCCAAACCTTTCACTGTGAGGAAAATTGCCCCTTATTGCCCATTACAATGGTCTCCTGATCATAAACTAAGGGGCTTGAAAGGGAGCTAAAGGAGTAAATATCGATCGCAGCACTCGTCACGACGAAAAGTAAGAATACTTAATGAATTATTAACTTTTTACATCGGTTTTGGGAGACAAAAACTCTCCATTACCATTAGCAGCATTATGCCAAAACATATTTTTGCCAACCATTTTTAAAGCAACCTCGATAATTATTTGTTGCTTGAACGATATGACAATCATCATTTCATAAGATAATAACATCCTTAATTACCACTCAGTGGGCAGTAAAACGTATCATTCTTTGTTGGTATAAAATTTGAATGATGAATGAAACAACAACTGATATAGGTTAGTTCCATGAGTAAAACTTTTATCAAAATTCAGGAAATTAAATAAAAAAAACGAGTTTGAAACAAAATGAGCATTAGCTTCAAACAAATTGGCCCAGCCTGTTGAGGTGTCACCCCGATATGTATGCGCAATGTATTTACCGTTAAGAGTTTTATGATTTTAAATAATACACTTTCTTTTAATATAAATAATATTTATTATAACGACCTACGTTTCAAAGCGTAGCGACATCATGAGGTGACATGACGATGACGGTACGCGTGGAGACCTAGGTCGTTGAAAATAAATATTTATGAGGAAATACAAAATGTATTCATGGATCGCTTCCAAAAAGTAACGCTGGGAACTACTAAATCGTATAATAAAGAGTGTTAGTTTTGGCACTGTCTGAATTTGGTAAACTTATGAATCAGTAAAAATGATTGCGAGCGTTAACCCGTAAGAAATGTTTATAATGTACATATGATACCATATGATCCTAATATCGCACTAGTCTTGTGCGATACAATCGATTATGAGTAAGCTTCATGACTTTAATATACCAATCGGGAGAAAATGATTTGAGGCGTTCGACTCCAAACGAGTAACTCAGTAGCCGTGACCTTAATGGCCTTCGTGATTTTTAGGCGCTGTGTCCCAATGATTCATCTCGCTGACTTTACGTCGGTTATTCTTATAACGGGCGTTAAAGTCTCTGGGATTCAGCGTGCGACGAATGGGAAAACTTGGGTACCTTATGTTTCCCAATATGTCGCCGTAAATTTCATGCCATGCCGATGAGAGTATTCCCACTCGGGTAAGTACTATGCAATAAACGTTCCCTGAGTCACAAAAGGGACTTGAGGAGAGGTGGAGGGTTTGCCGCTGAAGCAATTCTCCGCACGCCGGTGATTGTATTTTGCCACGACGGGCGTGGGGAGGAGGAGAAGGCGGTAGGGCGCGTGCATCATTCGCTGACTCCGACGATATCTGACGGCCACCCGCGGGGATCGAAAGCGGCCAGGAGGGAGCCGAGGGCGGTGGCGGGCGAAGATGGAAATCGCGAAGGGGGCTGAAGTGAGCGAGTGGGCGGCAGGGGCGGGATCCAGAGGAATTATTGGTCATTTAATGTGTGCAGCTGTTGGAGATACCGAGAGGCTAAAAATACATCCTGCAAATGTTTTTGCGGCACGCATTTTGGAGCATTGGCAAAAGCCATGGCCTTTTGACTCACAGTGGGAAATGAGAAAACTTACTTAGTAAGGATTACCCTAAAGGACGCTATTGATTATTAATAAAAAAATTAAAATTTTAAAATATGATTCATGTCACTTGTAGCATTATTTATTTAAAGTTATGGTAGTAAACCTTTCAAAAATTATTCCCAAGCAAGTGTTTCCACTAATTAATGTTTAATATAAATAACAATGCTCCAACTCGATGAAATTTTGATTTTTCCTGCCTCTTTAATCCACGTCCTCCATAAGATAGCAAACTTCAATATAAAAAGTTCGCACTGATAAGAAAATAATGCTATGTGAAAAATATTTGAGTATTATATATATATATATATATATATATATATATATATATATATATATATATAAACTGATATAAGGAAAAGGGATAGGAACACACATAAAGGACAAACGCAGGGTAAGTGGGGAAGGTGGAATCAGGCAGATCACGAGTGAAAAAATATTTCCTGAACCGGCATATATATATATATATAAAGAAACAATAGAGGGTATATGGCTTGAATCGCTAGAAATTTTTCATGGAAAGCAACTGTAATAATACGAACTTAATTTAAATACCAAATTAATATAAACTTACTTGTATATTTTTATATATAAATTACTAGCAATCTACGCTTTAGGTGATGCCCACTTCGTTTTGGATGGTTTCATCAGAACCCGGACGAGGAAGTGATCAGCTGTGCTCGGGGAAGGATGGAAATCGATCGTGGGTGAAGAATAACGACAAACTTTCCATCACTCTTCCTTGCGGTGAAGGTGGTTTTACGGACTCCTCATTGAGAATAGCCACTGGCCCTCTGCACATTAATTCATCATTCCACGTGGGTGTTTGCGCGGGTGTCACGGGCCCCTTCATCTCCCTCCAATGGTCTTTCTCTCCCTCCGTTACCCAGGATCTCTCAGGCTCTATCAACAGCTCTTTTCAATGCTATTCTTCTTACTTCTTCCTCTCTCGAAGATTTTCTACATGCAGAGTACCTGTAGGTGGCGCTTATCTCAACAAAGAGGTAGTGTGGTTGCACACTCTTGGAAAAGCAATCGAAATAGCCCCCGAATGTAGTGTGCACATGACTGAACTCTTAATTATACTAAGGAAACCTCCGATTCGGTATCTCGCGATTCCAAATGCACCACTTAAGTTCCTTTCAGCTAACAGAAAAGTTGCAGCTGAGATAAACCTTAGTGCGTCTCCTTTAATACCTTATCAACTCGAAAGAAATTTTAAACTACACTAAGCCAATTTCCTGTATCCCTTAACAATAAGAAGTAATTACCGTTCTATGGAATACTGATGAAATACGAGTCCACACGGGTCTCTCAAAATGCTTAATATCTTATAAATACCAGCTGTTTCTTCTTTATTGTTATTTTATATTATTTAATTAAAATCAGCACGCCTTAATGCTTAGAATTTCGGTGTGGAAGAATGATACGGGTAAATTAATGACAAATACGTATCACTGAAAAATCCTCACTAAATTTATATCATTGTAACAACTTTAACGTGTTACCCTTTAGGAGAGAAGAGCTTGCAATTTCGCTCCGCTTCCTTACGAGGGATTTTGGTGGAATGTTACGTAAGGTTTATCATTGCATTTTTTCATTCATTGTTTATGATGAAAGAACTTGATTTTCCTCGATATCACACTATCCAAACCTTCATCACGTTCAATAATGCTGGATGCACACGCATTTCGTTAGAGTTGAAAGAAAAGTTTAAAGATAAAACAAAACAAAAACCCCTTACTTCTACGTTTCGAAGGGATGAGAATGATAGGCATCATATCAGTTCACGCTCTTCGGTGAATGATTATTTTTCGTTTGATCATTTATTCAGCCAGAACCTTAGTATCCAAAATTATCGTCATATACGTCGGTAGGTATAATTGTTATGTAGTTGAGAAACCTAAAGTATAGTGAACGGCACTAAGCGCCGAGCTTTCAAACACATGTATTGCGGTTTAATGCACTGACCGTTTGGGCGTTCCTTCATCTCCATCCCTCTCTCAGGCACCTACTGTCGTTCATAAATTGTCCCTCCTTCCTCTTATCGGACGGTTACTGGCGTCCGTCTCCACTTCGCACAGCGCTCTGCGGCTGTAAGGATGGCGTGGGCACTTTTTAATGCTGCCAACCACTCTGCCGCCTTCCCCTCGAGCCACCCTCACCGCCCCGTTCCTATCCATTTCTCTTCTTCTCTCTCCCTGCATCTCCCTCTCCCTTCGTCCTCTGCTTCGGTCTCTCCGTCTTCCACATACCAGTGTCCCCTAGCGTCGTCGAGAGAGGGATTACCCGTATTTGGTTCGCCCTGGAGGAGACGCGCGAGGTGACGCGCACCCCAGGAAGTGACGGCTCGCGGCACATGGCCGCGGACGTATCTGTGATGTGGCATGGGAGCTAATATTCCCCATAAATCGCCTCAAAGTCGTCGAGCTTTTTGCCTGGCATCTTGGACTCGTATATCCACGTCCGACCATCGCAGGACTTTCAAAAGCGTCAACCGCACTGCCACTGGAGACACTGTCTCTAGGCAACTTACTACCTCAGAGAGCTGAGCGATTCATGCTAACACATGGTGGAGCAAGAACACTGGCATATAGAGCATACTATATATATATATATATATATATATATATATATATTGTGCCTTTTTTGTGTTTCCAAGAATTTTATGCCGCCGTCACGCCTGTGGCTAACCTTTTAATATTGTTATAATAAATACACACAAACTTTCACATTTATGCTCCTGATTATTTTTCAAACAATTGCAACTTCTAATGAAATATTTTTTATTTAGTACATATTTACCAAATAAATGACACAGATTCAGGCTTAGCATGGTGGAAATCCTTCATGATGAAAGAAAACACTTTCCTTTTCCACAAATAAATTTTTTTTCCTACGACCTAGGTTTCGTGCAGCGTAACATCTTATATTCAATTAAAATATGAATTGAATGTTGATAGTTTGATACTTTTTGCATCAATGATGTAGACTTCATGATTTTATCTCTTGAATTTTTAATAATACCACTTCTCACTCGTAAGTATCTATGATTATATTTTTTAATAGTCTCAAAATAGGATTTTTGATACGATTCCAAGAATTTTTCAGGTCGCTGCCCGTCTAAACTTCACAGTTTCACGATATTCAAGATATGATTTTTAAATGAAACTGAGTTTTATGATGTTTGTCCAGTGCGCTTTCAAGTCGTCAACGTCCACTATAGACAGCTTTTCATCACGCCTATTTATAGCACTTGGGTAGCCCTAACAGATTCATTATGTTTCCGCTTGAATTTTCTCGGGAGATGTCGCCTCGATAGGCGGTCACGCACAGGTGGCTGTCACCGGGTAGAAAATTGCTCCGAGGATATAAGTGGTTGATAACTGTCAGCCTAGCTATACCGATTTCCGGTTGGTTTTTCTGTTAGTTTCGCCGCGGGTCCATCCTTTTCCCTGCGCATTGTGAAGAAATACTCCGGAAAAAAAAACTTTTGCAGCTCATCGGTTTCACGAGGACTTTCCAATCTGAGCGACATGTCGAATTCTTGTCTTCTCATTAATTACAAATTGCAATGTGAGATGCGCAGTATAAGCGACATAAGAAATCCTTAAATGATATTACTTCGGTAAAACCGTGCCACTTGACCACTGTAAATTTCTCATCGACCTGAAACAGAATAAAAAATATTCTGTTGTTTAAGATACTCTTATTACTGAATGAAAAGACAGCTTTATTGATGTTTATTTATAAAAATAGTTCCAATGTCTAATATTTGAGGGATAAAATACTAGACACTATATTGCAGCGTACCTACCGGTTCAATTGGTGGGATTACTTTTATCCATGCTCAGAAAATGCTCATGCTTCACAAAATTTTACCATAAAGTGTGATGCCATTGAGCTTTACTTTATTTAAATTCTTATATTTCATTTCAATCCTGTTAGTTGTTAATAATATGGAACGCCAGTGTTATAAGTATATGAATCTAAAACCAGTGATTCAGGGAAAGAGATGTTGGATGCAATTTTTGTTTGTCACGATGAATCTTTTTGTTAAATCGATGGTTCAGCTTTATTTTTAAAAAGTTGCACTAAAACGATTTTACAATCATGGCAGATGCCAAACTAGGTAATTTTATGGTATCATTCTATACGGATTTAGCAAGTTCAGCTCCTCAATACGTCGTCATCATATTCAATAATGCAAATCTGGAGTAGTAAATATCTTCCAATTTCTCTTTTTGCCAAGACATTGTAATTGAAAAAATACATAGGACGTAGCTGTATTGTTTCCATCAAATTCCCCTGCGTATGCGTAACATGGTACTGCCTGTGAACGAATAAGCTGAATCGGCGGACTGAAAATTGAAAACAAATTGGGTTTGACATGAGCTAGATGAGTATGAAGGACATATCGACCACCGACGGCGGGCGAAGTGTGCCAGTCGCACCGCACGAAAATCTGGAAAATGATGGAATGGATGGGAAAACTGAATCGGCCTGACGGGCTGACTAAAGAGCTAAGGGAAGACGGAAACTTTAACGATGAATAGAATGAAAATTCGTCCCTTAAAAATTCAAAGTGCTCGATTCCTTAGTGGTACTTTCTCCTTTGGAGAAGGAAGCTCGATGTTCAGCAATCGGAAATGGCCTGTTGCAAGAAGAATGCATATGAGAGAAATTAAAAAGTGTACTCCCTCGGGAGATTTGGAACGGTTTCGCTGCTCATGTATGTTTTGGAGGTCTTTAATTGTTTACACCAGCTACAGTTCCTGATTGCCACAATACTTTCCCACTGTCTTTCCACAGTCCAAATTTCAAACGCTTCCTTTGACATATCGTTTAAATTCTTGTTGTAAAAATATATATTCGTAGCCTACGAAAAACTGAGAAATTGATGACGGAGTACATCAGGGGACTGGTTGTTAAAAACTGAATGAATAAATGGTAAAAACAATGAAATGATAATGTTTAAGAGAGGCTGTTTTGCGTTTGTTAAATGTCTGAGTGCGGCGAGCTGTTGAGACTCTGAGCAGGAGTAATTTCAGAACTGAAAAAGGGACACACAAAAACTACCCGTCTCGTAAAAGATTATGATGAACGTCAGCACGACGCAGAACATCATACGATGATTGGAAATCCAGTGATGGAGCCAATAGAACCGAAAAGACTACATTTCCAAATTAAAAATGCTAGTCAATAGTACACCCCTGAGTTAAACGCTCTCGGACAGGGAGTAATTACATCTCCGACTTTATTCTTGGAGGAGACCAACGAGAAGTTATGGAAAACTGGCAGCCCAAAGACCGATAGGCATAAAGAATTCTTAAAAATCACACAGTTCGTGAGGAAAATGGTAGAGAACACCACGTAAGATAAGTCGAACTTCTGGGAAATTAAATAATGCCTCATGCCCATAATCACCATTTAGCATAATGGCTAGTGAAATTACACTCAGAAACATACTATCTTTGCGGTTTGCTGGATAAGAGCAATGTAAATTATTTCAAATGGAGAGTACGTTCATGTGTTAATGTTAGTTAAGCAAAAATTATTGTCATTGTTGGTGAAGATAACAAATTATCATTAGAATCAGAGAGAGGTGTGTATTAGAATATCTTGGAATTCTTTTTAAATGAAAATATGAATTAATGTAGGAATGCGTAAAAATATATGTTTGCCAATATCTATTTTCACGAGCGTTCATTTTTAGGCCATGCATACGAATATGCTTTCTTTTGGTTTTTAAACCGTAGCATTTTTTCTTCTCCTATAATTCACATGGTTTTCTCATCAACTTAATTTGTGACTGATTTCTCAGTACTCCGCTCCGTATGCCATCTTGAGGATTGCAAGGCTTCGCGTATTCGTTGTCAAAGTCAGTCGTAGCGACGGCGGCTGACTCGCTCCGCACGCCAAGGGTCCACTCGACTTCAATCACCTTCACCACCCGAGTCTCACCTCGACTCGGGAGGGTAGTCTAAAAAATCTGAGTACCCTTTCGAGTTCAGTCTTGGAGATGTTAATGGCTAGATAATAGCGAAAGTCGCGCTCGCTGGCTCATTTTACTATGCATTATTTTGTCCTTCACCCTCTGATCTTCCTCCACTTAAAAAGTCACTGTCAAGCAGAGGAAGGGTCACTTCCGGTCTTCCCCTAGCATACACTCTTCATTAGCCTCCTTCCCTCATCTCCCGTCAATTTTATCGATTATCTGGAGTGATTTATTTTTGTTTTTAAAAACTCGTCTGAGTCGGAAGACGAAGGGTGGAGAGGAAGTAACCGGCTAGAGGAATGACTTCCTCCACTCCTTATGTTCTCCTTACGCTGTCAATGAAAACTTTTAGAAATATTTTTCATTATTAAGTGGAACCTTTGCTTTCGGTTAAATTAATTATAATATATGCATATCTAGTATTAGGTATTATTTTTTGTGTACGAACTTTCTATAGGATAAAGATGACCAGAACTTTTGAAAAATCAGTTATTGTATCTGACTACCAATTTAATTTACGTATATTATCCATTTACTTCAATGATTTATTAAGTTATCAGCACAATATCTAAAGGGTGAATAACATCAGATACAATACAAAATAGATTAAAAATGATTTCCAATAGAATATGTTTGCTTGAAATATTGATCCATAGACCACTATTAGAGTTCAATTATGTTTGGTGCATTTTAAACAAAGTTTTAATAGGATAATATCATAATAAATGCGTAGTGATGAGTTACGTGATTATGAAATAAATTAATGAAATGAAATCCGTTCTATCCGCCCCACTTTCACTCAAATTTGGATGCTTCCAGCTTTCAATGCCTCCCATGTTTCATATTTTATTATGTCTATTTATGTCCCATTCTTCTTGTTGTATTCCCTACCCCAAGATGGAATACTACGTTAAATTCGGTTCATTAGCGTTGTAAGCTAATTACAGAATGCCGATCTATTTCCCAGGAGAAAGACAGATAGTGACGGGCTAAGGGAAAGTAGAAACTATTTATTCGAACTCTCTCTAGGATCCAGGTTTTGCACCCGGAAAATGCCCTTCGTTGCTAACGCCACCCACATAACCCCTTCACAAATCTAACTCTACCCAGTTGATGTGATGCAGCATTTTCCTTTTTTTGCTATGGATGGAGGAGAGAGAACAACAGCTAGGATCACGAAGGCTGCAATCAGTTTAAAAGAGAAAAATCCTTCTCTCTCTGGATGTGATTCAGCGTTTTTCTTAAGAAAGTAGTCGAATCGAGGAAAAAATTGTTGATTTTTATTAATAAAGTGAAATGGAAGCAACTCGTTGCGCTCTTTTTAAAGTTTAACTCGTTTATTTTTTCTAGTTCAACTCTTTCACGAGTGTCATAAATTTCTCATAAATCTCGAACTTAAACATTAATCTGGTTTAGGTGAAATTCAACTTTTTTCCGGAATAATGCGGTATGTGTAGTATCGCCTATCATCTTAAACTTTATAGCTTTAAAAATCGCCTTGAAATTGGCTCCTGTCAAGCATATGGCCTACAAAACAAGATAAAATTAAACCATGAAACTAAAAAATTTAATTCATTTCCTTCATACTTATTAAATTACTTATATTTTTATGATGAAAAATCATTGCATCAACCCATGTGGAATAGCCGCAAATTTTCTCATTTTTCTTAAATTAAGGTTCTTTGTAAACTTTGCTCTAAAATATCAAAGCATTTTGCCTCCTATTGATATTTAACAGGTAAAAATTGGATTCATTCAATAATATGATTTCATATTACGAATTATAAAAAACATAAAAACACATAGATACATATCTTCACTAAATTTGGACGGATACCGATAGTATAGATTAGGCAGCAGACCCCAAAAACGTCGTTGCCGATATTATACTTTATTAGTAGCGATGTTCTAAAAACTCTTCGGTACACCACCAAGTTGAAATCCAAAATGAAGGATATTGTTTAATTTGTAGAATAAGTTGCTTATATGAGAGGCAGAGTCGATACAGGGTTGATTTTTGAGGAGGAATCATAATCTTGAGTGAAGGAATGAAGACTCAAGCCAGGAATGGTTCAAAAAAAAAAGATTTAAAAAAATTAAATGCATTAGTTTCTTGAATAATTGGTAATTTGAAACAATTTATTGGCATCGGAATAATAGAAATATTATGTCCTAGAAGATGTTCTATAGGAAGGAGCCATGATACCATTTGTCTCCTCTCCTGCATTGTTAGAACTGACATCCAAGTACTTGCATTGAGTAATTTGGTATTGGACAGCGTCTTAATGGTGACGTTACATCTTTTGAAATTCAAATGAATACTCAAAGGAAGACTGGAAGAATAGTGACATAGGTGTGCGGAGATCTTTATCACTTCAACGAACTGGCTGTTTGGAATCGCACACTTGAAAGCAGTTGACTCAGAATGTCAAAACCAGCTTCGATCCTTGTTCTCCAAGGTCTCGGGATCCAGACATAACGAGGGGACTAGCAGAGAGGTGAACCGCCTCGCTCGAAATTTGATCATGGGCTGAATAAACGAGGAAAGATAAAACCTTCGAGGCCGCCGACTAAATATCACCTTTTCTGTTTACCGTCTCGATTGACTTTTTACTGCTCGGATTTTAACATCTGTGATGAGATATGCGCTGGTGCGAAGCTTGTTTAAGACCGGAAATAATAATATAATCCTGTCCGATAAATGTTGTGGGTGAGTCATTTCGCGGTTCTTTTTCGTCGAAGATCACCCTTATTCAATCCACAACATCAAGGAAACGCCTGACAATGTGTGGCACAGTGAACTGCGTTGTTTTTTTATCTCTATTAAATGAATTACTCGTAATAATTCAAGCCCATAATTTTTATAAGGCTTTTATCTGAAGAATGAATCACTTATCTGTGGCGAAAAAAATCTGGATTTTACTTGCATGATATGGTAACTACCACCAAACCGGTAGAGGCCATGTAGTCTTTCCGAATCTATAATTTAGACCACCTTCACATTATCTTTGCTGCAGAAAGAGTAGTTAAATATTTAAATGGTGGAATCAGTGCTTTAGAATTGAAGGATAGAGTTTATTTTTTTTAATGCCTATCAAATGCATGGTAAATCATTAAAGTTTTCAAATGAATACTTTTAAAGTACGACCACGGAAATATATTTTTTATCTTATGGGCTTTAGTTCAATCAATCACACCCTCATCGCTTAATATTTTTTATAATATTATTACGTTCTCTTTATCTAAAATTAAAAAAAACGGACGAAATTTATATGGCATCATGTGCATGGGTTATTTTTTGTTCGAGTGTCCGCATGAATATTTCAAAGCGAGGAACAAACTTATCTCCACATGTGATCCGCTGTCTCTTTCCTGCCCTTCAATTGACCATTCAAAGTTGAATGTATGTGTTAACCTCATACTTTTCATACACTATGCGGTACACTTTAATTAGCGAGACGTTTCTTAATATAATTTATTGGCCTTTCGTTTTACCATAGAGTTTATTGTGAGGAATTTTCCTTCAAGACCGGTGATCTCACGCGATTGTACACGCTCCGTCGATCCAGTAAACTGGTATTGTAGTCGAAACTGTTTTTATACCATAGATCATCCTTGCGTTTGAAACAATGAGAAAATTTTCGCAGCCTTTTCAACCGCTCGCCTCGAGACATTTAGAGTGAAAACGCTGCCGTATTGAACGTCGGCAGTGAGAAAATCCGGAAGAAAAAACGGCGGATCGCCACTTATTCTTCTTTTTTCGAGCACCCATAGGCAATGCACGCTCTCAGGATTTACGTTTTCATGCGGCGAGCAAAGAGTACCTGCATAACGGATTAGCCCACGGCACGACCTCCTCTCAGAGTGCGATCGCGAAACAAAAAACCAACCGACTGGGCATAAGAGCCCTGTAATTGTCCCATTTTCCCACTCCCCCATTTTCGTGTCGTGCGTACTTGCATCCTCCCCGTCGTCATTTAAAACGAAGGATACTCGTCAACATCTGATAAGATGGCTTCCCCATGGTGTCGCCGCGGGAGTCTGGTCGCTAATTTTTTTCCCCCTTCGGGAATCAAACGAGTGCTCCGGTAAAGTCATGAGGGCGCCACATTCATCTCGATGTCTGCATTACATCTCAAGAGAGCACCCGTCCGTCTCGTTGCATGTAAAAGGCTCTCCCTTTCCTATCCTCCCTCTCTTGTCTCCTCGCTCTTGACCGCTATTACTCCCAATCTTTGCCTTTAATTCTCCTTCGCTTACCCTTCCATCCCCACTCAAATTTCACTCGGGCGGTTTGACTCCATGAGGCTACATTACTCCTCCCCTTTATTTAACGTCCTGGGAATGGTGAGAAAACCAAGTCACGGTCGTTGAAACGAAATAAAATGAAGTGTGGACTTAGTTATATCGTCGTAAATCCCTTTTCCGCAACATAAAGGTTTTGTGCATGAGAAAGTTAACCCTATCTATAGAATTTAAATACTCGTAAAAAATTCCATTTGAATGAAATTTTCACCTGAAATATTTTCGAATACCATAATCTTTATGCGCTGTTATTTTGATATTAGTATATATTTTAGATCAAGCGGCATAGTTGTGATCAAGTCTCTTAATTAGATTATTTTGGACCACCGATTGCACCATGACTTTCAATTATTCTCGGCTTGAAGTATTTTGTGTCGCCCCCTCGCCATCCCCGTAGACTCCACGGGAGTGATGACAGCAGCTCTCCCTTCCTTTTTCGGTTGACGAAGTTTAATGGTCGCTCTGCCTCCTTGCGGTCAACGGATACAATAAAGGGTCCACTGGAATATTTTTTCCTTTTGGAAGGGTCCTTGATTCAATCTCCCCAAGAGAACAATGAGAGCATCATCGAGAGAGCGCATTTCACTGCAACGAATATGGACATGCTCTCGACATTCGTTTATGGGTTAGTGTTCACTGTATGACACTATCAAGCATGGGTTTTTGGCTCATTTTTTGCAGAATTAATGAAAAAAGTTTTGAATGGAGGGATTGTGCTTAGTAACGCTTATGTATTAGGAAGGATCACTTCCGTAGATGATACAAGTGGAAAAATGAGTACTTGTCGTAGTAAAACGATAAGTAGAACAAATTCCATGAATTGCAAGGTGAATGATGCTTACACTCTGAAATTGTTGCATTGATAAGCAGATCATCGAGAGCTTGAACGCGCTTGAATAAGTGGAGTCTAGCACCAGAGAACGTTGCACAGACAGAAAGGACACCAGCGTTGGAATAGATCAATGTGCGACATTTTCAATCAGAAGGTACGCCTACCACAGGTCATAGCCTCAACTTGATAAAACGGTTAAAAATCATGTATATTCGAACTTTCTGTTGCGTGGCTGCGAGACAGGGCTGCACCCAAGAAAATTAGATTACAAGTGGTGAAATGGGGTTCCGCAGAAAAGTGTAAATAATTAATCAAAACGACCTGGTAGCTAAGGAGAGAAGTTCATCAGAGGGTGTGTGAATTATTATCATTAAAAATCCACATGTACTGATAGACAGTGTCAGGTGGCACACAAGTCCCAAATAATCACAAAGGTGAAATCAGTCACTAAACATAAGTACACTGAGAATTGCAAAGTCAAAGAATGCAACTTTTAAGAAGAGGAGAGAAGAATTGAAGGCAATCTTCGACAAACTAAACCTTGCAACAAGCTGTAGAAAAATAACTCAAGGTGGTCAAAAGGAACCATGGGAGTAAAGATATGCTGGAAAAAGGACGAATTACGTGAACTAACTCATGGGAGACGTCGCCGAAAGGAATTAGGATGGAATTACGATAGTTTGCATGGAAAAGATGGCATGAGATGCTGATGGCATGATGCAAACGTATATTTTTATTGATGGCCTTATGTGATGGTAAAGCTTATTAAACATATTGCATCAACATCAATGAACCATATTTAAATATATTGGCGAAAATTGACCATTTCTTTTCTTACTAATGGGCTTATCCTAGGCACATCCATGAAGTGCTTACCATAGATGAGAATAAGAGAAATAGAGAGCCTTATCCAATTTAGAAAACACAGACGTAGAAAGTAAAAAAAGACGGCCTCTTTACAATTCCCGGTACATTTCGGTATCTTTATATTTTTTGTAAGAAAGGATTTTGCGATAGCGAACTGGCTGTTTAATTTACGATCATTTATTGAACTCTTCTCGTGGACAGGCCCTAGTATTTATCTATTAGTCTTTGAATACATAAATCTTCGAGCTTGCTTAAATGTCATTCAGTCTTTGAATTTGTTTTTACATTGCGGTGAATATCGCATTCAGTTGCAAAATACGCGTTGGAATGTGCAATTAATCATCCGCTGAGATAGAGGTCAGTGAGGGTGATAACATTTGGAAACGTCGACCGAGAATATTGTGAGTGCTGCCAGAAAAGACAAACTTCCATTCTACTCGGTATCTGCAGTTGAAATATGTGATGACAAAAACGTTTGATAACCTCGTGACCGCATTAAATTCCATTTTAAGTCTCCGCGGACGGATTTATGCTAATTCACCTCAAAAGGAAAGTGGGATATAACTCGCTCATTTACAAGAAAGGCAAGGATTTATATCCATGGATACATCCGTAGAGAACAACCAATGCATCCTCGAGGATACTTTCTCAAAATTCGAATTGAATACAGGGATATAACTAGATTTATTTGTTGGTGAAATTAATGTTACCTATTTCAGCAAAATAACTTTTGATCAGCAAAATAACTAACATGGTCGTGGAGATGATTGGACTCGAGATATATGTGAGAAAAAGGAAGGAATTGTTGTTCTATTATTTCCGTTTTTAGAAAATATACACAATCATACGTTTAAGCGCAATTTATATTAATTCTTACACTAGAATAATAGTACCTATACATACACATCTGAAGTAACTATACGTGTATATTCTCCTTATTCTATTTTTTAAAAGCAAAGTTGCTCATTGATGCGAACGTACCTACCGTTTTTCAAACGTACGATATGCATTCGCATTTGTTATTAGTTATTAGAAATTAGAGTACATTTGATGAAAATTTGTTCAAAAACACAGCGCAGATCCGTGCCTCGGCGAGGATCAACATGCACCCACGTATTTGACAATTGATTGAAGACTTGAAGAGAACGCCACGCGGAATTGAAAACGGCCCGACCTACCAAATATTCGAAACGCAGACTTTTGGCCTTCGTCACTCGAGGATGGAGGCGGACGGGGTTTCCTGCGATACTCCCCCCCTCCCCCATTGGCGCCTTAAAACTAACAATGACGCCAGTTATCTCTCGCTTGCATGCGGGGTGCATTCTTGGGAACCAACTACCGGTTGCGAAGGCGTGCGCGATGAAACAGCCGGGATCGGCGAGGACCGTGGGGGGAGAAAGCGTGTGAAACCTTCTATTCGCCCTCGTTATTTTCCTCGATTCAGGCGGCGGCGCAGGGAAAGGCAGTGAGGGGGGAAAGTAGCAAGAGGAGAGAGGAAGTGGTGAAGATAAGTAAAGGTTCCAAATGGGGAGAGAATGGAATAAGGGAGGGCGGCCTCCCACTCGGTTCTCGCTCCCTTCCGAGGGCTTTCGTGAGCCCATTACTTTCGATGACACTCGGCGCTTTGTCTAACGAACTAAGCTCCCTGGAATTCTACCGCCGGATCCTTGTGAAACCTACACTGTACACATATATGCATTCTTCAGTCAGCAAGAAGGGCAATTTAATCTTTATTTGACTCATGCAGGAGAAAATATATTGCTGTCAAGTCCGTTTTCTATCTGTCTTCTTCTTTTTGGAATAACTTTGAACTTACATATTTGTTAACCAAGTACACGGCCCTGAGACCCATTGTAAACATAATTTTTTCCATTTAAAAGTACTTGCCGACGTTCAAAATTGGCTTTGTTCCAGTTGATACTCTTGGAACTACGAATAGTTTTCCGAACTGTAGCTCAAGTGCCTAAGCACATTGGAAAAGCCGTATTGTCACTAAAATTACCTAATTTGAAATTTTGACTTACACATTTATAATAAGGATTTTGGGATATTTACTGCAAAACTTATCACTCTTGACCCCTGAATCCATGTGATTTTTATTCAGCAGTAATACAATTGGAGAGCTCATGAAAGTTTCATCTACAGGGTGACATTCGGTATTTCTAATTCTGGTTAAGGTTTTGACGGAAAATTCGGCAAATTGGATCTTTAACGCCTTTTTTAGGCGATATTTAGTAATGACTTTTTATCCCCGGAATTTGCATGATTTTTAGAATACTTTGTATGAATAGAGCAGGATTATCGCACTATACTAATTGTTTATAGAGAAATCACCAGTTTAACCTGGCCTTAGATTAAGTTAAAAAGACGAATATTACTTTCATAAATAGGTATTATTATTCTGCTGTAAAAATTAGAATAAAGTGAGTGCAATCGTATTTTACATTTTCTTAATATGAAAAGTATAGAGCTACAAATGGGATTTTATTTATTTACCCTGAATATTCTATGAAATGGGAAACATAATAAAAACGCAACAATTTCGACTTTCGAAGCGCACCACATCGTATAAATTACACTGGAAAATGCTGAGAATGAAAAATCAAAGTTAGCCTTAAGAATGCTCTTGGGGTGGTGGATTGGGCTCTTAGGAGAAAATCTTAAGCATATATAGGCTCATTGCTAATTCTTCCTTCGACGGAAATATTATACTACGGGCACTCGTTAATGGGGACGCAACACTGCGGCGCAGGTCCCAAATGGGGGGGAGGTGACTTTTCTACTGCAGTTAATGTGCGCATTGCCGCAGGGATGTGCCGCGGTGAGTTTAAATCGACTCGGAGAGGGCAAGTGAGCGAGCAACGTGACCTTGACGAGGATTAGATCTGCCGATTGGCATCAACCACTTCCGAAACCGGAAGCACGTGATAATTTGTTAATTGTCGGGGGACAAACTACTCTAAAGGAAGTACACGATGTGGCGGACAGGACTTGTAATTGATGTATCGGATCGCACTACCTGAATACAGTATCCCAAAGCTTTCCGAAATGCTAATCTCTTGCGACAAACTGCCGCAACAACAACTCTCTCAAACCGACCTCCCAACACGATAATTCCTTCCACCTCCGCCAAACCAACGCAACGCCAGGTTTTAATTTTCTGAACCATGTCTTATTTTGAGGAGGCGAAAAAAATTAAAAGCCTCGTGCAGTGCTCATTCTTTGGTAACGGTAGTCGTACGAGCTACAACGGCCATCGTCAACAAAATACTGATGATGATGAAGGTCATTCGTATTTAAAATCCGAGTCTGTAAAATATAGAATTGGCTTGATTCCGCTCTCTAATCCATTATTCTATTTGATGGGCCTTCTCTCTTATCTCTTCACCTTTATTCACGAACTTCCGCCGTCTGCTTTACAGCCACCCTCTTGCTCCCAAACCCTCCATTGATTCCTTCTTACAGCCTCTTATGGAAGAGCAGAGATGGGATGAAAAATGAGACGGAGGCGAATGGAGGAAAAAGGGTACGAATTTTAGATAGTAGAACACAAAGAAAAAGAAATCCAATGTGTGGCGACAAAGCGATGTAATGAAAGATGATTGTTTTAATTGTCCTGAGATTAAATCTAATATTTTCTCATACTTCAGTGGCTATTCACTGCATATTCACTAAGTAGTAAATATTGCTGTTTTTTCAAGTTCCCATCTGGCGATGTCCTGTGTATCTTTGGCATTTGAAATACATCTAGGGACGATTTTCATCAGAGATATCTCGCCACCAGTGACGAAATATTCTGCCATAAAATGTCTCACTTATTGGTCTCATTAGGGGTGCTGCAGAATTATTTTAAAAAGGATTTATTATTATTCATTTACTTCTAGCAGCGAAAATAAGAGTTAAGAAAAATACTATTTGCTTTTTTAAAGTTAATACCGGTAAAATGACTTGTGAAAAGTAATGATTTGGTACAAAAATGAGAGCAGGTACTGAACATAGGTGAACGGTAGTTCAACAAATTTTCCTGTACTCAGTCGAAATTTTTGTGGGACACGAGACGCTTAAATCTTAGACAAGAATCATCTGGGTGCATTCTAATTTTTTAATGTACTATCGAGATTTCGGAAAACTTAAGGTTAAGGAAATAAATTAGTAGATCAAACAAAGTTAGTTTTCATTGGAAAAAGGTAAATAAACCCATCCATATGTAGAGGAAGAGAGAAGCGGTTGCCGCCGGCCAAATGGCTTCCGTTTCCCGGAATCTGCGAAGCACATGGGCCACTCACACGCCCATCCCCTCTCGATCGGAACACAAGCTCTCTTCATCGCATGTCCTTTCTTTCCTCTCGGTTCCTCTCGCCCGTAACGTTCCCTCACCCCTCAGTTGGTTATACTATGCACCACTCTTTTCCTTCAGGCATCCTCCACCCGGTACACCCGCACATCGACGCCGACCACCCGAATCCCGTTTTTCCGCTCGGTTAGAAGGGACCGACTGGCGGTCGTGCTGTGGCGCCCTCTCTGGCGCCCCGCCGGCCGCCGTCGCCGGCACGCACACGCGCTTCGGCCGTTGACCACCGCCTTCCATCCTCATTAGCCGGCACGACTCCGAAACCCGATTCGACTTCTCCGGTCCGGGGCACAAGCGCAATCCGCCAGTCTCACTCATTGTGCCCCCCCCCCGTCCCCTACATCCCACATTAATTCTGTCTACTTCGTGACAAACCTAATAGCCATGCACTCGGTTATATTGGAGGTACTCTCCACTGTCATAATTGGGTTCAAAATGTAGACGTGATAAATGGAAAAAAAACACAATTTGGATTTAATTGTCCACCTCTAATGGAAAAAAATACTTTTCACAATTTGCCAATACTTAGGAGAGTTTAGGGATGTTTAGGAGAGTCAGTTCCTGTTTCAGCCGACTTAAAACATTTTTATGAGTGAGGTGAAGTCACGTAAGCATTTTGGCGCAGAGCTGTTCGGCATTACAATTAACTTTGCCTTTTATGCTTAGATATGAATTGTAATAAATTATTGGTCGCCAACCAAAATATTATTTTTCAAAACTCCCTTCGAGGTAAATTCATCCAAATACTTCGGAAATAATGATTTGAAAACTATCGATATTTTGAGCATCAAAATATTAAATGACATGTATTTCATGCTGACTTTATTGTGGTAAAAGCACTGTAGGCGTACGTCCGATCACGGAAATAATGGTATACATAAGATTCAATAAAGGTAACGAGTGCCTCGGAGTGTCTAAGTAACGATTGTAATTTTATTGATCCTTGTTAAATAAATTTAAATATCTAAAATCACTGGTAAAAATAGTAAACCATGGTTTATGGAAAGATGTACTTATTTTGTGACGTCCATATTAAATGAGTTAATAATTTTCCCCAGAATTTGTCCGTGAAAAATTACGAACTCATTTTATATGGACATCAAACAATTCCACGAAGTGAAGCCTGAAAGTGTAAAGTATATTATTTTGTGACCTCCAAAGCTAATTATCGCGGCCACATTTTGAACACATTTTTTTTATATCGATTGATTAATTTGATTTTAATTAAATATTTGATCCTACATTATTATCCTGTGAAAAACTATCAATACTCGCCACTTATTTAATAACTACGAGGACAAAAGGTAACGGTGTTCAGTATCCCAATTTAGTTTTTTCCTTTGTAATTTCGTTAATTGACCAAGTTATTTCACAAGACTTTTTCTTTTGTCAGAGGATTATGCAATAGTAATCGATTAATTAGAAAAACGTCTGGGCCTTTCCCCTTAACTTGAAGCAATGAACGGCAGTGTCAACCTAACCTGATAGCGTTATACTATACTCAAGATATACTACCATATAAAGGTAGGTTTTGAATAGTCCCTTACGACTATTTTCTTCTATGTATCGCAAATTTTGTTTGCTTTTGTGGTAGTCCTAGGATGTAAATGGGTATTTCAAATTAATCTATTCATGTGAGAATGCTACTCACAGTATCGATGCACTGCTCACAATGACATGACAAAGTGGGCGGGAAATAGATCTAGCAGCGTACGCACTGGAACAACGCAAGAGGCCGGTGTTCATGAAAATAGATAAAAGGGTAATTAAAGCACCCTCGAGGCGACATAAATGGAGAGAGCGGCTTTGAGACGAATTGGGAGAGCCATTTAGAGTTCAACGAGCGGGTGAAGGTTCTACTGATGGAATCGGTTTAGAAAACGGCTGAAGACCGTCGATAAAAAGTGCTACGCCAAGGGGAAGACGTTCAGATACACGACCTTCTCCTCGAGAACTCTTTCTGGCATAAAAATAACCATTTGGGTTTTGATTCACCAAATAAAATACAAGTGGAATACCAATGGTTTCGAATTACGTTGAGTATTCTCAATTGAGACCTACCATTGAAACAAATAAATACTCCATTTCAAATTGTTTGCTTTACTTTCAGTTGTAGAATCGAGCGACTCACTAATTGGCAATATTTGTACCTCCATTTCATCTGCTCCATGAGAAACTAACCCCTTGACCCCCGCATGTTTATGTACTGCACGCTCACGATGCGAACTTCAGCGAGCATCCCGTCCTGAAAGGGAACGGAGTCCGATGGAAGTGGGAGAAGAATGGAGGAGGAGGCTGGGGGAAGGAAACGAACAAGTGGAGACGAAAAGTAATATCCACTCCATGGGGAGCGAGAGAGAGACCGAAGGATTTGACCTCTGCCCCACTCCCACGCTGTCCCCCCACCTATTCCCCCTACCCCCACGGATGGATCAATGCATTGGCTTTGCGTTTACTTCACACCCACCCTCTTCCCCCTCCCCCACCGCCCATTGACTCTACCGGATTGCACCTCTACCCGCCTTCCCCCCCGCACCCTCTCCTGGAGGGAGGAGGCCCCCATACGCCACACCACGTTTCCGCGTTGCGGCCCACGCTCTTTCCCCATCGACCGAGGAGGAACCGACCGTCCTCCGTGGGACCTGTCCATTGTCTCGCGGGCGTATTAAGTACACACGTGCTCATCAAAAATATTGCCTGTAAAAATACTAGCCGCGTCGTTTCCCTTCCCGTACCAGTGGTTGTCGGCTTTCCCTCCCTCCCCTGGCCCTCCCAGGGCCCCGCATCGGAGGGGTGTGTGCGTGTGCACATTAGAGGTGAAGTGCGCTTCAGGTGCAGGGGGGAGTGGACTCTTGTCTAGGGGACGAGGGGCGACGGGGACATAAAAGGCGTCATTTGCTGGAGGCGGAGAGGAGAGGACCGCAATGTCATGTTCTGACGCGATGCGATGGTTGTGATTCTTCCACCTCTTTTAGAGCTCTTGGCGAGCGGGGAATGATGCCGCGGTCTTCCAGATGATATTTCGCCTCCCGCCACCTGTGCCGACAACGTCGAACGTGTCCACTTAATTTGAGGGTTGCGCGATGCGTTAAAAATTGATTCGGTCGAGCGGGCAATGCCACACTGTTAAAAGAAAGTTTAGGGCGATGGACTCCTCCAATGATCAAGGAAAATTATAGGTGAGTCTTGAGCAGTAGGGAACATTGAAATCTTACGAGTCTTAGGGGGACAAACATGGATCTCACAACCCATATTACAATGCTGGACGAGATCAGACGGGTTAAGGGAGTATATTTCTGGATCAATTGACTATTTAGATCACGAAAAAACGATACATTTAAACGTGTAGGAAAAAAAGATTTTTCATAAATGAGAATCCTGACGCATACAAAAGTCATTTCTCCATGAGTGTTGTAAAACTAATTGGAGGATCGAGACCTACCTCTAAGCTTTCATGTGGTTTACACCAAAATGAGGTCCCGGCAAAGTTCGGTGATTATGAAATCGATCAGTCTCGTTCACTCGACCTGAAAACATATTATTTCTGAACAGGATTAATGTCCTCCTCACTGTAAACTACAAGTCGCGCTCTTTGTTTGCCTTAATTTTTTATCATGGTTGTGCCAAGAGCTTCCAATTCACTCTGGGCACTTGTAAAACGAGAAATTCTGAAAATCAGTATAATCCCCTTCTTTTTTCTCGGAGTCAAGAATTTATTTCAAATTGCGGACAAGCTATTTTTATAAGATTGGTATTTTGATATCATTCGCTTGCGCACATTCGTTTCGTGCAGTCTCGGATGTTCCCCTTTAATCCGAAAAATTCAACAGTTTTATGTTACGGAAACCGCTAACGTACGTTTCTACGTTTTATGCGAACGTGGCGCAGCAGCCAACCCGTTCAACCTCCTCCGGAGAGACATACGGTCGAGTACGGTCACCAGGCGCTTTAATCTGGCGATGCTTTCCATTGCCCCGGTTGCACTCCTTTAGCGCAACACAATGGAAAACGGAGACTCCGCACAATGTAACCCCGCCTCTCCGGTCGTCAAGATAAATGCGATTAGTCCCGGCCATTAAATGAGCCACGGACGAGTCAGCCATGGTCACCGTGATTGTTTCGCGAACTCCGTCTCTTTTTCTCTCCCCCTCTAGGGTGGTCCCGCTCAAATTACGAGCTTCATTTATCCATCCGTTTTTGTATTTCAGTGTGCCCACTTCTCGGCTGTACAACGTGACCATCTGTCGAAGATGTACATCACTCTAAGATATTTATGGCCTCTCATTGATTAGAATTCATGAAACCTCTCCCAAAGGTCCACCAGGATATTTAAAAAATGGAGAAATCCACAGACGGGCAGGGTGTAATTCTTGTTCGGGGCAATATGAATTTGTAAGATCTTGCATTGATTTTGTACGCAGGCGTGCAGCGTGAAGTGTAAACATACGTATCTATTTGAGCCGTCAAAATAAAGAAATGTAACTTCATCATCCTAGCGGCTGTCAGCTTGAAGATAATGTGAATATAGGGTATAACGCCAAATCAACTTTGGTCACTTAGTTACCCCTCTGACTCAATTCAATTTTTGGGCCTTAAAAATGAATTATTCAGCTGTAAATATGTGAAAAATTTCAATCGCAAACGGAGTGGTTTGAAACAAATTGAAGCAAGGAATGTGTTTACTAGTTCACACTAAACACCATAAAGGGGTAAAAAATAAATGACAGAGTGCAGAGCAACAAATACTTTACAATATCATAAAGGAAATCGATGCCCTATACATATTCGAAGTTGCGTATTAATTTGTTCAACTGAGATCGATATTCTGAAACGAAGACTTTTATTGATGTACGATCACCACTAAAGACTCCGTGATTATGTCAAGATACTTATCCAAAGTGTTTTCTATAACACACGCGTTGTGTCATTTCCATTACAGCATGTTCCACCACCTAGCAGTATGGTGGGGAAAGATATTAATTTCATTAAAACTATATCAAATGATTTCCCAAAACAGATCTATCTCCGAATGAAAATAAATACGTATTCGCAGTTTTAGATAAAATGCTTAAAAACTACAAACGAACGCAAAATTAATAAAACGAAATTATTTACTCATAAATGATTGTTTAAGCTCAAATCACACAACTATCATATTTGCTTTCACTACGTCCATTCTGTCATGCTTCAAATAATTGAACCAACATCAAATGTGACAATCCTTTAAAAGAAAGAAAACACCACATGATTACAGTCATGGATTCTGACGCGGCATTGATTCACGCCCAGAAAATTATTTTTCAATTACCCATTTTTAGTATGTATGTCAGAAGGCAAGTTATGATACGGATGAAATGTGTTTATAAAACTTTCAGTCTGTAGGCTGGACTTCCTTCCCAGACGAATCTCATCTTTTCCCCTCAGTGACCGATATTATGACTCCCTTCCTCCCTGAGCACGCCATCCCCATGTTTCCCGCCGCGGACCACCTGAGGAAAAGGCCAGCCCCGAGGGTCACTCGTGCACTTCCTTATGGGCACCACTGCTGTGCTCAAGGGTTGAAGTACGCTGTGACGTAATAATAATGATAATATGACGACAATGGTGGTGCCTTTCTTCCCATCATGTGTCCCACCCGCTGTCAGGCCTCTCTCGACCCCTCGTCCCTTTTCTCTTCCGCTTCCCGCCCCTTCCTGACCCTCATCCCATCCTCTCGCAATGGCGGCACCCCCCTGCCGCGTCCGACGTAAACAGGATGCCATCAAGGAGCGTAGGGCGGGCTGCCCCAGTCTCTTGGGAGCCGAATAATCCTTCGCCGGCGGATCGCGATATGGGGCCCCGTCTCTCTGTCTTCTTCCTCGGAGCTGTTTTTCATTATTTTTTTCTTTCAAGTAAAGTCGTCAAGGAAAATATTGACTGACATTCTAATGAAATCATTTCATTATTTCTTTCGAGAGAGTAGTACGTATTTATATTACATCGTCGTTGCTATTTATTCTTCATTCAGTTGTCTTAGCTACGCTTTTTACTTTCCGTCCCTTACCATCAAATAATCATTCTTGCTATGACTAAATGGTCATAAAAATGCTGAGAAATGGGACGCTGAACTTGTGCTTTATTCTGTTTCTGAGTATAATTAGTAAAGTATTGCCTTTTACGCCGTTACGATTTAATTTACAGTCAGTGCGAGCTTTAAAATGTTGTTTTTTCTTTAAAAGCATCGACCAGCTCTGCCAAAGGAATAATTGATACGTGAAAAAATGTCCCCCAAATACATACTTTTTTAAGTGCTTTTATGAAGGCTTTTAAATCCTCCCTCATATGCTATTATTATTCTTTTCAATCTTCAAACTTTCGGTTGCAAACCCCGTGCTAATTTCTCGCACAGTTCATGTGTTTCCCTACCGTATTTCGTTCCTGGGGAGGACATTCTTTTCCCGATCCGCGCCCCTCCTATCACCCCTTTGTTCCCGCTACTCCAGTCCTCCTCGGGGCGCTTCAACTCCACTTCTCCGTGGGATGGATGGATGAAGTGAACGAGTGCCCTTAAAGTCTCGGGGGCAAAAGAAGGGACAACACACGCACACACGCGCGCGTCAAAAAACCCCATCCCTTTTCCTCCACTCTGGAACGAAAGCAAGGGAGCACGTGTTCTTCCGCGACGGAGAGGGAGATGATGAAAGCGGAGTGGGAGGAAGTGTCGTGCCGGGGGAAGATGCGAGGCGGTAGAGCAGATGCGGAGGAGGAGATGACGAAGAGGGGGAGGTGGACGGAACTGAAGAGATGGACCACTGATACCATTATCTTCAATGCGACATCAGCCTGAACGGCGTTCCCAAGTTTACTTCCATCGAATCGACGTATTTGAATCGGGTTGGAGAAGGGTTTCACATACGTTAAGTCTCCCGGCGAAGAGGACTCATGAGTGATAAGAGCCATTTGCCTCGCTCATGCTTAAAGCTACTGCACGAATTTCTTTGATAGGTGGATAAGGTTACGTTGAGTGACGGACGCATTGTGCATGATTTCTTCGGAGGGTAACTCGCCTCCTAGAGATTGAGGAAATGTTCCACTTCAGGAGTTATCTTAGTGACCAGCCTTTCCTTTTTTCCGAGAATTAATGTTTGATTCACGGCGTTGACTGATAATGTGGTCAGCGTATGAAATAATGGTAGATTGGCGTTGATAATGGTTTCTCCAGCGACGATAATCGTTCATTATATTATAATAATATACCTTTCTGTGTTGATTGATTTGTTTATTTATTTAGCTCATAAGGTCTCATGAAATTTGCCATGGGTTTATTTCCTAAAACACCAATACTGACAAGTTTGAAGGAGAGAAATAAAGTGAATTTAATTCTCTCTAATATCCGATTTTATGTGTTATTCTCTTAATTTTTCATTTCACTGGATTATAAATTTTTCATACAATTACTCAGGGGTTCATCCGAGATTACAAGCTTGTATTCAGACTTTAGCATAGTGTAAAGGATTAAGTCTTGGATTCTGATCGGAGTTGAAGTAAGTACTGATTTTCGAAACAATTAGAAAAGGAGCCAGCTGGAGAATGCATGCTTATTGCCGCGTTAATGAATAAGAATCGTGATTTTGGGCAAGCGATTGAGTTTTTGCTCTCTTCGACAGGTATGGGAAAGGATGTATTGTGTGAACTTGCTTATTATTTATTTGAGATGTCTCCCACGTACGAGTCAGTGCGTATTTCATATTACCCGCACACCAAAAAACTCTCATTCTACTCATATAGAGACATAATTAATTCATCAGTGGATTTATTTTTGGATACTTATTTATCGTATCTAACATGCCCAGAGGAAAACTTGCAGTAGATTTTGGCACATTGTCACTTCCTCCTTGCTCATTTTCGTCCCCGGCTTGATGGAAGCTCTCGTCATGCGTTTCGCCGTGAAATGTGAAATTTTCCACGAAATACGCAAAGCCATCCTGCGTTTTTTATCTTGGCGAGCATCACTCATTCCGAGCACTTTGTCAAGCATTCTCAATCAATCCACTCGCGAGAGACATTCGTGGCATCGACCTCTTAAAGCTTACGCCAGTACTTCTCCAACACAAACAAACTTCCAAAGCCTGCAATTAAGAAGAACGATCCATTCCAATATCGGGCCATAGAAATACAACGAATATCAGCCGGCCTACAAAAATTAAGAGAGCCCATTATCTATTCCAAGGCTGAGGGAAATCGAAGAATTCTTAGCCGAAGATGGTACAAATTTCAATCGATAAAATAATTTTCTCTATTTCCGAGATATCAGCTTTGGCGAGATTGGAGTGATTTGATTCGACGTATTCGTGTCGCTCCGGGTAACAGATGGAGGGAATTAGTGCGTGGATGAGAAGAGTTTCCGAGTCGTTCCTCGATAGACGCACGCACACAGTGATGCAATGGGAAAGATGGAGTGTACGATTCAGGGAGCAAGGAAATTGACCGACTCAGGCGTAACTGGGCATGGCTTGCTCCAATTCTACGGAAAGTGAGGTCATGCCTCATCTTGTCATCACAGAAATGGAATATTATATCTCTTGCGAGAATAATATATAATCGTATGGTGCTACCATCCGCATACTTTATTCGAACGTCTTGAATTTTGAGTGAACCGCAAATTAAATTAAATAATTTGCCCATATATATTGGCACAAAGGATTGATAAGAAAACTACATCGAGATTTTTGTGAAAGTTTATTGGATATGCCCTGCAATTTCGTATCAGATGATAATTGAAGTGTCATTAAAAACCGTGTCTTGATTTTTTTGAGCAAAATTTAATGAAAATTTAGTACAAAAAACACCTACGAATACATCAATTTGACAGCATTCCTTATACATAAAACCGTTAATTGTGTGAGCTCACGATTCGTCAGTCGACTCCCAGTTTCACGATCTCCGGACAAATCGCTGAAAGAAAATGAAGTCGCGACGTCACGAGCAAAGGAATTAGTTTAACTCAGCTGTCGACCCTGCGGCATTGAGTTTTTATTGTGTTTAAATAGAGCCCGACAAAAGGGTTTAATCAAGATAAAACGGTCTTTCCCCATCAATTAAATTCTTCCGTAGGTGATGCATCATGGAAAAGGAGTATGAAAAATAATATGCACCTTAGGTAGGGAAAGATTGCGGAAGGGAGGTTTGGCCATATGTGATCGATGTCATGGAAAACATTAATAGACATTCGTTCTAAGTTTACAAACTTTATCTCCATAGTGGCTAATGAGAAGTATGTTTCGGAATGAAAATAAACAGGAATCCGACATCAATTATAAAATAGATAGTATCAAAGTAAGAAACTCAAAACAATTCAAATACTAGGATGTTCCACTTACAACAATCTTTTCTTAGCCTTAAAGAGGCTAGGATTAGTTTGATGAGTTGTAGAAAAATGTAACGAAAAGATAAAAGAGAGCAGGTGTTACTCCTTTGGAATACGCGGCAAGTATTTGGACTCCATGGGAGAAAATGTTAAAACGTTAATAAATTGGAAAATATTCAGTAACAATCCGCTAGATTTGTAGAAAATTGATACAAGAAGAGGGCAATCGTGACTGGTATGCTGGAGGAAAAAGATTTGGAGTTCCTTGATTTGCAAAGAGTAGGGTATCAAAGAATTAAACTTTAATAAAGGCACAGAACACGCGAGTTTGCTTGCGACATCGAGGACATTATTATGATCCCAAATTATATCGGTAGGTTCCACAGAGGGATAAAATAAGATAACAACAGCAACAGATGCAAGTAACCACTCGTTATTTCATCGAACGATACGCAGTCATAACAAAATTGCACCCAGACATCCGAAAATTTTTACTTAAGAATAAAATTCAATGATTTGGTCAAGAATTTCAAATATTGAATGATATATATGTGTCATAGATGTTATATGTGTTATAGATATTGTGATATTGTAGGAATGAGAAAGCGTATGTGTAGGAGTGTGTATATGAGTAAATGAGGAAAATATTTGGGTCAAAATTAGTCTGGTGTATATTCACCTCCTGCCACACACCTTGGCGGGTACTAAAAATACCAAAAATACTAACACTCGTATATTCAAATGCATGCATGAACTATTATTTGTGCACGTATGGCTGGTGCCCTAGCATCACCACATGGTATTGCGGGGGAGTGTGTGAATGTAGATAAATCGTTATTCTGATTATTTAAGAACACTGTGTCCTATCAAAAATTACTAATCCGAAGTCCACATACATAAATGTGCTCATAAAATGTATTGTGAGCATAATATCTATCTCGATGAAGCACTCCATTTGATCTAAGGGGAGCACAACAAGGTTTAATCATAGTAAGCTAAATGACGATTAAAAACAAAAAGATGTTTACGAAATCATTTGATCAAAATGATATTTTTGATCCCCGGTGATGTTTTAGAGCAATGAACTCAGAGAGCGTTTTTCGTCGCAACAATTGGTAATCTCTGTATTGCCCATTCCTACGGCCGGTTCATATTTAATGTAAAGACATGAGTGGAGAAATTAACTGGAAAAATGCAAAGTTTACCGTACGAGATACATATAGAAGGTCAAATAGTGTCATTTTGCCCAAACGGCGCTAAATTCGACTCATTTTAATCATAAAGTTCGCGTTAACTTAACCATTCATTAGGTTGACACATTTTTTAAAGTCGAAGAATTATAGATTTTAAAAAATTATTAAAATTCGTAGTTGGATACTTCACGTGGGTTAGCTTAGTGAAAGACATTCATTTTGTAATTTACAGAGTGAGCAACTTACTTAGTGAGGTACTTATGCGCCAAATCTGGGTGATATGGTGTTTCGTACAATGTTGTTTTCCTAAGATATTCAAAATGTTAATCGGTCTTCCGTGCTTACATGTCTTCACACGGTTGCGAGCGTGAGCATTCAGTTTATAGAGGGATGATACGTGTATTTCAGGTAGTGGCGGAGTCTTTTTAGCTCCCCTACTCCCTTTCCGCCCTGATCTTCTACAGGGATCCTTTTCTCTTGCTGAAACCCTTCGTGCGACGTGAAACTTCAACGCTGGCGTAAATCACTCCGCGGGACGTTAAAACAATGTTTTTGGGGAGGCGTGAATGTAAATTTCGCCCGCAGCCAGTCGGCCAAAACGGGCATGTATCAGGGAATGTTGCTGGCTGATTCTGGGTGGTTACCAAGAGACGAAAATAATACGACTTGCGCCGACACCAAAGCAATGATAACACTTTTGTTTTCGTGCTGTTTACGTTTAACTGTTTACTTTATCCGCCTCAGAAAGCCAGATGTGATCAGAATGCTTTCGTATTTTCTCCCGCCCAACTCCTCAAACCTAATCGAACTCCAAATTCTAACAGTATGTTACATGCATGTGTTACTCTTTTTGTACCAAATGTAAAAAAAGGACAAATCTCCCTTTTTTAATCCCCAAGATTTTTCCAAATGTAAATGCCTAATTGGTTAGGAAGGGAAAAGCTCCAAATAGTTTTCCTTCTGTAGCAGAACCAAGTGGCATTGGGCGTAATTTTTAATGAGTCGAATGTATGTGTAAGTGGTTGCGTAGTTGCATAGCAACTCCTAATCACCGAAATTTAATAAGAATGAATAACTAGAAAATCATATGATTTATTTAACCAAAGATAGTTCTTTGTTTGACGATTATCTGAAATTATGTGGACTATCAACTTAAGTGATGAGGAGTTTATTAGTATTAATACTTAACTACAGGGTTCGTTCCAAAAGTAATGCAATTAAATTTCCCGCGCCGCTCCTATCAGATGGGAGTGGGATCGAACCTCGAAAGTTGAGTATGTTGGGGGGACGCTTAGCTTTGCCGCAAAACCAATTTCAGTTCTCTTTTAGCTGTGGAAGAGGCAGGACGTCAGTTATTGTAAATCTCTGCGCGCCGACCGTGTCACGAAAGACCAACCGAGCGGAAATTTCAAACGAACTTTTGGAACGTATTGAAAATGAACCTGATTATTTGAACAACGTTATCACTGGTGATGAAACCTGGGTTTTTGAATACGACCCAGAAACAAAAGACCAAAGCTCTGCGTGGCAAACCGACCAGTGATGATCAAGATCTTTCACGTCCTTGGAAAGGGGTTTTACTCCTTGTGTTTGATAGCTTTACTCACTAATAATGCGCTTTTATGGGGGTGAAGGGGTTAGAGAGGGGAAGGAGGCCTTCGAATGGAATTAAAAGCATTAAATGATGAAGGATAGAGTTTCAATCTCGTATTATCCAGAGCTTTTGCTAACCTGTAAATCAGAACTTGCTCCCCCACCCTCTAAATGTTTGCGCGCCCATTTTTCTTAGTACAGAAATAATAGAGCCTTGATAATATCTGTTTCTGGAACATAACTTCCCAAGGTCGGTCGTAAAAAAACTGTTCACGCATCTGAAAACAAATTAATGGTATTTCTTCACCACGAAGTGATCGTCATATGTCTCAAGGGTCGAAGAGGACCATTCTGAATCTCATCGTTTCGGAGGGTCTAGCACGTCACTCCGTCCTCCATTAAAATTTTTATTGAGAGCACTTCGAATGCAGAATAAATTTCCTCCTGCGGAACATAATGTGAAAAATTTTCCGCTCCTTTCATGAAGAGCGGTCTTCCGCTGAAGCTTCCGCTTATCTCTGTCCAACTGTTCCATAACTCCCGCTCCTATTCTAATCTTCATGAATTATCCCAAATTTTTCTCGACCTCCTCAGTCATTTTTACTTCATAAAATAAATACTATGCCTTAAAAAGACGTGATAAAATGGAGATGAAGGGATTGTTTCCTCTATAAAATTTAAAAGAACGTCGAAACGTGATGGAAACAACAGGCCTATGGTTACTCTCATCAGAGCTCTTAGTTCCCTTTTGGGAAGATGGATAAATACTCAGAATTCGAGGGTGCGCCACTAAGATAAATATCCGTATACTTCATTGTCTGGATCTGGAATATATAACGTAAAGTTGTCTTCTCTGTTTATACGGTGGGGAAAACACCCACTCGGGACTGAGGCGGAGGCATTAAAGCAAAGGGGAAGAGAAAGGGGCGGTTCTGAGGATTACGACCACTTCTTTCCCGGTGCTTTCGTGATTCCGTGGCTTTTATTTTGGACGACACGAGAACCATGGAGGTTTCGCACCCAAGTCCCGTCTCCTCTTACCGCGGGGGCGAGAGTCTGGGGGGCGGTCACCTATCCCCTTCCGCCCTCCCATTCACTTTTCACGTCGAGCCTCTTAAGCGGCTTACCAGCCATCAAATCCCTCACTTCCCATAAGAATCTCATCGGTCTCCTTTCTTAAATGCAACCCCGGCCGCCGCATCCTCCTCCTCCTCCGGTGTTGCTCCGGCTCGTCCACGCATGTCCCCACTCCGGGGCGGTGAGAGCGAAAGGGGTATTCCCACCCACGCATCCTCTGGAGAGGGTTCGTTGACCCCCGCCCTCGACGACGGCCAAGTGGCGGACTGAAGTCGCTTGCTGGGGAGTCTTCCCTCCAAGTCGATGCGGCGTCTTCTCCCTGGGGCTTTGGGTATCGTCAAACATTTCGTCCGATTTCCTTAGCGAATCCTGCTTCTTCTAAATCAAATATTGGATTGAATGGTCATTCAGTATGAGTTTTCTGTCCGAGACTCGGTTTTATCAGCTCTTCAAGTCATTCTTTCATCTACCACTCTCCTCATTTCCTCAAAATTTGTCGCGTTAATTCATTGTTTCTCGAAATTCAATCATGGTCTTCATCCACAGTTCTCGTCAACAGTTCCTCACATAACGGTCTTCAAATTGACTGCAACATTTTCAGTGTAAAAACCATTCACCTTGACTGGGATTCGAACCCTGATCCCTCAATATCCGGTCGAGTGCATTAGCCAGTTTTGCTATCGAGGCGTCCTCTTAAACTCTGAATTTTTTGGTGCATTTAAAGGAACAACATGTTGTGACGAAATACCGTACATACAATGTCACAGGCATTCGTGGTCGTGCGCGACGCGCCAGAGTCTAGTCTCAGTCTCAGATAGCTTAACTGGCTAAAGCACTCGACCGGATATTGAGGGATCTGGGTTCGAATCCCAGTCAAGACGAATGATTTTTACTCTCTGAAAATGCTGCATTGAAATACACATTAGCGGATGACTCCGTTAAAAGTTACTGTTGCGGCATCTCCCGCAATTTCTTTGGAATTTTTCAAATTTACTATTTTACCTGATTCTTTCAAAATGCAATTTCGTGGAATCGTGGAACCATTTATTAATTATGTATCGTCTCCGCCAGGATATAAGGTTTTTTTTACACACTCTAGCATTCTTTTTTGAGTATTTCTCTGCGGTGAGCTATTTTCGTTTTGGATGTCAAAATTTAACTTCCTGCAATTTTCTTACCTCGTCCATTTTTGAATTTGTTCATTGCAAGAGGCCACATACCGATTTTATTTTGAACAAAGGACGCGCATTTTTATGTATGGAATAGAAACGCAGTCAACAACGTCAAAAATGTAAATGTAAAAAAATTGTTTATAAACATGGAGGCTCATTAGCAACTGCTTCTGCGGTCACCTCAACAGCCTACGAGAACTTTAAAGGCATAAACCACGATGAAAAATGTTGCTGACGGAGGGTTGCTTTCTTAGAGATCGATGCAAATCTCTTTCACAAGAAGTCTGACGGCAGTATCACCTACTCACTGTAATTACCAAGTTACCATGACAAATCATTTCAATTCAAATTTTACATACGGTAAAACTCGTTCCCATGGTGTTTTATCAATCGACTGATACGTTCGTTCCGGCCAGGGTTCTCTCTGACCAAGGATACTCGGCTCGCCTCGAAGGTTCTCGATTTACGGCGAGATACAGCGTTTAAGTGCACTAAATCGCCTGTCTAGGCCTTCACAATGGACATCCGCCTCAACTTCAAACGGATCCCGGTATCGCTGTTATATTACGTCGAACGGATTACTTGCCGGACGATATCACTTTATCCATTTCCACGTCGAACATATCCGGTGGAAAGCTAGCACTCCTTTCCAGACCACTTTTCCAATATGTGTGTGACGGGAATCCATTGAAGGATATGTAGAGATGACATTTCTTCAGGGCGGAAACGTCAATCTTGTCTCGATGTATCTCACCCTGGTCGTCCTAACCACGCAACGAACATTTCCTCCGCCCAAGCAAAGGGGTGCATTTTCGTCCATGAACTCCCAGATTATTCGTTAATTTTCTTATTATCCTACTCCTTGCTCCATATACTATCGACTGAATCGCTCACATATACTTCTTCCGTAGGTTTCAAGGAACCATACCTCAATTTATGGCATAGCAGTTATGCTATTTTGTTGCAATTTATTCTTTGCTACTCTGTTGAGTTGGGAGTTTTATTTCAAGATTTCCCGTCTTCGATTCTTGAATTTGAGTGAATTTTATATTTCAATAATGCAACTGTCATCTGGGTATGCTTGTGTGGGTGAAGCGGGAAGAATGCGTATCATTGGCTTGAAAACCATGCCAAATTTGATCCTCAAATCTTATTTCATAGCGCAGATTTTAAAGTCGACGATTCTCCATAATAAATGAGACTTCTCAATCGGCCTTTGGGGCACTTCAGGCAACAACCGAGGATTTTGTCGTTTCCCCAACACTACATGAAATTAAAAATAGTTGAAAAACCTAAACCTGTATTTTTTTATATTTCAATGAAAGGAAATTATATACATCCCACTAATTACTCCCTACCAATATTCTGCCGCGATATACTGTTCCATTTATGAAATTTAGGACATTTCTTCTTATTCTTTTCGCCATGATTTTCCACGAATTAGAGGTATACTGCAGGTATTACTGGAGATGGGAACCAAAAGTAGAAGTCAGATATCCGGGTCATCCGCGGTTTTGGTCTCAGCTAATTAATTCCTGTTGGTCTAGCCTAGACAGGAAAAGGCACACGTTAACGTGCCCTTCGGTAAAATTAATCAATGTTGAATATTTATATGAAATTTTGGAACCAGAATAATTTATTAAAATAAACAGTTAAGATTGGATATATACACTCATAGTGCGTAATCAAATAATAAAAGGAATTTATTTATTAACTGTAGATTCTACATATACGTACATGAAAATTCAATATAGTAAAACACATAGTAAGTATGCCACCTTTTTGCACGTGATGAACGTGTTCATACATTTGTTATTTGGTTCGCGCTTTTTTTAAATTTTATAGCTAAACTACGCATTAACTGTCAAGAATGTTTCAATCACTGAAAGGTTTTTTTTGGTTCTTCAGGCTTACAAGTATATATTCTATTATATAGATATCCTACAAGAAATTTAATAATGGTCATCCCTTTACTTAAGTTTTGAGGATATACATTTCTGTTCTTGGATACGCTGATAACAAGTCTGTGTCTGGACCAATGAAAGACCAAGTCCTTCGAAACTCGTATCCCGTGCCCTTGTATGGCGAGAAAAATGAGATGAAGAGCTCTTTTCTTTGAGCAAACTAAGCTTTGAATTGAAGGACCTAGTGTTTCTCCCCTCTGTGGAACGTGGTGTCACATATTACTCGACGTCGATTAAGCCATTTCTTGCCAAATGTAGCCTTCTTTTGAAGGCACTTTTATTTGATAATGAGTTAAATACTTAAGAAGATAATTTCTACTTAAGAAACATTTATGTGCTGAGCGTTTTTAGATGTCTCGATGTCTCTATGAAATTCGTAGGAAAACGCCTACTTCAAATGTTAAGATAGACGAGAAGGTAAAAGTTAAAGTCATATTAAGTAATCCGTTACTTAAGTGGTTCGTTCCTGTGAATTTCTATTGTTTGCCACCTGTTAACATTTTTCGATGGATTCCCTTGCGCTCAAATTCGTAATAGCACAAGAAGAAATCCAGTTTCCAAAGTTGGTTAGCGTCATTTCCACTCCAAAGCGCACATACACAATGAAATGACCGTTGTAACCTAATTCACGTTATCGAATTTTCCTTTCCATTCACTAATTAGTACTTTCGAGTTCATCGCCCGCGGACTTCTGTTATACCCATCGTTTTTCGTCGTTCCTCTGAGTAATTACACGTTATTAGGGGATAATGAATTATTCGGGGTTCCTTAAGCTTCTCGTTCTCGTCGTGAAACAATTTCGAAATGCTCGCGCTAAACTTACATTTTTGTAAGAGGACATTTCATAGCAATTTGACAGACGTAAAAAAATAGGAGTTTTCGTCGTGGCCTCCGAAAAAAAGAGATGTCATTGAGGAGTGATAAGGGAGCTTCCAAGGCGAAGGCCTCAGGGGGAGTGAACTCCAAAAAGGTCTTTCCTCAAGGGGGTGGAGTGAGGAAATGTTCTCCGCCAGTTTAAGTACGCTACGTGATTCATGGCGATGCGCACGCGGGGTGTTGCCCCTCACGGATTGCGCCCGTCGCGCAGAGAGGCTTTTTACGGTCGCCCCGCGCACGCGACGGATGGACGGGGCGCTGTTTTTATGACGCAGCGTTACTTGCGAAGTTCCTACGGGGGCTAAACCCAAGGGTTTCACGGCAATGCTCGTCTTGGCGTAATTTTAGGCACCCGCTGGGTTAAATGCTTTTCCCGAGGCAAACGAACCTGCCCTCCCCCCCCTCCCCCAAACCGCCGGGAGTTCCCATCCCCCCACGTGGGAATACATACATACACACAAGGGCCGCCCATAAAGTTGCTTCGTTTGACCCCACGGGGTCGGGATGGGGAGAAAGAGAAGTGAAAGAGCTCACTATCGATACGAACTGCGCTTGTATACACAATACAGTTTTCAGCCTCAGGTGTTCCAATACAATTTCGAATGGCCAACATTACTTTCGACAGAATGGATTTTGTCCCATAAATTACCGATTCTCCTTCGGTATTCCCGTGCTGAATGGGCAAAACACAATCCCGAACGAATGACTTTGGTCTTGCAAGCGTTTCCTTGAGCCTGACACCGAATTACGATAACAATGCCATACAAGGCAGTCGTTCTCTCGCTGCAGGGGGCAAGTCGGGCATAAGATAATACAAGTCTTGCAGATTGACAGTCATAAACTTAAATTATGGCTCATAAATTTACCTTTTTTATTTTAAGATATGCGTGCACTTATCATTTCCCTTTAGATCTTATTCGTCTCATTGAAATCACCATTGTCGTATGATGCATTTTACCTATTGCCGATTTTGTTGTAATTCTACCTGTAGGATATTGAAAGTAATGCCGAAAGAATTATTCTCTTTTCATACGGACGAAAAATGCAGCCGATATTTGGATACCTTGTGACAAGTCTCTTCTAATTTTAAGCAGGCCAACACCATTATTTACCAAAACATACTTATTTGATTGATGCGGTTATATAAATTCCGCACAGCGTTATGTATAACTTGTTCTCGGAGTAGCAGCCTATCTGCGGTATAAATAATTTCCACAGTTTTCAATTTTCAAGAAAAATTTTATGACATCCTGGTTTCGATAGAGTGCTGCCATCCTGTCATTATTCTTCTTGATACACCTGAAGATGATGATGCTCTATTGAAACCAGGTACTGGAATAAGTTTTTGGTGATGGATGCAAGGCAAATTTTACCCAATCTTGGCAGTACACATTCATAATTAATGCGTAATATTTTATCATCGAAACTCAGTGGGCACTTGATCAATAGAAAACTGTGGTTCCTTTATGTATCTTTATCAGGATAGTTTTTTCTGTCGTTTATTAGATTCCCATCTCTCTCCTTTTGAAGAATGAAGTCCACTGTGCAACTTCTTAAGCCCATAGGTCTCCACGTCAACTCAGTTCCTTCTTTCCCAAGAGGAAGGTGGTTTGGCCACCGAAAATTCGGAATACGTGTGAGTTTCAGTTGTATATGTTTCCCTGTTTAATTTGTTCGCTAGAGATATTGCGCTTCTCCGTTTAAATTATTATTCATATCCGTGAGGCTTTCCAGGTAATCGTCATCTTAGTCCCTTGTAAGAAAGCAATTTTAGAGCAATACGGAGCGGGTTTTCGGGTAAATCCTCACCTGGAAGATCCTTTCTTTGGATAAACAAAACTTATTCACACTTTTTGTAGGACTCCACCGTAGCATTGTACTCTTTTCCAAATCATCACTTATGGATACTGTGTAATTACCTCATAAATGCTGCTCTAAAAGTCTTCCTCTTCGGGTCATTTCATTTGGCCTAAACCTAAAATATCGGTAACTATTCAAGGTATTTCTACTTAAAGATTTTCCAACCTTCCACAAACCCCAAATTATACCACATTCCAAGACTCTAGTTTAAATTTATTGGCAGAAATGACGGGACATGATTTTGTCTCGTTGCCTTCGTAATTTTACAGGGGTGGAAGTAATCCTCTCTGACGTGAACTCGCGTGAATCCTCCCTGTCACACCGTCAATGAAATTAATGCCGCCGTAGGGATCACATTGGTCTCCACCTTCTCTGAGATGAATAACCACAGTTAGCGGTAAGTAAACGAGGTGCGCCTATGAACGGGTAAAAACCTCGCTCACAGGCGTAGAAAACAACAATGGAGACCAAATTGGATGAGCAATAAATGGTTTTGAAACTCAGTTTTGTCGACACTGTGGCGAAACAGCACACTTCCGCTGATTCCGCTGCGGGCTATACCCCACTCACCATTTTTAATGCACTCTGGGAATTTTGATAGTATCTCCATTTGCATTCTTCTTTACTTTCGACGAAAAGGCTCTCGATGGACTGTGCACCTTGGGCGAGGCTTGCACACACTCCCGTCCCACAGCAGTTGCATACAAAAGAACTTCGGCCTTGAGTCACTCTCGGTATTTCCCACTCCTAACTACAACCCACAGCGGTTCCATTCACCTATTGTGGCAAGTTTTGTTTTCTATCCGATGAGAAGGGATGTGATTTTGAAAGGGAAACCGACAACATCCTGGAGACACTGACATACAGCTGTAATTCAGTTAATCGCCCTTATGTATTCCTTCGGAAGCATCTCCAGCATTTATTTACGTAAAAAGGGTGAATTGTGAATGCGTTTGTGGAAACTATATGTGCGGGAATGTGAGTCACACATCCGGGTACTCATACGGCATCTCATTACTTTCCCTTTTGATGTCTTGAGTGAGCTGTTGTAACTCGCAGTAGATGCTCTTCTTGCATTTTTTCATCCTTTCCTCCCACTTAATTTTCCACGGGTGTTTTTTCTTCATCACTTTTTCGTTGAACTCATGGTGGACCTTTATTCTCGTCCATCTTGAAATATTGGCAAGCTCGGTTTTTAAATTTTTATCGTTAAGATATTTACGCGAATCTTATACTATTAACCCTAACACTTATTATTTTCGTTTCCAATTGATTGCAAAGATTAAACTGTTCCGAAGACTAAATTCTCAGCGAAATTCGAGGACAATTTTGTCTCTGTTTTCATCAACACCTAATTTGCGAAATATTGTATATATTGTATGGAAGTTTATTTTTACCTTCCAGCACTTCCTTCCTTGGAGATATTTTAGGACTGGAATCTAAAAACCTAATGCGGAAACCATGGAGACCAACTTCTCCTAAAGATGATATTTTTAATTATTCACTACGCGAAACTGACGAATGAACTCTCCCTCCCCCTCGGAGGTAAATTTTATTTTCTTGTCCCGTACCACACAGCTGAATCAACCAAAAAATTATGACTCCGAAATTGAAAGAAAAATTTTTGAATCCAAGTTAGCTTTCAATGTGAAGTTTTTTCTAATTTATTTTTAACAAAACAAATGTTTTTAAATATATTTAGGCAGTATTTAATATTGCAATAATTCTGAAGTCAAATACCGGAAGACAAAAATTATAAGTATGGGCTCTTAATTTCAATTAAACTGTAGGGGAAACTGTACACTGCTTTTCAATAAATTTGCGACATCAGTGATTCATTGAATTTTCATTATTTTACTTTTTTTTACAAGAAACACACACGATGGGTGTTTTCTCAAAATAGGATTTATTATTCAGGGTTTCAGAAGTATAAGCATACTTGAATGGAAAAAGATATTGCCCTCCACGCGAAAAGCTAGACTGGTATGCTAGATATAACAAATCGTATTGTCATGAATGCTTTTCGTATTCATTGTCTGCATATTCTACACATTTAGATAAGATGCAATTGATTGACAAGGTTCCATGGATAAAATCAATGCATTCACTTCCTTCCTCCTCCTCCTCCTGCAAGCCATGACCATTTTATGTACTAGTAACTCGTACATCAGATTCACATATCAGTTAATCATCAAATCTGACTGTTGAATTTGTATCCGGTCGATCAGACGCAGTTTTTCAGGCGGGTATTTCGACGAATAGTTAGGGGCGATGGGGGATTTCTGCCTTAAGCTCGGAAGTGCTAAAGAGAAATAATGAACGAAAATATTTATTCGCCGTTTTTTTGAGAAGAAAAAAAAAAAATCAAAGCGTCACAGAATGAACCTCAGTGCCGCTCGAGACGACGCGACCGAAGCACTGGTGAATATTCCATCGTTTTCATTTGGGGGAGGCCTTGCGGAGGCAGGGAAGTCAGGTTTCCAGAATGAACCCCACCCCTATGTAGGGGCGCTCGTCCTTTCTCACGAAGACCATGAGAAGTAACGCGGATGGAATTGGCAACGAAACGTTGGAGGCGAACGGAGATGTTTTCGGCCGTTTTTCGAAACCATTCTCCCCCGAGTGCGAGGCGGTTCTTCCCTCTCTACTTCCCTGCCCGGCCACCTCCTCCTCTCGGTATTTCAGCCACGAAAAAAATCGCGCGAGGGCGTTTTATTGTATTGTATGCCGTCCCTCCAGGCGACGTGGTGTCACGAGAACACGTGTTCCCTTCGCACTTCCGGTGTGGGACGGTGCACAGCACATCGGCCGATAGCGACGACGCTGACGAATTTATGAAGGCGTGGCCAACTCTTGTCCAGGTTGAATGAAGGCAAGTGTCCGCAGAACTCGATGTTAAAATGCTATGTTATTATCCCTTCGAAGTGCTCTCTTCATGTGCTTGAAAGCTGTACTCTTTACGGGTGGAGAGGAGAGAAGTTGAGCTTGGAGCCCTTTCAACTTCGTGTGTATGTTGCATGTTGAAACAACGATTTATGAACACTTTACCAGCATGGGGTTTTGGTGTATGTGGTAATTTAGTTTTAGCATGGGTCTTTCATTCTAAATTTTTATCAAATTGTGATCTAGAGTCCTTCATATCATAGGAATTGTTTTCTTTGAAATTGGTTCTACATTTATTTTTTCATCAAATCGTTTAAAGAAAATTTGCGTTACATTTTCAAGTGTATGCATTCAAGAGTGAAGAAGAAACCTTGTAAGAAATACCGAGATAATCTCTAAGCTCCATAAATTGCCATGATTTTGTTGTTCTAGATACGTATTGTAAGAGTGGGGAAAGAATTCGACATGCATATATACGTAGGAAAGACAATGGTGTCGAGAGAATGCAAATAGGAATGAACCAATCACTGACATATCCGAAGAAGGAAAAACTGCGGAGCAAGTGAAATCATTTAAGTATTTGGGAGCCTTAGTAACTTATAATGGAAGCTCTACCAAGGAAATAAAAAAAGAGGATATCTATGGGCGAGAAAGCTTTTGAAAAGGTGAAAGGACTTCTGGCAGCAGGTAAAATGCCAACAGAACTGAGACAGAGATTTGCTAAGTGTTTTGTTTGCGATATGTTGTCTTACACAGTGAATCATCGGCGGTTAAAAAGAAAGTTGATAATTACCTGGAAGTTTTTGAAATATAATTGTTGAGAAGAATGCTTAAGGACAGATAGGCTGAAGAATGAGAAAGCGCTGATGAGAATACGAGAAGGGAAAAAACTGCTGAGCGAAATCAAAAAGAGAAAGACATACGAGGTCTGTCCAATAAATACGCAGCCTGAGGCCATATAAACTTTATTCTGCAAAATTTAGTCTACATCGATTTTGCCCCCTTCAAAGTACTCTCTATTTGTTGCTATGCACTTATTCCATCTTCTTTTCCACTGTTTAAAGCACCCTTTGAAGTCCTCGGCAGTCATGCATTTTAGTTTCCTCGTCGTTTCTTGTTTTATTGTGTCTTCCACATCTTCCCAGTGATGCTGAAACAATCAATGCTGAATGTGCAGGTGCATTGTCATGGCGAAGGATCCATCCATCATGTTCGGTCAAAATAGTGTGCGCTGTTGATTTTCCTAAATTCAGTTCATCAGCTATTATTCGGACAGTGTTTCGACGATCGGTAAGGACAAGGGGCCACACATGATCAATGTTTCCAACAACACATGTGATTGAAGGTCTTCCCGACCTTGAATCATCCGTGGCGTCTTGTCGGCCATCTTTAAAACGCTTAATCCACTTGAAAACGGATGTTTTCTTCAGAGAATTATCACTGTAAACAGCTGTCAACATTTCAGTTGATGATAACTTTTACCGCACTTCACCAAAAAAGTTGATTTTGATTCGTTGCTCCGCGATTTCTTCGATTTCCATTTTCGACAAACAGTAAAAACAAGGACAAAAGAAACTAACATAACCGGCACCATACGCACAGCTCGACGATCCGCCAAGCACAGACGACTCATTGGGTATCAGGCTAGCACCACTTGTGGGAGGGCCTATTTTCCGCGTCATGGCAGCCAGATTGCACCAGTTCGCGTGTTTATTGCACATACCACGAATGGTTGGGGTATAGACCACGCCGAGGTTGCTTGCCAAGAAGAACCATAGATGATAAAGTTGAAGGAAAGAGAGGAAAGGGAAGAAGAAGGGTTAGAGTGATTGAGAGGAATAAGAAATGGCGGAAGTTATCAGAAAATTAAATAAGAAGCGTATGACCAAGTGCGACTGAGGAAATTGAGTGGAAACCTGACGGAAGACGGTTCAACTTGAGAGAGATGTATTATCGCTTGTATGAAGGAGCTGTGATAAGATGAGACTCTGGCTTTTCCCATGTTAAAATGAAAAACAAGTTACATTGGCAGCAATGAATAAACCACAATGTCCTTCACAGCCAACCTGAAGCGTCCCCCTCATGTATCTCTAACCAAAACTGGAATGTCATTTAAAAAATTCGACACCTTGCGCCAATGAATTTTATCTCTCAGCTTGAGAAGGACATGCTATGCCTGCGATTCCACTCTGCCGTGATTTAGACCACCATTCGGCCTTCGGCGTTCTCCTGGGGCCATATACCAGTCAGTAAACCACTAACTGTTCATCCTCATGTATATTCTCTTCCTTTCTCTCGATCCACCAAATTAATAACCAGTTTAAATTGAATTTTTTTAAGTAATCCAGTTGATAGTGTATTTCCTTCATAAGCGATTAAACTTCTCGAGTCCGTGAATTTTATTTTGCCGAGACCGCAGAATAAACTCTGTTGTGATCTGTAGTGGCATGTAATAAATGGAAGATATGACGCGAAATTATATCAGACATTTGATAGCTGTAAACGAGGAGCAATTTATCTCCGACAGTGAACTCAAATGACATTGCACTCTTGTTTGATTAAGTTTTTGTTGGAATCTTGAAATATATCTCATTTTTCCCATTGTCAGATAACGGTGGCGCCTGCAAAGGAACCATTATTCTTGGTGTCATGAGACACAATTTATCGCTATGGAACGCGGTCTTATTCGGGTTACTAATTTGAAATACGCCATTCAATAAAGCCTCACGAGGAACCTCCGCGAAATTCCCCGCCTTCCGTTCGTTGACCCATATTATGCTATTTGTTGGTCGCTCCAAATAGGTGCGCGCAGACATTCCATGCTCATTTGCCTTTCAAATGATTGGAACGCCACTTACGTGTCGGTGTTATGTGGGAAGACTCGCGCGCCGAGTCTTTTGTCTGCTCCGTCGGATGAAGGCCCTGATTCCTCCTTCTCTTCTCCCTCGCCCCTGTGCGGGGTCATAACGCCTCAACGACGACGACGGGTGAGGGGCGGAGGAAGTGTTGCGGTCGAGGAGCCTGTACGGACACTGTGGAAAGTGGGTTCAACGGCTGGGACCCTAATTAAATTTGTCGAGGAAATGAATTAATTACTCGCACCAATCCGGCACACACTGGGGTGGTTGTTTCGGGAGAGGGGACGATTTCCCTTTACCGCCAGAGGAAACCTCAACGGTGGAGAGAAACGGTGAAAGTACTACTCTCAATTCTTTGTTTCATTACACGGGATCTTTTCTAAATCTGCTTTGCTATTGCGCTTTTCGTACGTCATTTTGCGATAGCAAAACGCGACTGCATGGTTTTCGAGACTGAACCTATTTGGAATAGCGGAGAAACTGGTTGGAGAGGTTGGGAGCAATGAACTCTCAAAATCTATCAATAGCGTGATTTCTGTCAAAAATTTCATGCTATACTTAATTTTCCAGACGAGATAGCCTGCGTCAAAGGTCGCGGACGAATATTATCGTTCGTAAAAATGTCTGAATTGATTTAGAGTGAATTTCTTGCAATTGCCTTCTGACATGAAATCCATTTGAATCGATGAATAAAATGTTTTAAAAGTCGAAAAAGGTTTCGTAGGTTTCATTAATGTCAGTTTAGTCCACCCCAAAATACCCTCACGGGTAATAAAGGGGAATATACCTAATAATTTGTAAAAATTAGACATAGTTACGATTCAACAGAACGGAAAATGCATCCGCTCCTCAAAAATTGGCTCACATCAAAAGCCATCACCAACGTCACAATTTCATTTGGTCTGAATAGTCGAATCATATTCAGAACCTTAAAAACTTTTTGCCCCATAAATTAATTCCTCTTATGCTGAACATGCTCCATAAATTTCTCTGCCGTTTGGAAAGGTCGTCCGTTTTTTTTCCCCATTTGAAATATAAGTTACAGTCGCTTTTCCCATTCAGTTCCCAAATTCTCTTTCATTCCACGATAGGCGTAAATATTTTTTTAAATTTTCTGTCCTACCGCCTTCATTCGCAAATGCATTATAAAAGTACCGTGACCTCCACAATGATATGCTGTCAAAGTATTCTTTTCAGTCCTTGTATTTGTCTCTTTTTCGTTTGGTATTCGTCACTCCAGATAGAAGCCATTATCACTTGACAATTAAGCGCCTGTTGCACGGCTTGCATTTCCGAGCAGGGGTCACAAACTCATTTCAGTAGGAACCGTGCGTCAATGCGAGCCCGATTCACAATGAAAGGAAATCGCTTCGTAGATAAAAGGACAGGAATGAGTAGGTTTCAAGGATGAATGAACAAATGAAATGAAGGAATCCGAATTGAAGTGGAACCCAAGGTGTCAATGGATGACTTCGGGAACGTGTCCATAGTCACATGAGAGTTCTTTTTCGCCGGATGAAAACGTCCCTCTCGGAAAGACCCACAATACTGTTCCAACTGTGAATAGCATTTCTGCATTTTGAATTCCCTCATTTCAGAGCCTTTCATCGACTTTCGGCGAGGGAAAGGGTGAAGAAAGGAGGTGCGGAGAATGGAAGGAGAGAGGAGACGGCGCTCGATGGAAGAGGTGCGGGGTTTAATTTTCTTGGGAGCGCGGAAGATGGGAGAATGGGGGCGAGGGTAGGAGAAGAATCTTCGAATATATATACACATACACATGATGCCGTCTTGATTCGACCTTTTTTCCTACCGCCTCGAATCTCCCGTGGTTTTCCTCTCCTCCCCCCCGTCCCAAGTGACGTCCATCACACGTTATCTATTATCTCCTTTTCGCTATTCTCATCCGGCTTCCATTGTTACACCCGCTTGGCAGTTTTCACCCGTTCTTCGAGAGGTCAGAACTAGACGTTTCCAGGGCGCTCGGCGTTTCCACTCGTTGGATCCATGTGACGCGGCGGTGAAGGGGAGGACAACATGGCGAGAAGAACGTCTCGCCTGCGAATGTTAATTGCGTGGGAAATTCGCAATGAAATTTAAAGAGTTCGCCGAATCTGAACGTGTCGGTGTCAGGACGGTGTTCCGTATCTCTCTCAAGTTGTCGCTTATTTGCACCTCGGGGTCTTGCTATCGGATATAGATTTCGTAAACCGGTACTCCATACATATGCAACCAAGGAGACCCTATCTGTCGCATAAGTGTAACTTGATCCTAAGTTTACGGTCTCAGCGATGAGTTGAACATTTATCACTGGGACATCTGTATAAATTAATTTCTTCGAATGTGCCAAATAATCAAAAAAGCAACTATCATCAAGTCGTGTTGCAAAAATTGAACCGAAGACAGAAAACAAACGTACTTTCCTACGAACTCACTGTTTTCGCGAGCTTGCTTGAAGTTTTTCGTATTGATGTGTTTGAAACAATAATGTAAAGAACAGCACGAAAAATCTGTGTTCACCGGGATACAAACGCGGATGATACTAATGAAGCATGTCATCAGCTACTTGAGCCTGGAAAGTTGAAGTCCTTCCACGGTTCCTATTCTTTTCTGCGAACTGGTATGGTTTCTAATTGAGATGTATGAATTATAATTGAGATGATCTTTGAAGGATGGCTGCAGGGTGACATTACCTTAATTTCAAATTAACCAGTAAATCTTAAATTAGTGTACCACCCAAAAAAACCTTACCGTTTTGCCATTAAAGATGGGTGATAGTGAAGATGGATTTTCCCTGTTACCACATTTTTTATGCGGACAATATGGACCCGGTTTAAGATAACCTTCTCCGCTTCAAGTCTTCGGAATTTTTCCCTATAAGGCCAATTTAGGCTACGAGAAGAGGTCAGTGGGTTGATTGTGCTTCCGGAGAATGTATAACAACGGAATCCAAAAGCGAACCTTATTCGAGTTAGGACTTGTGCGAATACGGTGTTTGTTCGCTTTCTGCCATTTGTTAAATTGAATCCCCAAAAGGTCTTTTTGAGTTCGATCCAATTTTAAAGAAATGAAACGCATCCCCTTTTCAAACTCTTATAAGAGCAATAAATTTTAAATTTAGATAAGTGAGCGGGCATCGTCTTCTTTAAGGGAAAAATCGAACAACGGTGACTTTCCTTTCAAGCATGAAAGACTAATGTATTCGGTGTTCACTCGGCTGAGTAGTATGCTTTTCATTAGAAGGAAGAAAATGCGAAAAGTTTTAGCTGGCTGAAACATGATTTATTGGAAGAAGAAGGTATAAATAAGTTCAAGGAATAGCTAAGGCCCCTTGGCTTACTTTTATAAAAATCCATTAATTTCATTGTTTCACGCGTCAAAAACTACATTATATACCATGGTTACGCCTTTACTTCAAGCAGTAAATATTTTATCCCTAACTTATCTTAGATTTTTAAACAAACAAACAGTTTGTTTTATTTTGGCAAATATGGGCATATGAGTATTCTATCATCGAATATGAAATGTAACACAAAAGGTCTCCGAGTACGGTGACTGACAAAAAAATACTGTGAACGGAGGGAAACAAAGCATCGATGACTAATATCTATAAATATGAAAGGAAGGAAAGGTGATGTATGCACTACCATAAATTAATGTAAGTCAAATTTTGTTGATATTCTAATTAGTAGAAAGTGCTTCGGTGTAAGAATACGAGGATATGTTTTCACATTTCACCTTTTGAGACTATTATCTCTCCTCTTGCGGTGCTAATTAACGCAGTTGCATTTTTTTCAAAAGACACGAACGATCTTCATCCGGTGCAAGAGAAATTCTTTGAAACACCAAGATCTCATGGTCCTCCTATGTGCAAGTCTAGATTAAAATGAAGGAGAAAGGTATTTCCAGATTGCAATAATAAATAGTTTTGTTAAGACAATGGGATCTTAGAAAAGTGAAATTATATGCCCTCTAACTATTCATTTCCTTTTTCGAGGCGTCGATTCACATATAAAAACACTGGTTCATTCAGCGTGTAATTTCATTATGTTATTATTCACATTCATTCGATGATGAACACCTTCCAATTAATGGCTGGTGAGAAATATGACATGGTGCATGAATTCGTTGAATGCAATTGCAATATATTATCCCGTTAAACGGAAGCAATTTTCTGACCTATCTACTAGAAATCGGACGTCTCACGTCATCGGAAAATCCGATCATATTCCATAGATGACCGCCATAACATGATCCTTTATTGCTCGGTAACCTTATTGATATAAAGAAGATTAATGCATACTCTAATGCATATCCCATATTAAAAATAAACATATGTACTTTGAAAGCTGAAAACAAATACAGCCTAATCAGACCTACTAAGGAATAACGATTGGGAGAAATCTATTCATTTCTTGCCAGGAATACGTAATTTTTATCTTTTTTTTGCAAACATTCATCATAAAATTAATTTTTAAAATAAATTTGAATAAATTTCTCGTATAGTATGTTCATGTGGTCTGAAGTCCCTGAAAATAAAATTAAGAGTTTTCTGTGCGTTATTTTCAAATTAATGTCTCAGAAGGTACTCCATTTCTTAGGGTTGCGACAATTCTGTGAGGTGCTTTTAGCATACACACATGCATGCATTATACTCATATATTGAGCAAGATATATTGCCTGCCACATCTATGAAGAAATAAAAATATTCTGTTCGAAAGTTGATTCTAGAATGTATACCCAGAATTCAATATTTATAGAATTCTGTACATTTTTATAATTAATGTTTAGTCTGGTATAGAATACAATTTTTGCTTTTTACTAATGTATATATTAATTCTATTTTTTACAGGTGAGTCCAAAGTTCATCCATAAGAGAAACGGGCTGAATGAAAGAGAGGTAATTATGTACCTACATATCACGGCGTTTATTCTCATTATTGCCAGTGATGGAGATCTCCTTTATGGCTGTTTGCGAAGTGTTACTCTGAGTTAATGAATGTATTCTTAGAACCATATAACGAAAATAATACAGCACATGAAAATTAGGCCTTCCGTAAAACAAATGCGCCTGAGGAAATGAGCTAATGAGCTAAGACAAACTCACTTTTGAAATCCTCCCGGCTTGCTCTTCAATTTCCTCGCGGGTTCCATTCCGGGCGGTGCGTCCTCCATTTTTTCTCGCTCTCTATCAAAATAAAAGAAATGAGGAATAAATACTCCCCAGATATTCTTCCCAGTTGCGGCGACCCCGATGAGAACTTGACGATGAAAAACTTTCATAAATGGGACTCCTCTTTTCATTAGTTCCGTTTGTCGTTATCCGATGAATATATGTCCGAAGTATTCATAAAATGCCATTTTTATTCTTCTATTTTTCCACGGAAAACTTCCGGGCTTTAATTTTGAGTCGTACACATGTCCCGAAAGATATCACAGGATTTTTACACACCTAATTTTGTAAAATAGCTGTTTTCTGCAGGGCATTTTTCTTAGAGGATACCAGTCTGAAGTCCTAACATGATATGTTTAATAAAGAGAGCAGGCATGTTCTGGAGTTTTAGAAAGATACGGGACACATGTGTTTATTTAGACACCGAGGGAATAATTATGGCATCAAATTATACTGGTAGATTCCACCGTCGGGATAAAATAAGAGAGACACAAGAAATAAGACTTCTTAAGAAAGAGATTCAAGTACTCCTTCCCATACACTCACTATATGAAATCAAAAGCCAAAACGAACCCAAGTGCCCGAAAATATTTACTGAATTACTAAATTAGAATGATTTAGTCAAACACAAAAAGTATTTCATGAAGTATATATATGCATGCAAATGTATGTGTATATGTTTACAAGTTTTTTTGCATGTTAGTTGATACATATTCAAATACATGTATGGATTAATATTTCTACATGTATGTCTGGTGTCTTTACAACCCCCGCCGCATGATGGTTTGAGGGGTATTGTGGTACTGGAAATGAATACTTATCTTTCTACGACCGTTGAATGTCTAGCTTGTGACACCTGTACATATTCAATTTATTCCCTGTAAATATGGGTTTTCGACTGTACCTCCTCGGTAATCAACGAGAAGACTTGATAGGTTAAACTAGAGTGTCTCGACTGTGACACCATTCGATTTCCACGGCGTTCTGGAATGCAAAAAAGGATACCACTTGGATTTAGGGTAGTGTTCTCCAAAATTATTTCCTGGATTTGAACCAAATTACTTTCCGGTCAGTAACCAAAACTCCTACGCACTAACTCTACTATCTACATAATACCCGGCAGGCCGCCGCGGGCGTGTGGCGGGGGGGCGTTTGGTCACCACCCGTAAAAGGGAAAAAAAACATGCAAAATCAACACATCCCTGCAAACCTATACCCACAGTGGCGTATACATTCATGCAAAAATCCTTTCAACTTACACGCATGCAAATACATATATTATCAACTAAAAAACAGCTGCACCTAAGGATGCAGAAGAAATTCATGCAATGACGTTCAAGCAACAATTTGAAAAGTGAGAAGATGAAATCCCACTGCCACATAAACATGGAACGGTACATACAACGGTCGTCTCCACCAAGGACACAAGTAGGGGATGACTATATAATCTAACTGCATAATCACTATTTCGTTTTTTTATATTATTTTTTGTTTTAATGTTAATGCTAGAAATAAAGAACACTTACCTTATTTAATGTTCTTACATTCAATTTTTACCAGATATTGTGTGCATTAATGTGGAAATTTCAGCAGCCTTGATCGCTTTTTGCATAAGGACTATTTATTATTCTCTGCTTATTTATCGAAAAATTCAGACTTGTTCAACACTGTTAATTGCCCGGGTTAAAATAGTGGTTAAATTTCCTCAGGAAGTCAAGTGAATTGAAAATACATTCATTATATTTGAAAATGATAATTGACTGCTATATTAACAAAAAGTGCGAAAATTCCAGCATTACTTTAAGGACTACTAAATTTTTAAAGCCATTGGATGGTCAGTAGGGATGCCTCCTTTCATAAGAGATTTTCTATAATTTGCCGTTTTTTCATGTTCCTGAGCGGCACGGTAACTAACTGAGCAGGTTTTTCTAGTTTTTTTTGCCAACGATCGGAGTTTTCCGGGTTCTAATCCGGGTTATACCTCCAAGTATCCGCAGATAATTCACGGTTACGTGACTTAATGGCTACCAGATGTTCAACCAGTAGTCTTTGGGTTGATAAATGTGGTTTCTGGCTTTTTAAACCTGAGGAAGATACGTTTCGGGTAAATTAGGAAAAATAAAACAGAGATGTAATGGAAATTTTGAATGGAGACGTATTTGCAACAGGTTATGCAACGGAAATAAACTACGTATGACTGTATACCGGGTGAATACAGGCGGACCATTTATCAAACACCTACTCTTCTCCCCCTTCCTCGCACATGAGGCACGGTGTAGATGTCAGTCTGTCACACATTCCTGCCTCCCTGTGCAGACTTCTTACTCCGCTCTCCGATTGCTCCCTTGGCTCATCACCCTACGAAACACCCGCACAGCCTGAAATTACTCCCCTTATGCTTCCTTTGAACAAAACATTTCAACTCCATTATCTCCTTAAATATGCAAGATAACTATAGAAATGTCCAAATGCTGGCTTATTATATATTACGTATGATTTCTAATAGAAAGAATTGGTCAAGAGAGAAGGTTCACCTTTCTAGTTGACGGTACTAAAGGCACACGATTTGTTGTGTTTCGAGCGAAATTATCTCTACCGTCAAGTGCAATTCCCAAATACATAATTTCATGTAATGACCATACCAGAAACCAAGTAATGACTTCGTTTTAATTCACTTTTCTACATTCAGAAACTTATTCTTTCCTGTGTATCACCATATCAATAGTATTTTTCGTGTCTGATTCACTATTTAATATTCATTTTACAAACGAGAGTCGTTGGAAAATATTCTGAAGTAATTCTTCGAAAAGTTATTGTCATCATCCATTTAATGAAGTCTTTTCAAATCTTCCAAGTCCAAGACTTTTCAAGTAGCATAAGTACAAACTGCACATGTAAAATCAATATTCGGGGTGTCATTGCCCTTTGACTAGTGGAAATAGGTCATACATACACTTGGGTTGAGAAAGTAGTAAGGTACACTGGAGTACTGGATATCTGTGCAAGTTGAAAGCAGAATTTCCTCTTGTTATGCCAGAAATATTCGCAAATTATTGATTTTGTTGTGAGACTCTTGAAGTAGATATAATAAAGACTAAAAAATTTAATTTATTTCGAAGTACAGTTAACAATGGAATACTAAGGGCAGATAGATGAAAATATTCATGCTAAGTCTTAATATGCTACTGAGAGTAGGTAGGTGTAGATGTAGGTGGCACCAATAAATTTGCCGGACGAATTCCAAATGTGAGAGGACATTATTTATTTGAACCTAATGGATGTCAAACCGCAGGGTCGGTGAGTGAAATTTAGATCATTTGAAGAAGTTAAATGATACTTTGCCACCTTTCCGATTATTACGAGATACGGCCCCAAAATTGATCAATGAAAAAAAACGATGGGACACGCCTTTTTTAAATTATGTACATAAAAACTTGCTTATTTAAATCGCAATGATATCTCTGGGGTTCCCCTCAAGTTTATTCGTGATAAAGCCATTTAATGATTCATAATCCATTAGTAATTGGCATAAATACAATTTTATGATTTTTTTAGTTATCATCTGCTTCACTTCTAATTACGCCAACTGGAGCAAAAGGTTCACTTATGACGACGTATAGAAGCTTGCTTAAAACATTATTAGCCAGGATAGCTATTTGAATAAAAGTATATCTCTGATTTTCCACTTTAACAACAATTGTTTTGCTATTTCTCAGATTTTCAAATTTTGTACCCAGAGGACTAAAGAAAAGATTCGAAATAGTTTTTCTTTTTGCCAGCAGAGCGCGCGGCCAGCGTAAAAGGAGGAGAGCTCCGTGCTGACATCTGAGCGTATGAAAAGAAAGAACTGGATTCCAGGATTCTCGGCGGGCGAATTTTCGCTTCGTCTTACACTATAAAATTATTTTACGACACATTGACCATAGGTAGCATGACACTTTGGTGGATTACGATAGTTTATTATTAGAAGATGATGATAATTCCTTCTTGAGGCTAAGGGGTTGAAACTTCTCTTCGAATAATGTCATTCCTACCCCGAAGTATGTTGAAGTAAGAAATTAATAATGTAGGAATGTTTTGAAAGTACTTCCATCCGAAACGGAGGTAGCATAATCTAACGGTCATAATTTTGAGAAAAGATTTTCATTTAAAAAAATAAGAAATCAGAATTTTTTCGAATATTCTGTGATAAAATCACAGTGTTAATGACATGAGTTGACTTGGAAAGGCATGCATGACACGACTGGAGTTGTAACTTGGGTGTCGTATCCGGAATAGATATGATAGCCAGTAAAATATTTATGGGAAAGCTTTTTCCGGGCCAACCAAAATTATTTTTCAAGATAGCATTGCAAACGCTCAAGTCTCCTGCTATGGAGCCACACATCAAATGCTTTATTTTCAACTTTGCTTAGCCCCACAAATGATCTATTCTAGGTTTTGTGCATATTCGTCTAGATCCCCTGAAAATTATTTTTGTTACATGTGAAGCTCTTCACCATAAGTACGCATGCATCTGATGTCATTCTCTATTAATCGTCCAAACCTTTGCTTTGGATGCTGTCGTAAAATAGTCGACAACTTTGTGATTCTTGTAGTGCTTAAAACTGAAATAAGTTTAATTGGAACAATAACATTATAGCGCGTTTCCTCTCTCTCAAATTTACCCCTCGGAAAGTTCAGGCTATGAAGGAAAACTAAGAAAATTGACTATTGCTTAGCGCAAGGATCGGGAAACCAAGTAGCGAATATTGTCATTTACCATCAATGTCAAGCACAACCGTAAACGTGGGTAGTTTACTTTACGGTACAAATTTTAATGCAAAAACAAGAGTAACTAATTTTCAACAATAACATTCCATTCTAAAAATATTTTTTAAGTTTTCATAAAATATATCATTTAATATTTTTGTATTCATAGGAAGCTCTTATTGCAGTCACTTTCGATTCAATCAACATACGCGCTATTTTGATCACGCCAGTCAGCATTTGCGAAAAAATATATTAGTCCCCATATCAATGAATAAAGAGTAAAATACAGAAATGAATAATTGAAAAAATAAAGATATAAAGAAGAACTTAAGTAACGGAAGTTTAAGAGAACCAGTGGAATTCGGCGGAAGACAGTTTAATGGACGGCTTCATAGTCCAATTTAATAATTTACAAATATGGTGAATGGAAAGTTAGTTTGAACGATGAGTAATTGACTCGGGTATTTCCTCTAACATGAAACGCTTCTATAATGACAGTTGATTTTCTTCCATAGCAATGGATCAATTTGGCGTGGTCTTTTGCGTTACAAATCCGGCGACCAAAGTCGGTGGGCTAAGGAACTATGGGCAGACCAGATCTCCTGCACACCTTGCGTAAACATAATGCTGGATGCTGGGTCTCTGGAGAGATAGATCTTCGTCCTTAGGAACCGATGGCCTACCTCTTTCTCCCTATTCAGTAGTCTGGACGTTCGAGCCCCCTGGGTTGTTGAGGGATGAAGGGAGGGAGAGGATCGCAGGCGGTGACTTTTTAAGCCGAGGAGGAAGGGGCCGCGCCCTCTTGAGGCATTCGTAAAAGCTTTCGCCTCGGAAACACCTGCGACAACAAACGGAACACCGTCTCCCATGCTGGCACCCTATCGGAGGCGGTGCAGACGTCTCCCTCCCTCTACACCTCCCGCCCCAGGGGGTGGCGGCTTCAAAACGTCGATTTTCCTGAAGGGGCGGAGTGTATTTCGTTTGCCCTAGAGCCTTTCACCCTCCATCGTGGGACTCTTACATTTCCTTTTCATTACAGGCTGTTTTTTTTAACTCGATATAATGCAACTTCAGACACCCTGAAAGTCACCGCATCTTAATCCGGGCTCAAACATAAACTCTGAAAGGGCTTTGAGAGCACGTTTTTGCATCAAAACTCGATTCCCTTGTGATGCGACGGGGCTGTGCATTACCATACGGTTAGCGTTTCCATAAGGTTAGGTTAACACAAAGAGTTCTTAAAGCGCATGCGTGAAATTTTTATCTTTACGGCTTTGAGGCCTTGACGATAACAGCAAATGCGCGGAGAAGATTAACAAAAATGCTTTGTTATAGAATACCATGTAATAAAAATAAAAAAGAGCTACGGCAGTAAAGGTACTTGGAAGATTGGATAAGAAAGAAAAAATGTATCCTAAAAAAAGCGCCTATGAAAAAAACATAGACGAGAATAAGGAGAAAACTGAGTATATACTGTATGTTAAAATTCAATTCAAGTTCGGCCGCACTACTGAGCATACGTAAGAACCACGATAAGTGACCGAAGAGGAGTTATGAGAAACATGCTATGAAAGACATTAAGAAAAGTATTAATTGAGATATGAAGGCACTGAGAATGATTTTATGTCTAAAATTGAAAACAATTCCACGGTGATAACGAAATAAAAACTTCACGTAATGTTTCAAAGATCGCAAGTTCAAATCCCGCGGACTCGATTATCTCCCTGGTTGGTTTTCCTCCACTTAGGGTTTAGATATTTGTAATTATATGATTTTGGCTCCTTGACCGTTATGTTGGTGGAATTTAAATAAATTAGTTAGTCCTATAGTTGATTATTACAAACAAATACCCTTTTAAGAAATATTAACGCGTGGAAAAATTTGTCATAGCACCAAAATGTATTATATCTTAAGAAGAATGGGAAGACGAAATAGACAATTTCTAAGTCTGCAAGTATTTCTACTACACAGTTCAAATGACTATTACGGTCTTTCTAGGTTACTAGGTAAGCTTTTCAGGTTAAACCTGCTTAGATTATTTCTGGCATGTTTTGCACGGAAGTTCATGCACAATAGGTGCAAATAAAACTATTCCTGTCTGATATTTGATTTAATTAATTCTGGATTTCACAACTGTAAAAAGCTCTGTGTGAATTGTTTTTGGATTCTCAGATAATGGGTTGAAGCCACCGAATTGATATAGGCGAAACGAAACCATTAATGTTTAAGTTGAAAGATGCCTGTAAGTTCTTAAAAATTGAAGGTTCAAGTGCTCTTCTTGGGCTTGCGAGCAACTTCTTGTAGGAATACTATAATTCATGCTAAGCACTGTGAACTTGTAAAATAAACCCTGTGTAGAAATAGCGGTTAAAAATGATTGTCCTCATAGGAATCACTACCGCACGGTGTATTTAATGAGACAAACTAATTCAAAACCTAATTTTGAAACTAGGTTTTTAAAATTTTAAACCAATCGCTATGAGTTAAACAAAAATCTCAACTTGAAACAATTTTTCACACATCAAGCTAAAACATGTTTCCCCTCACGTCTTTTTCTCGACGGGGTTCGTATCTTCATTACATTCGATCACATAAAAGGATGAGTATCGGTTATTCAGCCCAGTTACAAACATGACGTTTCGAATTTAACCTAGCCCTCTGGGTACTGGTACGAACGAGGGGGAGAAAGTCCCAAACATTCACTTACGGGGGAGGAGGTGAACCAAAAGATCCTAAAAGACTGCGATAGGATTTAGTGGAACATCCATTTTACTTCTCCCTCACGAACATCATCATCATTACGAACTAATCCCCGACCTTTCAACAAGGAATGCGCGGAATAGGGGGGGGGGGGCGATCCCGAGGGAGTGAGGGGAGCGAAATCGAAGAAAGAGATGAACAACAACGCAGGTCCTAGATGATCACTCTCCCCTTTTTTTTGGCTCCAGGGTGAGGTGAGAAGTGAATTATTAAGGGGGGGACATAACCATCTTCTCCCCCCTCTCCCTCCTTTGCCTCGTAGCATCCTCAAACAACGGAAGCAAAAGTGGGAAAACTTGAGAGAGATAATTTGAGAACCCCTTTGAGTCGTCGGTATGAGGGAGTGGAGAATTGGATGAGAGAATGAGTAATTTTATTTTTAAAGAACGCCATCGGGGAGGGGTTGAGAGGGATAAAATGGGGGAGGGGGTTAGAGTGAGGGGGCGTTGAAGAAGAAGAATAGTCCTGAGAGAGAGAGGGATTTTGAGAAGGGATGAGGGTTTGGAGAAGAAGAGGGTTGGATGTGTTTCCCTTTGAGGGAGATGAGCGAGGGATGTGGCGTCTCACGGGAATCCTCCTTAGCCGCCGCCTCCACGCCCACTTCTTCCCCCACCCTCTTTCCTTAAGCCTCTCGGCTTAATCTTCGGCTGGGGGGAGGGGTGAAAGATCTCTCTTTCCCTCCTCCGTCTTCGTTCCCTTACAGATCGACCCATCAGAATCCTACTCCCGGCCAAAAACAGTCTCCATTTTCTCAGCAAAAAATATGTCCTCGTTATCTCATATGCCCCGTCCTCTCTCACCCTCATACTTACCCCCGCGAAGGTGAGAAGGGAGGTGGGAGGGTTCGATCAAATCTCAGAAAATTTCAGTCTCCCTCCTGCCGGAGGGAGACTGAAATTTAGTCTTCTCAACTTCTCCATCGTGAATCCAATAAAGTCAGGAATGAATGGAACTTCGGACGAGTCCGAGTTTTGCAACATTTCCCACCCCGCGATTCCTCTTTTGCCATCATGCCGCGACCCCCGCGCGACTTCCCAACTCCGTCGAAATTGATCCGGCATACACTCTCCCTCCTCAACCTTCGGGGAGTATGGGTGGAAGCACTGACATTCTCCATCCCTTGTTTTTTTTCTCTCTCGATTATGCCTTTTCCAAAGAGAAAGGTAATCTGCCCGTGAACGTAATCTGTAAGCTTATAGTCCCGCTTCCAAAATTGCCCACAATGAGGAAGTGTCTCTATGGTTTTCCTCCTGATATTACGTCACTAAAGAAAACTAAGAGGATTATGATATAACAAACTTATTAGAGCTCCCATTTCAACTTACTTAGTTCAGCAAAGACATGAAAAAAGAAGGAAAGACGGAGCATGCTACACAAAAGGTTAGGGTCATTTAATCAAATTAATTCAACTCTATTCATGAGCTGAGTGGCCCAAGCAATTTTTTCCGAAAGAATTTAAGAACTGGCTATCTACTGTACTTCAATATTATTTATCACAGATATTTGATCAATTGATACTAGCGCTTTCATGGAAATGCATTTATAAAATATTCATTCGAAAATTTAAAAAAATCAAGGAAATATTCTGTGATTAGATTGATTCAATGATGTATTTAATTAGGTGAATATATTTTGGTTCTAGAATTACATCACCGAATAGCTGGTAAATAACACTTACAAATTACGTATTATTAGCAGATAATAATGTGTAAGCAGATAATAATCTTTGTTTGTTCCGTGTTAGCTACTAAAGTTAATAGTACATCCGGTTATATTTGCCAGTCGTTTCATGTAGCTATGAGCCTACTTCGGAAGTGAAAATACATGGGGAAAAGAGCATTGTAGCCCAAACCTGTTCATTGCCGCCATTACACTGAAAAACGAATGGATTAAACCAAACAATATATTTTACATGTTATACGACAACATCAAAGTACTCCTTCCCACTAAGGATAGAATAGTCTTTGGCGTTGAGGAGTACTTTTTACTTGCGTGTCTAAAAAACCTATAGTCTATTACGATGGCTAACCTCTTTTCCCCTTTAGCCCGACACGGGCGACATTAATGTTGACCGGGGGAGTGTGTGAGATGCGATTATGCTGTAAGTGGCACAAAAAGCATACTCTCCCGTTCCGAGACGCATCATATGGTTTTATCTTCAACACTACCTTCGTAGAAATTCATTATTCCCTACTACTACTCCAGAGAGGGCTTGGTTTGCCGCAAGTCTCTGCTCTCGTCTTGTCTCGTGTAACAGCTCCCAAACTAATTTTCTCATCCTCCCCCCCTTCCAGACTTCCTTCGTGGAGGCGTTAAACTTGTTTCAACATCCCTTATCCTCCAGCCAACGGTGGTTTTCCTAGTTATTCCAGGGACGCCAACCACTTCTCTTCCCATCCACCTTTCATTGGTTTAACTAGTCTTAATCTTTTCATAATCCGTTCAATCTTCTCAGGCAAACTTTTCCGCCCGTTCCTTTTGCCTCGACCGTTCCGGAAGAAAGAATTTTATTTGGCACTCGAAAACTCAGGAGAGGGAGGGAACATATTAGGTTAATATACCGAATAAATAGTCAGAGGAGTATATTGAGGATATCTCATTTCGAAGGAATAAGTTTTGTTTGTTATTTTAAGTAAGAAAACAAATATAGGTCAATGTTAAACGAATCTAGTGAATGGCATTTCGTGACTTAGGTACGGATGATGAATTTCATCGAAGTTTCAAGTGGATGTATGAACGAAGTATTATATCAACCAAGGTATTTCATAATTACTACCTTAATCGAAAAGAAATTATTCGTCCAATATATATTTCACTTTTATTCACTCCTATTTGGCCGTAACATTCGTGCTTGCTTTCTCCAGACACAAATTTTGAAATTGTTGGAGAAACTTTGGCCGTAAACTACTAAAATACTTGTACTTGGGCAAAATATCTTTATCGTGTCTAGAATGGAATGCAAAATGATTTGAAAAACGGCTTTTGATATGGTTATTGAATATATTTTTATGTCGACTCAGGTACTAAAAAGAAAGAATATCATAAATGAGCAAAGGTCTGTTGTCGTAAATCGAGGTGTTATGACGACATACCTTTGTCCTTGGAATCTTTCGACCGCATCACTGAAATCATGTTCCTGAGTAATTATTGTTTGTTCGGTCATCAGTCCCTCGTTCTTGGTCAGTGCGACTCGTTTTATAGACCTTCATTTTATGCTGTCTTCACACAGCAGCCTAATAACAAATATCAACATATTTACGGGCTCAGCCGCGAATGGTACCTTCGTAGACCTTATGCAAATTTGCCTTTAGTTTTCTATGTGTGGCTTGCCAACATGATGACGATTCGCCTTTGGACCCGGTCCCATTGTACGGTTATATAATTAGGATTTGTAACTATTCTCGGACGTGAAGGAACCTTATATCAACAGTAATTTTCAGCAATTACTCCACAATCATCATGGTCAATTCGATACCCTACTCCACTTCTTAGAAGTAAGCGGAACTAACGCCTTCCTTTCCCCATATTCCTTCGTTGTATGACCCTTTTGAAGAGTACTCAACTTTTAGTTAGTAATTATTAAATTAGGGACACTTTCTCCTCATTAACAAATGTCAGCGAGTTATGGTATCCTATACTTGCAAGACTGATTTAGAAAATTGGCTAAGAGCTCATTGAGCTCTCCGGGATACTGAGTCAGAAACGAAACCCACTCCTCCACTGTAAAATAATTGGCTCTCCAAAAAGTTTCCCATCCCAGGGAATAAAAATTGGGACTATGAAGATTGGAGGATCCGATTCTCACTGCGGTGTATCTGTGTCAAATCGGTCGGAACATGGGATGGACGTAAAAGGGATGCCAAGATTCGGATTCTTAGCCTTACTGGATACGAAGGCGTAGGTCATTTATGATATTTATTTCATTATTCAATTCTTTAATTTCCACGCGGGTCTTCTCATTTCTCTATTATTCATTTATTTCTAGCTAAAACCAGGCGAAATCATAAATTCATTAGACTAATATGATTCGGGAAGCCATGCAAGATGTCCTTTCGTAACGGCCGCGCAGAGCTTACTGATGGTAACACTGCCAGAATTTATTTCTATTATAACTTGAAAAATCTAACCGGCTTTGTTGCGAAAGGAAAATATAGACGGTTTTTCCGTTTAAGCATTGATATCGAAGGGATGTTAACTGATTAATTAACTCAATTAGAGGAAGCTTTTGCGCGAATGAGAGTTCATTATTCCAATTAATAGGTCATCAACTTCTGTTATTGAAGCTCCATCCACGGGGTATTAAAATCATCCCCTTGGCTGATACCACTAGTGAACTTTGTTTAACGTGTTTTTAATATTAGGAGTACATAATTTGGAATAAGAATCTCAGATCACATGAAAAAGAAACAAAGTGAAGCAAAAATTTGGAAAAAAAAGTCTAGTTCCTATGTAGTAATTTTCCCACGGATGATATCAACTGGTGATGAAAAATGGTCAGCGCGTGCGTTTGAGGCATCGGTAACAGAAGGTAAATTCTATTGCTCCTCGGAAAACGTTGGGGCCTGCGTTGCCATTTAGGTATCGTCAAATTTGGTTGATCACCAGGGAAAGAATATGTTTTCGGCATAAAAGATCAGATATGCCGCAATCATAGCTAAGCAAAGATTGGTATCTGTTGTTTTGATGATAGAATTTGAATTTTATTTTATAGAAAGAGATATGATAAGAAAATCAACAATAGCGATTCTTAGGCTTCATAAAATTATGTAACCAGCATGAAAAATGAGCTAGAGTCCAGGTTTGATATCCTCGAAGTTTTCGCTTAGCCGGTATTTGAAAAGTTGCAGAGCATCATCAAATTAAAAAAAAAACAATACTTTTCTCGAGAAGCAAAATAGATACAACTCAGAGAAAAGCGATACAATTTCTTCTAAATAAAGCGATACAATTAATTCTTGATCCCAAACGCTAAAAGGCTTTAATAAGTCAAGCCTTGAGGGGAATCCCAAAATACGAGTATAACACAAAACTACGCATGATTTTATGACAAAAGAAAAATTTTCCCTCTATGTGACCAGTGAAGTTCTACTGGGTTACGTGCCTGACTACAAACAAGTAGGTTGTGGGTTTGAGTCCCGTCTTTGATTTTGAAAAAGGGTTTTTGTGCATACCCCATAGTGGTCTGTAGATGCGACAACAGAGAACAATGAAGATTGTATCGGGACCTGAATGCCCTGCAGAAAAAAGAACCACCAGGGTCTCCCACAGAGCAAAACTAATCGCTGCTTTATGAGTTCAATGATTTTTTTATGGTAAAATTGCCTAGTATTGGAATCAAGTCGTCAAATCTGTATTAAACAAATATATTCAGTGTGTACAACCCTGATTTCGTGGCTGGCACTATTTTGCATCAAACCATAATTAAAATGATAACTTTGTGGTTCACAGAAGTTTTATTGGTAATTATACTATGCGAAACATTTATGCCGTGTTTGTTACCATTAACTTATGGAAACTGCAAGATTATCATTTAAAATGATATTTAATCATACAAGAGATTTATACCAACCACGCAAAATTAGTGCAGTCGTTTTTCATAATTTAAGTCCCCCTGAGCCCCCCAGGCTCGTGAAAAGGTGCTTATATAGCTTAGCTTTCGTGCTGCATCCTGGGGTGCATTTTTTTGTTGGTTTGCGGTATATGTGTTTGCGTGAGTGTTGGATGAAGAGATTGTTGCATGAGTGTTTGTGCTGCTGTGGGTGTAATTTTCCTCGTTGTTGTTTTGCATGTGGTATTGTTCCTTTTTACGGTTGGTGACCTAACACCCCCCGCCACACGCCCTTGCGGCGGCTTGCGGGGTATTATGTAGATGTAGATATATCATATATGTAGTCGTGGCTGTTTTACCTGCTGTATCATATCCAAGGATTCAAAGCTATTATATATAATTCAGGTTATATGTCCTTCACTTTAATTCATAATGTTTTAGGAAATTTTTTAATACTTGATTTGCTCTGGATGTTGGGTTTATTTTATGCATTTTATGAAAAATATTTTGCACTTCAACACATAGTCCTTCACTGTCGTAATTTTTTAATGTATTTGGAAAATCAGAAAACGCATTATAACTTAAAGTCATTGCATACTGAGGGGTGTTCTGACTTTCATGATTATTTTTAAAATGATAATCCTGTATCAGTACGTAATGAAACAATCCAACGGCAGGAAACAAGTTAAGGTACATCTATATTTTCAATTACTCCATCATTTCCCAGGTTTCAGTTCTTTTTATTGAATGGACAATGTATACGTCGCATGAGTCCTAAGCACTCATATCATTAGTACGCTGTTGAGTTACATTTAGTATATATTTGTGCAAATCATTTATATTTCCAAAATTCAGATCATATCTGATTGATGGTATGGCATAAAAGAGCATATGGTATAATAGTAGTAAGATCATGCATAATTAGCTAATAATACTGGGTTATTTAATTGTGAATATCTATAATTTCAAAGACTTTGTGCCCCGGACTCAATTAAGTCAATCCTTTCATCTAAGACTGTGTACCTGCAGGCCATGATGGCACGACGAAACTCGAGTCGTTCATATTAAATACATATGTCGTATTCAAAGCTTTTTATTTGATTCCAATACTTGCGTCATCATTTACTGATGAATTAATTTAACATAAATCACCATCAAAGCGGTCGAGGATAAATGTATGAAGAAGGCGAGTAAAAATAATAAATAGAACTGACACACTCCACGATTTTGGAAGAGCGCTGGGAAACCCTTAGGGGTTACCGGCGAACGAGAAGCGGGAAGGATGAAAGGATCGAAGGGCGACGGTGAGGTGAAAGTTTTTGGGGTCTAGGAACAGGGAGGAAGGAGGTGGCGGGTGGAGGGAAGTGTGAAGGAACAGTTTGGTCTCCGAGAAGGAAGGGGAGGTTCTTCCTCCTTCGCTCTCCCTCCATGGGGAGAGCGAAGGAGGAAGAATCGGGGAGGGAGAGCCGTATAAGTTTAAGAGGAGGGGAAAAGGCCCCCCTCGAGGGCGCTAATTAATCCAATGGGAGAAGAATGGGCGAGAGAGGAAGAGAGCGAGGAAGTAGAAGAAGAGATAAAGCCGTGGGAAAAGAGGGTGTCGGAGGTTGATAGAGACTTGAAAACAAGAGAACGCGTGAGGGCAGGTGAGAATTGCTTTCCACGAAAGCGAGAAAACCCAATTTTTACTATTGAGTAGACTACTGGAGGAGGAGGACAAGTGAATTGGACAACGAAGTGAAAATAGTAGGGCTACGTGATTTTCGAAGTCAAACATCGCAGTGCCATAAAAAGGGATGCCATAAAAGTCTCATCACATGGACATAACAACATACATGTAGATGAGGACATCTAATTTCACCTGGCAATTCGCATAGCATATCTATCAAATTTAACATGTTTATCAAATATCAAATTATCAATACATCTCTACATAGACGAACTATATCATCACCACTCCGATACTGTCGTCACGAAGGCCGATTTATTTCAATTCGCAGCGAACATCCTAAATTCAAATCGCAGTATTTGGGTGTCAGACATCGCTACACTGCATCGACGACCATCGTATACGTAGCTAGATCGGCGCATCGCGACACGGCACGATATCAGGCGCATCGTTTCTTCCACTGGGGAGCGCGTGTTGGATCAATCGGGAGTGGATCGGGAAGCGAAGGGCAAATTGGGGAGGCAGCGGAATCAGGCACACCTAATTGTGGGATAGACAACTAACTGTTGGGTAGATTCCTCTAGAGCAGTGTTTCCCAAACTTCTTCGAGCCACTGCCCCCTTGGATCCATAAACTTATGCTCAACGCCCACCAATCGATAGCTTTAAAATAATAATCAAAATCATAGAACAAAATAATCAAATGAGAAACATTGAAATAATTAACCGCACACATGAGTTGTTCAGCAATTATATGTGGCTTTCTAGATTTGGCAATAAATAGGGAAATATTGTATGATACACGCAAACCATCAGTGATATATTTTGAAGCATTACACAACATACTTGAAAATGTTGGGCTATTTTTCACTCTGACACGTAGTGAATGAAAAAATGTTTAAGTCTTTTCTGTCTTATCAGGATGTGCCTTCCTAAAGTGGTCAATTAGTCTGGAAGGTTTCACCGCCTCATTGGAAAACACCCTTTCGCATAGTAAGCACATAGTCAAATTGTTAATAAGGGAATTAGCTTGCTAACAATAGGCTCGATAGATCCGTACTTAAGATAATCAATATTATACTCACACAAACTCTCGGACAAATGTCACATTGTCAGGACCCTCCGGCACCCCCCTGCCGCCCCCTTGCCTCTTTTCGCCCCTATAGACTAGGGCACCGCCCCAAGGGGCGGCCGCCGTAGCGCCCACTTTGGCAACAACTGCTCAAGAGGATGGATGGAAAGACCTTGACTCCTCTTTATGGGGAAGGGAAGAGGGAGTAATCTGGGTCGGGGAATTAGAGGGAGGGCAGTGCACAATGGAGGGTGCCGCTGGATTGAAACTTTGGGGATGCGAGGAGGGGGTGCCGGGTGTGGTTTTTTTGTGCGCGCATGTGTTCTCGGGGGCACGCAAGTTTGTACCTAGGATACGGCGCCGCGCTGAACGGTTGGAATGGAGAGAGATAAAGCATGTCCTCTCTCTCGCCGCGGTTTCCTTCGGGTTCGTTAGCGTTCCAGCGGCGGCCACCCTCGAAAAGAGAGGGTTCTCTCCCCAGGGCACGCTCCTCAAAGTCCTCGAAAAGCTTCAGGGCGTAAACCGAGGCGTGTTCCCTACAAATGAGCGATGAACGCGTGAGAGCGACTCCCGGTTCGTGAAGTCTTCCCGGACCGAGAACTCTCTCGACTTTCAAAATGTTGACGTTTGTATGCACGATTTTTCCTCCTTCCTTTGGAGAAAAATTCACTTTTCTCTCCGAAATATACGAGTGCACTTAGCCCATCCGTGGCCGTCACCGCAAAGAGCCCCGGGGAGGAACGATGAGATTGGCAGGGAAGTGGAAACATATTCCACGGTTGTTAACCTGTTATGAAGATGAGTTTTAATTGAATACTAGTCGCACGACTGCAATTCCTTTGAAAGAACGCCGCCGAGTTAGGGCTTTCTAGCTGCTAAATCTGATGGCCAAATCGCTGCGTGGGCACACAAATATATTTAAATGAGTTTATATATATATATATATATATATATATATATATATATATGCTTTCGTAGACGTAACATGGAAGTGCCGAATAGTACAATACACAGTAACACACAATATAGAAACACAAAAAAAGAAGAGCACTCACACGTTATTTCTTGATATTTCGACGGAAACAATATATATATATATATATATATATATAAATACAAACATATATATATACACATATATATATTTATATATGTATATATACATATATATATATACACATATATATATATATATTTATATATACATATATATACACATATATATATTTATATATGTATATATATATATATATATATATATATATATATATTTATATACATATATATATACACATATATATATTTATATATGTATATATATATATATATATATATATATATACATATTTACATATATAGCCCTTGCACTAGTTGATTACGCCCTCCTAAGGGAATTATATTTCCCTTGAATATCAGCTTTTCGTCCACAAACCAGTATTAATCTAGCTCTATTAGACGTTTTATACTAATGAGAGTGTCACACTCATCGTATCGCTGTTCTATTTTCTGCTCTTTAAAGAATCCATCTTGTGCTGATTTGAGCATTTTATTTGTTCACAAACAAGTGGAATTATGTAAATTCTTATATAATGGAAATTGACTGCTTCTAAGACTCGAAGCATAAGGATTTTCCCTAGAGCTAAAAAAAATTCCTCGGTATCATTAAATTGCTCCTTACTAAACGTTTTTTTGCTGTCACAGGTCAATAACATATGAGTTTTCATTGCATTACTCCCAAGGAGTCAAAAAACATTGTTTTTTTGGTCTATGGCTGTGATCATTTTAAAAATCCGAGCAAAATAGCGAAAAAATATAGCATAGAACCATAGACTATCTAGTTATATCAACGAAAAGAATTAGGTCTTGGGTAACCGACGAGTTTTGGAGAAGTAGTTTAATCCGCTTTCACTGAAAGAACTACTAGGCCTGTCGTTTGAGGGCAAAGGAAGCCCTCCAAGAAAGGATATTAGTCCCACCCAGAAAGGAATGTCCTCGCTTTCTGAAAATTCGCTCGTTTTAAAGCGTATTGATATAATTTAGTGATTTTGGTCACATATTCGTCCTCTCTCGCCTTTTTTTGCTTGAAATCCTCTTAGTTATGAATAGACCAAGGCCAATTGCTGGTTGATCTTGACCATTGTGTAAACCCATTCGGAAATGTCTAGAATGAGGAAAACGATCATTATGGTTTTCATGTGAAATTTTTTAAAAACCAAAATTTTGGTCAAGAATTAATTTTAAATAAAACTGATCTTCATAAACAAACGTAGTAAAATACCGCTGAAACACACAATGAAGAAGATAATCGCCGATAGACACATCGGCTAAACACAGTCATGAAATTCACATATGCTTGCAACACAGAAGAACTTTCATCATTGCGTATTTTCCATCAAGAATGCCAATGAATTTGGAGTTATTTTCTTGCTAGGATTGTGGAATTTGAAGGGAATAGAAATTTGAGTCGACTTGTGATGGAATTTACAATACTGAGGTAAATTAGACATATATTCGTGATCGGGCTCAACCACGTGGGCTCGTGTTAAAAAAATATTTTAGTTTTTATCGAGGTCTCCAGGCCACGAGGGTTCGCGAATAAAATTAAATAATCAATGACATAAGTTAAATTAGACTCATTTAGTACCTATTGGCGAAAAACAATACATTTGCTAGGTACCTATTTTATTTAAAAAAAATTAGTTTTATCATATTTGAATCAAATGTCGACTGAATACTTCAAATTTCTCATTCGAGAGAGAGAATAATAAAAAAAGATTAAGTTTGATGATTAAAATTGAGATCATATTCTGGCATTCTTTTGGACAATAGGTCGTCACCATAGCGACGGACCTACAGCAGCCTTCCGTTGGTCTCTGCTAGAAGTGTTTTTACCCGCCTCGGAAGACCTTTAGCTAACGCGTTCGCCATCTCTCAAGCAATTTACTGTTCATATTATGAAGTTATTCCGCAAAGTCAAGTCAAAGAGAGTGGATATGGATATATTTAGATTTCTCACATTAGGGTGTTGATCTTCTGGAAATTTTTTCCGTTAAAAATTTTTTTTGAGATGAAAAGGAATTTTTAACCATCCATTATCCAATTTGGAAGGAGATTTACAAGATCACTGCGCAAACGAATTATTAATGCGAAGTGTTTATTCGATTTCCTTCGATCACTTATTAAAACGCGTGATCAGACTTGCTGATCGACAATTTTCCTTGCTGCTCGAAAAAATCATGCAAAATTTGAATTTGGCTGGAGGTGTTTGCGGCAATCACTCAAATTCGAACCCGGTTGTAGGTCAAATGATTAAGTCATTACGCTGTTACCATAATGCTACGCTGGTACAGTTTAAATTATTAATAATAAATTTATTCTGAAAAAATACCAGTTAGGTGCTTTAAAATATGGTCATGAGACAACTTTGACACGTATTATTTGACATCCTACGACACTCGTAGGGATGAAGTTAATATCGATTAGTAATAATTTTGCATTCCGCATTCATATGAATAAGGTATTAATAGGATATTTATACTTTGTCGAAGAACACATTCAATCCGTTACTAATCCACGTTTTTGACCCATAAAATGTGACAACTGTATAACCAATGGTCATAAATAAATTTCACTTAATAATTTGCGTACGTATAAGTTAACCTATATCTTGATTATTAAGATCACGAACACATTTTCGCTATTGCACCAAAAGGGTAATATGCGTGCGAAGGTGTCTTGCAAGTAGCTGCCGGCATCATGTTACTTTTGTACGCGTGCAAACTTACCAGGTCGAACCATGGCTAATCTTGTAAGGATATATGTATAATCCAGTTTTCGAGATCGTAGCTTGTTTACAGATAATGAATAGGAGTAATTTAGGTTAACATATCACGTGTTTTTAGTCACGGGAAATTCAATCGTGGAAACAGTTTTCCTTTATCATGGAAAGCCCGCTCTAATATTTAGTTCATCGTCTAATCACTTGAACCAGTTACCAGGGTTACATGTCAACCTCCCTCCGGAATATAACGGAAGAATTGAGTATTGTGAACTAAAAAATTCCATTTTGAACGGAAGCGAAGAGAATTCGTTTCATTGATCGAAATTTAATCACACATCATTAGTCAACTGCTGGTGAATAGAATAAGATGGTTATCAGAAATATTCGGTGTGCCAACTAAAGTTTAATTGGAACGGACAGATTTTATTAAAGTTTTGTAATATTTAGATAGTTACGCAATACAAAATATAGGGAATGATACAATCTGAGCCTTTCTCCCACCAACCATTCATCGTTGAGTGAGGCGCGATTCCTGGAAAATATCAGCCACCGAAAGCTGGGAAGGAGGTTGGTGGAAGGACGAATGCTAAGGTCCTCTCCCACATAGCGTCGCGGTAACATGCATACACACGCACCCCCCCCCTCTTTTACCATGGAGCCCATTCCTCCTCACTCCAATCTCCGGAATCAGAATCGCCCAACCGGCAGGGCCTATAAAATACTTCGCGCTATCTTCCTCGACCAGCCTTGTCGGTCTGTCTCTCTCTTCCTACTCATCAGCCACCAGCATGAACGGGCGGGAAGGGGATAGAGAAGGAAGGAACGGCGGCCTCGACTCCACCACTATAGCCGCGGGCCTCGTGCACCCAGCACGCGTATAAATAAGTGCGCGGATCCTGCCTTCAGCTGGATGCACTCCCTCTCGTTCCCTATTCCGACTCCCTCGCGACTCCATTACGTCCTTTAGAAGCGGTCCCGCGAGGCGGCCGGTCGATTAACTATCTTCTCACGGCGAACGTTTTTATTTTGACTCGGCCATGGTTTACTTTATCGCCGAGCGTCTAATCTCTTTCTCTCTCTATTTCTCCAATCCGTGTTGGTGGATGTAACCCTTTGGTGGGTCCTTCTCTCTTTCTCTCTATCCTCACGTTCCCCAACCACTCCCACCAGTACGGCGTTTAAGAAAGCACGCGGCCTGTACTTGTAAGCCGTCTTCCTTAGTCGATTTGATCTTTTTTTCCGACCCGAGCCATGCGAGGAATAACTCACATTTGGTCTCGTTCTCGTATCCTAAATCGAAATCTAAGAGTAACTATCCACGTAATGAATGCTGTCCTGAATCGCCGGGCCTGAATTACATTTCATCCCACATCCCTCGTCAGCGGCGTGGCCACGGGGGATGCGGAGGCTCAAAATAAACTCCGCGAGGCTCTTGTTTTTAGATCAATTATTCACCGGTGGCCACTAAATTCTAGTCCGTATCCCGATTAATCGTGAAACTTTGCACTCCAGTACACCAGTTCGGGATTCGAGCGAATAAGTAGTGATACAGTTTCGGCGTTTTCGACAGAATAGACCTCATAGGATCAGGATTAAAAAATCAAATTGTACTATAAATATATTATATAAATATATATATATGGATTATTGTACATATATATGTTATGGTGTATATATATAGATATTAATAAATATATATATACGAGGGTCATCCGGAAAGTAGTACCCGTTCGTGAAATAAAGACACAAAAGTAAATATTAACAAACATAAAAAATTTTATTTGAAAGAGGATACTTTAAACTACTTCTCAACATAATCTCCAAGCAAATTAAGGCATTTGTCATAACGTGTGACAAGTTTCTGTATTCCTGCTGCATAGTCCTTCGCCGCCAGCTCATTGAGATACGCGAGGGACCCATCTTGCACAAATTTTTGCATAATGCAGATGGTGTTTAACAATTTCATGAACAATTGTTCGAGAAACATTGGGAAAATGCTCACAGATGTCATCAATTGTGACGCGCCGATCGTTCCTCACGAATTCGTCAACTGAGCTCACTAGTTGGTCTGTAATGACAGACGGTCTCCCCGAACGCTCATCGTCGTGTGTGTTCCCCCTCCCCATGTTGAAGTTGCGACACCACCGCCGAACAGACGACTCGTCCATTACATTGTCTCCATACACCTCCTTTAATTGGTGATGAATATCACATGGGCGAACGTTTCTTGCATTGAGGAATTTAATCACTGCCCTCACTTCACAACTGGCGGCGTTCTCAATTTTTTTAAACATTGTAAACAATCACAGAAACAACACAGGCAATGCTAGCGTCACGCAACTTGGCTCAGAGAAGGCAGACAAGCCACTGAAGCTATCTGACCTCGTCCAGCGGCTACTCGCGTCGTCAGCACTTCATGCGGCACGAACGGGTACTACTTTCCGGATGACCCTCGTATATACTCATATATACAGAAACAGATATAAGGAAAAGGGATAGGAACACACATAAAGGACGAACACAATAAAGGTGGGGAAGGCGGAATCGAACGGATCACAAGAGTAAAAATATTTCCTTGACCGGGACTCGAACCTCGGATCTTTCCACTTGCCGGGTGGATGCTCTTAACCACTTGAGCTATCGAGGAAACGTAATTTACCCTGAGATCCGTGGGTCTAATATGTCGCCAAGCGCCCCGATTCTTTAGCCAAGAGATGACGTCAGGAGACTCTTCCACCCACCAAAGGAGAAATAGACAATACACAAGAGGAAAGGAACAGTGCGTTTCGTGGCACGCATAGCCAGAAGAAAGAGATGAGCCACATTAAGGTTAAGAGCATCCGTCCGGCAAGTGGAAAGTTCCGAGGTTCGAGTCCCGGTCAAGGAAATATTTTTACTCTTGTGATCCGTTCGATTCCGCCTTCCCCACCTTTATTGTGTTCGTCCTTTATATGTGTTCCTATCCCTTTTCCTTATATCTGTTTCTGTATATACTACCTTGATCAAAAAGTTCCCGGAATAACCACCGTGTGCCGCTCCCATCGTTCCGATTTGAGTTCTGTTTTTTTTTGTTAAATTGGTACATCTGTTGTTGATATTCCCTTTAAATCTTAGTGTCATAACTTGACATTTGCAAAAGTTACGTAGCCAAGAGTACATCTATCTCTGTGTGTGTTGGCGATTTTTTACAATTGCAGAAATGGATTTAAATTTGCAACAACGAACTTGTATTAAATTTTGCGTAAAAAACGGATTTAGTGGCGCACGGACGTTGGAAATGTTGGAAAAGTGTTTCGGCAACGATTCTCTAAAAAAAACGGTCGTTTACCAGTGGCACGAGCGGTTCAGAAGTGGTCGTGAGTCAATCGAAGATGATGAACGCAGTGGCAGACCATCGACATCGAAAGTCGGTGAAAAAATTGATAAAGTAAAAGAAATGTTGGTCAATAACCGCAAATTAACCATCAGAGAATTAGCGGAGGACTTGAACATTGCCTATGGATCCGCCCAAGACATTGTGGCTAATGATTTGGGTTTCCGTCGTGTAGCAGCAAAGTTGGTGCCAAAAGACCTCAATTTCATGCAAAAAAGAGACCGCGTTGACGTCGAAAAAAGACATGATTTGCGAGGCTGAATCCGATCCCACATTCATCAAAAGGATCATTACTGGAGACGAGACGTGGGTTTATGAGTACGACACGCAATCCAGACATCAGGCAAGTGAATGGCGTTCACCAAATGAGCCGAGACCAAAAAAACCACGTCGTTTTCAGTCAAAAAAGAAGGCAATGCTGACGGTTTTCATGGATTACAACGGTGTAGTGCATCATGAATTTTTGCCAGAAGGCCAGACAGTAAACAAAGAGTATTATTTGGGCGTTATGAGACGTTTGCGTGAAGCAATTCGCCGAAAGAGACCAGAAATGTGGGCAGAAAACTCGTGGATTTTGCACCATGATAACGCACCGTCGCACAGTGCTATCATTATTCGTAATTTTTTGACGAAAAATGCAACAAATACCATCCAACAGCCACCGAATTCACCTGATTTGGCTCCCTGTGACTTCTTTCTGTTCAATCGAGTTAAAAAACCATTACGGGGAACGCGTTTTAGCAGCCGAGAGGAAGTAATGGAAAAATCGCAGGAAGCACTGATGGACATACCGAAAACCGAATATAAAAAATGTTTCGAGGATTGGATCAAGCGCTGGCATAAGTGTGTTGCAGTCGATGGGGATTACTTTGAAGGGGACAATATAGATTTAGATGAATAAACTTGTATTTTTAATTTTCTGAATAAATTCCGGGAAATTTTTGATCAAGGTAGTATGAGTATTTATTCGCCGTTTGGCGGGATTTCGTGTTTGAATGTATGTATGTATATATATATATATATATATATATATATATAATATATGTATATACATGTATGTATATACATATGTATTATTACATATATCTATATATATGCTCATGATATATATTTTTAACGGGCACATCAATCAATATAGCCTGGCGTTGTTGTCTATCTATCTACCTATTCCTGGGAAATTGTGTACATGGAATATTTTAATTCGTTGACCAAAATAAAAATTACGTGAGCATACATAAATATTATTTTTTGGGCAATCATATACATCAGACTTTAATATTTTAACGAAAGAGCATATGGCTCATCTCATGAAAATGCCAGCTCAGGTAAACTCAGGGAGGAACATGGATGACGCCTCTTAAATCAAATTCCGTGAGCTAGAACTCTGACAAGGCTATAGACGATGAGAAATAACCTAAAGGAAGCGTTATTTTGGTCCTTCAATCTCAGTAAACCAGCGTGATGTAACATATAAACCCTATTAAATATTTAATAAATATCGATCACGCAAATTTTGCAGTGCAACATTAGAAAATACCTTTATGCTAATTGGTAGTGTCGGAACAAACGTGGAAATTATTGTTTTAGGAAATTTCACTTGCAATCTTTAAAAAGCACATGAATGCACGTAAAAACACTTAAATAAAACAATTTTCCAAAGAAACTGCGGGAGATGCCGCAACAGTAACTTTTAACGGAGTCATCCGCTAATGTGCATTTTAATGCAACAATTTCAGAGCGTAAAAATCATTCGCCTTGACTGGGACTCGAACCCAGATCCCTCAATATCCGGTCGAGTGCTTTAGCCACTTAAGCTACCGAGGCGTCCTCTTAAACTCTGAAATTTTGGGGCTCTTAAAGGAACTAGATGTTATGACGAAATACCGTACATACAATGTCACATGCATTCGTAGTCGTGCGCGAGGCGCCACTGTCCACGAGGTTAAAAGCCAACTTTAAACACGTATGGTGTTTTCCCTTTGACAAATTCCAAAGAAACTGCGGGAGATGCCGCAACAGTAACTTTTAACGGAGTCATCCGCTAATGTGCATTTTAATGCAACAATTTCAGAGCGTAAAAATCATTCGCCTTGACTGGGACTCGAACCCAGATCCCTCAATATCCGGTCGAGTGCTTTAGCCACTTAAGCTACCGGAGCGAGGCGCCACTGTCCACCTTAAGTGGACAGTGGCGCCTCGCGCACGACTACGAATGCATGTGACATTGTATGTACGGTATTTCGTCATAACATCTAGTTCCTTTAAGAGCCCCAAAATTTCAGAGTTTAAGAGGACGCCTCGGTAGCTTAAGTGGCTAAAGCACTCGACCGGATATTGAGGGATCTGGGTTCGAGTCCCAGTCAAGGCGAATGATTTTTACGCTCTGAAATTGTTGCATTAAAATGCACATTAGCGGATGACTCCGTTAAAAGTTACTGTTGCGGCATCTCCCGCAGTTTCTTTGGAATTTGTCAAAGGGAAAACACCATACGTGTTTAAAGTTGGCTTTTAACCTCGTGGACAGTGGCGCCTCGCGCACGACTACGAATGCATGTGACATTGTATGTACGGTATTTCGTCATAACATCTAGTTCCTTTAAGAGCCCCAAAATTTCAGAGTTTAAGAGGACGCCTCGGTAGCTTAAGTGGCTAAAGCACTCGACCGGATATTGAGGGATCTGGGTTCGAGTCCCAGTCAAGGCGAATGATTTTTACGCTCTGAAATTGTTGCATTAAAATGCACATTAGCGGATGACTCCGTTAAAAGTTACTGTTGCGGCATCTCCCGCAGTTTCTTTGGAATTTGTCAAAGGGAAAACACCATACGTGTTTAAAGTTGGCTTTTAACCTCGTGGACAGTGGCGCCTCGCGCACGACTACGAATGCATGTGACATTGTATGTACGGTATTTCGTCATAACATCTAGTTCCTTTAAGAGCCCCAAAATTTCAGAGTTTAAGAGGACGCCTCGGTAGCTTAAGTGGCTAAAGCACTCGACCGGATATTGAGGGATCTGGGTTCGAGTCCCAGTCAAGGCGAATGATTTTTACGCTCTGAAATTGTTGCATTAAAATGCACATTAGCGGATGACTCCGTTAAAAGTTACTGTTGCGGCATCTCCCGCAGTTTCTTTGGAATTTGTCAAAGGGAAAACACCATACGTGTTTAAAGTTGGCTTTTAACCTCGTGGACAGTGGCGCCTCGCGCACGACTACGAATGCATGTGACATTGTATGTACGGTATTTCGTCATAACATCTAGTTCCTTTAAGAGCCCCAAAATTTCAGAGTTTAAGAGGACGCCTCGGTAGCTTAAGTGGCTAAAGCACTCGACCGGATATTGAGGGATCTGGGTTCGAGTCCCAGTCAAGGCGAATGATTTTTACGCTCTGAAATTGTTGCATTAAAATGCACATTAGCGGATGACTCCGTTAAAAGTTACTGTTGCGGCATCTCCCGCAGTTTCTTTGGAATTTGTCAAAGGGAAAACACCATACGTGTTTAAAGTTGGCTTTTAACCTCGTGGACAGTGGCGCCTCGCGCACGACTACGAATGCATGTGACATTGTATGTACGGTATTTCGTCATAACATCTAGTTCCTTTAAGAGCCCCAAAATTTCAGAGTTTAAGAGGACGCCTCGGTAGCTTAAGTGGCTAAAGCACTCGACCGGATATTGAGGGATCTGGGTTCGAGTCCCAGTCAAGGCGAATGATTTTTACGCTCTGAAATTGTTGCATTAAAATGCACATTAGCGGATGACTCCGTTAAAAGTTACTGTTGCGGCATCTCCCGCAGTTTCTTTGGAATTTGTCAAAGGGAAAACACCATACGTGTTTAAAGTTGGCTTTTAACCTCGTGGACAGTGGCGCCTCGCGCACGACTACGAATGCATGTGACATTGTATGTACGGTATTTCGTCATAACATCTAGTTCCTTTAAGAGCCCCAAAATTTCAGAGTTTAAGAGGACGCCTCGGTAGCTTAAGTGGCTAAAGCACTCGACCGGATATTGAGGGATCTGGGTTCGAGTCCCAGTCAAGGCGAATGATTTTTACGCTCTGAAATTGTTGCATTAAAATGCACATTAGCGGATGACTCCGTTAAAAGTTACTGTTGCGGCATCTCCCGCAGTTTCTTTGGAATTTGTCAAAGGGAAAACACCATACGTGTTTAAAGTTGGCTTTTAACCTCGTGGACAGTGGCGCCTCGCGCACGACTACGAATGCATGTGACATTGTATGTACGGTATTTCGTCATAACATCTAGTTCCTTTAAGAGCCCCAAAATTTCAGAGTTTAAGAGGACGCCTCGGTAGCTTAAGTGGCTAAAGCACTCGACCGGATATTGAGGGATCTGGGTTCGAGTCCCAGTCAAGGCGAATGATTTTTACGCTCTGAAATTGTTGCATTAAAATGCACATTAGCGGATGACTCCGTTAAAAGTTACTGTTGCGGCATCTCCCGCAGTTTCTTTGGAATTTGTCAAAGGGAAAACACCATACGTGTTTAAAGTTGGCTTTTAACCTCGTGGACAGTGGCGCCTCGCGCACGACTACGAATGCATGTGACATTGTATGTACGGTATTTCGTCATAACATCTAGTTCCTTTAAGAGCCCCAAAATTTCAGAGTTTAAGAGGACGCCTCGGTAGCTTAAGTGGCTAAAGCACTCGACCGGATATTGAGGGATCTGGGTTCGAGTCCCAGTCAAGGCGAATGATTTTTACGCTCTGAAATTGTTGCATTAAAAAAACAATTTTCCTTCATTTTCCTCGTTTTCATGACCAATTTCTTACTGTTATGCGTCCTTAACTTTGTTTCGCAAAGTCATATAAGAATTTTTAATTTCAGTAGAAAATCATTTAATTAAAGTTTCAACTCAATGCTATTTTGACTCATGGTTTAATTTAATGACTATTTCTAATAAAATTTCCAAATTATTTGGACAAACGTGTTTAATTGCCTACCATATTTAATGATTGCTTAGGTAAAGCTGCAATGCACAGGTCTCTTCCGTCGCACAGCTATTTTTCTATGCCAAATCTTTTTTTATTTGAATGCGGAAGCATGGAAAACTATCCTTAGTTTTCATGCATAAAGAATGAAATGGGAAAAGCTACGAGCTACTCTTAGTTGTTTAAAGAAAGGGCTCGCTAGCAACACGCTGTAATATTCAAAGAAAACTACTAATAAGCGAACTTTTCTAGTCGGTGTGCTCACCAGAACTCTCCTTCGTACCCCTAAGTTATACAGATGAGTTTGTCGGCTTCTTTGAAGAGAAAACGCGTCCATTTCGCAACTACTTTCCTTCGGACGGCCATTCAGATTCCGTTAATTAGTGCTTGTCCATCGTTGGCAGATGTCATTACCTTCCATTCCTCCTTATAGGACCGATTTATTCTTGCAGGTCGTTGTTATAGGGTACGGTAGGTTTAACTCAACTTGAATTGTGGAACGGTGAAGTCTGTGCACTAGCGATACCTTGCTCGACTGCTCTTGTGGCATCTGGAGGACTCTTGTGTTTAATCACCCACTACTGCCCTCAGGGATCAAAATTTTCAAACTGTTGAGAGAATACCTTGGACAAAAAACTTTCTAGTGGCTTGAATTGATAACGTTTCCAACGTACAATTACATATTCGCTCAGGATAATTCAGCCACTATTTCATACACAAAAAAGTTTCATAGTAGTATTAGGGCAGGCGACCGGCAGCTGAGGTCATTTGCGCCATAGGGGATGGACAGGAAAGGATGAAGGGTGGAGAGAAACCCGGCGTCGGCATTAGCCTACTCTTAACGAAAGGCGCCAAGGGGTCCGCGCCTTAACGTCCCATACGACGGACGACGTACTCACTCAAAGTGCCCTCCACAAAGCACCTCAAGTAGGGATCGAGATACCACTGAAAAATACTCAACACCGCCGGGATTTGAACCCAGGCCCTCTGGGTGGGAATCCAGTACCAAGTTTCATTAGTTTAAAATCCATACTGGTACTTGTTTTCCTTAGGCTCCTGGTTTCATGCTGATTAAAATCTGCAATGCTTTTCTTCTTTAACGGATAAATCTACGGAGTTAGCCTATGTAGAAAGTGTAGCTGGGGAACGTCCATTTGCTTCTGGCTTTTCCCTTCGATTGATTCTATTCTCTTAGGATTTTACCTTAATTAAAATTCCTAAACTAGTGGAAGTAGTCATAAAATGATGTACGAAAATAGGCGCAACCCTATCAAAAAAATAAATTTGGGGAGTTTCAGAAATTTAATTTGTGGGTAACTTAAAAACTACACGTTGATTCCGAATCGCCAAGCTTGAAGCTTCTAGGACAACAAGTTTTAAATTCGCCTATAAGATCTGAAGGGTGCCTTCTGCTAACATAAATACGAGCACTCGTATTAGCAGTCGAATACTAATGCTTGCCGTCATCTTCAGATTTCTTGTCAATGTGGAGCGAGCATGTAAGCAGTTGTAAGCACCATGCCTCGTGACATCGGCGACGCAGACGCGCTGAAACATTTGAACGCGGGGGATCACCCCAAAAGATTGACCCCCTTCGAACTAATCTGCATTCATCCCATTAGGTGGGGCGGTGGCTTCGGTGGAATCCGCGATGAAAAAAACGGAACGGCGGGGTGTGGGGAAGTCTTTCAGTCCTTCATCTTCCACACGGCGGACAGCCGAAGCTAATTAAACCATCTCCGCATTCTAAAGCGCACCTACAACGCCGACTTGATGGATGTCCAAACCGCTCGCTTTTAAAAAGAAGCCAGCCTGCCAGCCAGTCGGTCGTGGGAGACGGGCCGAGAGCTGAGTGCCTGGAAGCAACGACGTCGGAAGGGAGGTGGGGAAGTCGGGCTAAGGGGAAGGTGAAGAGAGGAGGAGGGAAAGACAGGGCAGAAGTGGAAAGGGTTGGAAAGAAGGATGCGCAGAAGTCCTCCTATGTGAAGCGATATCGTGCGGGCGTCGTATATTCATGAATGAGGAAACGAGATGAATAAAAACTACAAAACGCAGGGGGAAATGGATTGTTATTGAGCCAGCGGATCTGTAGAAAGCATGCCTGGGCAGAAATTATCTCATTTGTACCTTAATCGCCGACTTACACGTCACTCTGTGTCAAAGTTGTTGACTTAAATGTCTGGAACATAAAACAAATGTTTTAATTTTAACATTCAGTTTAATTTATCGACCAAGAAGAACAAGTGGTGTAATTTGACGAACAACTGCATGAGGATTCGTATGCTTAAAGCAATGACAAGTTAAGATGGGCGTGAAGGAAAATGAAGGGAGCTTGCGATGAATGCTTCAAAAAAGAGACGGTGCCAAAATCTCATTGATGGTAGTGTAAATTGTGCAAATCATATCTTGAGTTTCAGACCAGCTTTGTTCTTTTTCGACATTGTCCACTTCCATATTGCGAGGAAATCAATTTATGATGAGTGAGGAAATCTCTCATCCGGAAATGGTAAATTCATTCTGTTCTCCTGATGTGCCGTGATTTGATTTTATGACCAAGCAAATATTTCTAATACTCGTTCCTCTCTTTATTTTTTATTTGAATTGCATATTATTTGATTTTTATTCATTTGCCAATATCGTAAATCTTCTTTACACTCTCCGGCGGAACACGGCAGATAGTAATGAAATGCAGATCACCTACCAATGTCAGCGTCGCCAGGAGGCTGCATTAGGACGGCGAGAGGCATGAGAACGGCGAGTAATGGGAATTCCTGTTTTAAGTAATTAGGAATCGACTTCAAGAACGGGAGAATAAGAGGTGTGAGGGAGAAATCAGAGTGAGTGTGGAGACTAATCCCACAGAATTGAAGAGGCCGTATTATAAAAGAGAAAGACGGGAAAAAATATTGCCAAGTGCAGAGGTGTAAAATATTTTCAATGAAATGGCTAAGTAACTTCGTGTTGCCATACTTCAATATTTAACATTTCAACGGGGATATTAAGTTTAACCCTTATGTTTTTATATGGCGACTGCTGTCATTTTTATAATCCCAGACATGATTTACCGAGAATGATTGACAAAAATATTATTACCATTTAACATCAATCCAACATTTCAATTCAATGAGTCGTATTTATCTTGTACTAATATCTCCATACTTTTATACCCCACTTTTATGAAGTTTCGCACGATCTTGGTTTCATCGTGCATTAGAAGCAGTCGTTTTAACTGAACTAAAAGATCAGGTCGTGTGAAAATTCATTACTGAGGCGTGTAATAGTATTACGAAATTATATTCAAGAAGGACGATGTGACTTTTCAACATTTTTCCTCAGAGTGCCTATAAGTTAGACAGGGACGAGCGGCGTATCCATGTCAAGAGACTTCAAAGGGATACTTAAGGAAGGGACACCCACCACTTTCAATCCACTCCATTTGCTAATTCCATCACTTCCCCTATCGCAGGCCAGCTCTAAAAACACTTCCCTTCTAGTCAGTCGTTTGAAAGCTCGAGCCGAGAGCAAACAAACCACTACGGTTTCGATTAAAATTTATTCAGAGGACAAGCGAGAATGTGTACTCTGCCCATTACTTGGCTGATATTTTATCACGGAGACTTCTTTGATATCATTGTCGCGGGGCTGGAAAATGGCAGGAGTGACATTGCACGAAGCCTGAATCATTAACTATTTCCCCCGATGGAAAATCTTAATTTTGATGAGGATGACTGCTCTGGAATCTTATTTCGAGTTATAGTATGATACTCGAAAATAGTCGAAGGCGTGTTTTTCTATAAAAGGCGTGTCTATAAAACCATTCCTTAGCACGAGTTTTGGTTGGCCAGGGCTCGATCATTACTAAGCGGCATGGCGAACGAAATTCACATATCCAGAGGTGCAGTTCCTTTTTTCGTACAGCTAACAAGAAAGTTCTCGTGTATATTAAATCCCACAGTTATGTTTTTAGCCGGAGATATCCGTCGACTCATCCACACTTGAATCGAGGGCTCTTCTCGGAACGCTCTACCTAATAAGCAATCGTGCCACCACACATTTTGTATGCCTGTTGGAATAAATTAACGTACGTATCAATTTTACTGGAAATTCACCATCTGTCCCGAACCAGTTCAGGGTGGATCATTAAAACTGTTCCTTGACTCAAACCATGTGAATAAAAATAAAGATATTCTTCCGGTAGAATTGTATTTTGGGGCAATGGTTTTAAACAGTCATGATTAATTTAAAATACACTCTCATAACCGTCGATGATAATCGACGGCGAACGAAAATTGATTATAAAGAAATTATCCGTCTCCCGTCCCAGGACGGCCGAATTTCGCTTGGGTGCTCTAAATTAATGGATTCTTAATCGATTAGAAAAGGAGCTCTCAGTATACGTAGGGCGCCCTTCATTGATATGATAATGTTTATGGCCTTGGGACATATTATGCCAGGCAATATTGAGGCTTTAAGAAGGTAATCACTCACGAAATATCCCCAAAAGATAAGAGAATGTAATTCACGTGGCTAGGTTACCCAAAAATATTCCAAGAGCATGAGACGAACCCAGTACACGTAGCTACAAAAAAAACTCTGAAATGAGTAATCATGACACAAAAATTAAATGCAAAGAGAAAACGAGAGTAGGAGAGTTTTTGGGCAGGCGACCGACAGCTAAGGTCTTTTGCGTCACTAGGTATGGATGGGAAAGGGAGGGTGGAGAGAAACCCGGCGTCGGTATTAGCCTACTCTTGTCGAAAGGAGTGAAGGGGTCCGCAGTTTAATGTCCCATCCGACGAGTATCGCACTAACTCTAAGTTCTCTCCACAAAGTACTTCAAGTAGGGATCGGGATTCCACTGAAAAATATTTGTTGTCTCCAAAATTTGAACCCGAGCCCTCTCGGTGGAAAGCCTGTACGTTAGCCACCGTGCCATTCCGATCCCCGAGAAAATGAGATTTAGTTCGACCGCCAATCAATATGCTTACGTTATCGATGTATTAAATCTTTTAGATCTCGTGTTGTTTTGCAAATACTCCCATCTTTTTAATACGACTAAATTAATCAAGTAAAATCAATTAGACATTTTCAAAAAAATTAATTTTTTTTCAATATTATTCATCTCTCTGCGTTCCAGGGCATTGATATGCACACCACGTGGTTCCTAGCGTCAAAAGCAGTGAAAAGGATTCGGTAGTCTGTCGCAAAGCAATCTTTACAGCATTGAATTTTTACAGTGCTATGAAATACTGATTAATGTTGCAGGTGTAAACAGAGAGTCTGGTAGGTTTCCTCCTTAGTTTTTACATGCGAAAATAATCCTGTTTTAATTTTATGTCCCGATATTTCATTTCTCCCACCCTTAAGTAAATTTTAATATTGAAATACAGGTAGTAATTACATAATATAACTTATTATTAAATCATTGCCATTATTCTTATAGTTACTATGCCTCTTGCCAACTTATATAAATTTGACTAATTAAAATTCTTAAGTATTCGTCTCTATAATAAATAATAAGGATTTAGAAATCCATACACGGAATCATTTGTTCAGCACTAGTGAATGAAACAGTGAATCAAATGCTTCGCTATCCCCGTTTGCTGAATGCGGAGTATATTTAATTTGTATGCTCACTAATACTTACTACTCACAGAAGGTTGAAACAGCAAAACCTGTTTGAAAATTATTACTCGTGGCGGCACGTCATCCAACACACGGCTCTGAGAACACACTTCCTTGAAACTTGTTGAGTCAAGTCTCGTTCGTAGATTACCGCACATATTTTTGCTCTTAGAGCCTCAGTCATAGACATCACACTCTTGTATACCTCTCCGTACATTCGAAAGCGAATCCCCAGCAGCATCATCGTCATTAACAACACCCATCAATCCTTGGATTGAATTGATGCAAGTTTCAACTCCATCCTCCCATGTGCTAACCTCTTCATGTCCTCACATTTCTCCTCTCCTGTGTCTTCAAATACCGACTCGAAGGCGAAAGCGCCACCACCGCAGTCGATGTCCGATGGCCGGTGGTTCGATGCATGATACTTCCATCGCGAATCCCCACATACAAACAGGAGTTGATCGTACGTGATCGATTGTTTAACGAATACAAATGCAAATCGCTCGGACTTGGGAGACCAATCGTATCTACACGTTCAAAACTATCCTCAGGTGACACCAAAGTCAAAGTCAATGCAAGCAGTCTTCGACCATTAAAGGGATTATCATTAATGAAATAAATAAATCACATAATGTCTCAAAGTGACTGTAAATAAAAAGTCTTAGAGTTTACCCTGCTCACGTGTCCGATCCCATTTATATTGAATGATCGAATTCACCCGGATGTTGAATAGGAAGGAGGCAACTCCGACCCAGTATCGAACCCGGTCTTGGATGATGGTGGACGCGATATACGTGGAAGTGGATTTTCCGAATGGATTCCCCATACGAGTCGATATATCCGCATACTTTCCGCCTGAATCCCATCGAGAGATAGGCACTGCCGCGTGACTGACGTGATTGCGGGCGGGCACCTTGCGCGAGGGTGACCGGACTTAACCTCCCTACTGGCGAGGGTTCGGCGAATTGGTAGCCTCGGGAGGACACGAGGGCCCGCGTCCCGCCGTCCCCCGGCGCACGCTTCGCGTGCCTTGTCCCTTGCCTCGGGGAAGAGGGGAGCCCGACCCCACTTTTCGAGAGACTAATTTCTCCGCGGTGCTGAAAGGCTACAGAAGTCCAGCCACTCCTTGATTCTCTTGATGGCTCACGGAAGAAACGGTTTAGCCAGGACGAAGGAGCAACACATTGGTGATCATCCATTGAGTATGGGGCAAAGGCGGGTGATAATGCCGTTTGATTGGATGGCGGTTCCGAAGGGATTGTGACGAGAGAGCCCGGAAGACTGAGGAATTGTGGGAAGTATCATGGAATATAAGATTCTGAAAAAATCAGCCGTAATATATTTGAAATTGTGCCTGAAATCGCCCTGAAAAAATTGAAATTTTGAAAAATTGGATAAAATCAGGCAACTTGGAAGCAAATCATCGAAAATTCAAGGAATTAATACAATTATTTCAGATGTTAACAATCTCAATTAAAGCTTGGTTTTTATTTTAAAACTTGATGACTCAATTTGTTATTTAACCATTTAACACTTATCTCTGTGGCCCCCCAGAGCTCTATCATGAATCTCATGAGTAACGGTGAGTCCGAAGGTCAGTACAACACGAATAACAGAAATGTTACATGAAATTTCACGTACTAATGGACGTACAGAAGAACTTTAGCGCTAATTCCTTCAGTTGTCGAAATGATTATTATGTCAACGTTGATTCTATTCTATTCATATTAAAGCGATCTTAGAAAAAAAGGACAAACATTTATGATGGAGTGAAGTACAAAAGCGAAAGGCGTCGTTTATTTTCTTTACCAGCGTAACATCATTTTATGTGAGAGTTGTTCCAGAAGCTCACTTGGTTCTCACCCGTGAGTAGGACCGAATGAAAAATAAACCATCCGGACTTAATTTTTCAGTCAAACGCAGCGTGTGTAATAAGGCAAGGGAATCAATCAGGAAAGGCGGAACCACACGCAAAATTCTCGACAGTATTAAAGGCACCCGAGTTTCTAGAGACAAGAGAGCGGAAAGTTAGAGTAATTCCAACAGTCCACTTATCCCTTTGGTGAAACAGGCCATCTATTTCGATCCAAATTGCTATGAGAACCACGGAGACACACTAATCAGTCAGTTATTTGTATTGAAATTGATCGAAGTACATGTGTGCACGGGGCCCGTCACGACCCTATCCGGACCCAACCGGTCCCCATTCATCAGTCGGGGGTGTTCGACTCGGAATGAGAGCTACCTGCTCGATCAAAGCGGAACGGGATTTCGGGGAGTTTCAGATTACCTACCCGGGACGAGGGCGGTCGAAATTTCGAGTTGCCGCGGAACACCGCCGAGTTCATACCCCGGTGTGCCCCAGGCGCTATTTTCCTAATCACCGACGAGCCAACCGGAACCAGTCCCGCGCCGTGCACTCACCGGCCCGCGACATGCAAAAATTTCGCCATCCAAACTGTTTTTTTTTCTCTCCCTCGCGAGCACATTTTCCCTACCCGTCAGGGGACTCGAAAAGGGCGTTTCAGCCGAGTTATTTTTCCCACACTTGGGTTCCAGATTGCTAATGAGATGGATGAACGTCCGACGGATGGGAGTATCCGCTTTCCTCGAGGAGGAAATCGCATCGGACACCCCCCCCCTTTCCCCGGTGCGATTGAACCTGCCAGATAATCCGACGTTTCACAACGTTTATGAAGCCTCGAACCCCCGGCAAATAGCAGCCACTTTCACGGTCTCAGCCCGTTCGGGTTGATTTTGCGCCAATGGAATGCCACACCCATCCCGGCAAAACCGAAAGCCCATCCACATAAAGCCAATGCAAGGGATCCGATTTATTTTTTTAATGTGGGGAAATAAACTATTAGATGCGGTAACCCACGCACTGCGAGGGTGCATAAGTTGATTTTATTCGTCGAATACACATTCGCACAAGTTCTCAGCATATGGGATCACAGTATTATGAATAATATTTAGTGAAAGTGAAATTATATTTCCAATGATTCATCCGAAAAATATACCGTCTGGCAAAGTACCACTTAATTAAAGACGATAGTATATTAACAATCCTAGGATTTAAATTGATAATGACTATTAACCAGGTTAATCTTGATGCGTTGAAATATTTCTTTGTTTACACGAATCGTCTCCTCTTAGGTTAGAGTTGGTGGCTAATGTTACGTTTCGGGTTCTCCGCCATTGCTGCGATGTTAACTCTGCGGATTGGAGATATAAAAATCATTTGGCAATCCAAAATAAGTTTATTATGGTATCAATATGAACTGACATCGCCATAGGGACGCTATAATAATAGTAACGGAACCACAGACATCGACCCACTACCTCTTTGATCACACAAAATATTTTACCTATATGACTGGCAGGTTTATCATTTGAGGTTATTACTGATGGAATATTATTATTATTTAAAATATGCATATATTTGTATCATATCTTGCAAGCCGCCAATAAAGTATTCGAGTGCGCGTTGAGTGACAACATTTGTCCCAGTGCTCATTTCATGTTTCACGACGTTTTCCTTCAACAGGAAGCGTTCTGTGTGTGATAAATAAAGTGAGAGTTTGAATAGCACAAGACTCTTCTACGATAATTGACCCTTCTGCTTTTTCTGGTATGCTAATGTATAAAACCTATTTTATATTAATTTCCACATCGATGCCCGTGTCCTGAATACATGCGATCCTTCGAATCCAGGAGGATGTGGTGAGACACCGAAAAAGGCTCACAATTTCCGGGCCGAATAGCACTGAGGTCACTACATGCCGATCGATCCCAAAGTCTCGGGTTGAATCTTAGGTCGTGTGCCTCCGAAGCCTTGCATCTTTTTTTCCCCGACTCTTGGATAGAGGATCGAGGGGGTGGAGTGCATTGTCGGCAGCGAAAAGGTCTCCCTTGTGCATTTATCTCGAGAACGAAATCATACCTCTTCGGGACATATCTATCACAAACTCACGGCGAGCTTTCACCATCGCTTGAAAAAATGGTGGAAGGAGAGAGGGGAGGAGGGAATGAGATGTGCGGGAGGAAGAGAGAGAGGAGCGGTGGGGTTTGGACGGGGGGAGGGAGACAGAGCATTGACCGGGGAGGGGTCGTTGCGCATTTGCAAAAATTAGTCCCGGTGATATATACGTGGGAAACTCCGTGATACTCATTGGTCTGTTATTGATATGCTTCCGGGTGGTTGGGTCGGTGTTGCGTCTGGGGGTCTGTCCTCCGGGTGGCCGACTTCACTCCACGCCCTTTCCTTCTTCCCATCCTTCTACCGTAAGCACCCCCCCCTCTCCGTACTTCCGCATCCCGTCTATCTTTCCTCACCTGCTGTTACCCTGCTGCCTCTCATCACAGGGTGGAGTCACCCCCTTGTATGAGATGAACCCGAACAGAAACCGAGTTCTCGACCTTGCCAAACCTGAATTTGAGTCTTCGAAAGGTGCATCCTGTGTTTAGTTAACTGTGCAATAGCGAAGGAGTTCGAAATTGGAGGGAAAAATAAAAATAATTCTGGAAAAATCTTAAGGAAAATATCTGATATTTTGGTGAACCACTCTTTCCCTGTACGAGTGAGACATGCCATCAACCTTTTTCTATTGCAAAAAAAAATACAGTTGAACTTTTATACATTCTGTCGACTTTTGCGGACGTATCAAAGTATTTATGCGGGCCACGACGTGTTGTGTTTATGAAATTCATATTCGAAAGCCATATTTGAAACCCACATAATTTTTCCAAGAATTAATTTGAGCAATGGATGCGCCTGATTCCGAGAAGGGTAAAAACATAAAGATGAAATAAAATCAGTTAAAATAAAAAACCATTATTTATATGTCAGTACAAAATAATAAATTGTTGTGTCAAGCTGAATGAAGTTAATAATGACTATGTATGTTTTTTCCTTGAGCTGCTATAATTCTTAAGGATGGCCATATCATAAGTTCAAGAAACTTAAGCGCGAACGTGATTTAACTCGCTGGGAGGTATCAAATGACGTTACTAGCAAAATCAGTGGGTATTTGCGCTAGATTATGGGACAGGGTAGTTCCATTGACTTGATGAACCGTTGGGCAAACATTTAAGTGAGCCGGGATTGAGCACGAATCAGACTACTGTCTTATTTTCTTCTTGCCTGCCAATTCTTTACAAAAAAGGCTAAACATAATTAGAAATATATGTGGTCTAATTATAACTTAATTATATGCATTTAAAAATGCTGCGCGTTTGAAATTTTTTCTCACAAATATAAATATATTAACATTAACGTGAGCATATCATGAAAATTTTTATTGATTCTTGAAAACTGTCAACACGGATTTGTTAGTTATTTGAAGACATTTTTGCCCTGAAATGGGCGGTAATTTTACCTGAAAATCAAGAACATTCTGAAACCAGTTCGAGATATTTTTTTGCCCTTTTTAGCGGATTTTAATGAAGAAATTTTCAAGTGAGGCAAAAGATTGAACGTCGCCCCAAGGTCTTGCTGAATTTCAACTGAAGTTAAGGCTTCCCAAAAAAAGCATGAATATTGACCCTCTAGCAGAAGAAAATTAGGTTAAAAGCATAGTTTCAAACGGGACTGGAGAGATATTTCAGGTGCAAGTGAAACAGGAATAGTAAATGAGTTTGATAAGCTTCTACACCCGAAGTCATTTCACCCTGTCACTGCGTTTCAAGGAAAGCTTAAATGCGTGGAGCAAACACCAATACCAAATCAGGGTTCAAATCCTTGTTTCCCGGCCTACTACAGATACCGTCGCCCACTGCACTATTCAGGCAGCTCATATTTGTATCACTATTTTGTTAAATGCGGCGACCGCTGATGCTGATTACTCTTAATTAAATTATATTCGTAATGCGGTATTTTATCTTCTGGTTTCATGTATATAATAATAAAATGAATATTATTGTTAATTTTAATTACAAATGTGAGCTTCATAGTTATTTTTGTACCCAACTATACACTCGTAAAAAATAATTCAAAAGTTCGAGTAATGAAAGCGTAATTAATGCACTGCAATTTTTTAATGCGGATCACAAGCTCGGAAAATATCAATTGTGTGGTCGGCTGATATATAAAGAATGTGCATCCCCATTGTGTTATGTAAAGGTAGTTTTTCCTTGTTAGGTGTTTTGTTAAAATGATTATCCTAGTCAGGTTGGAGTCATGGAGTTGAAACTCAATTGTCGTGTTCAGGTATTAGCATGCTAAGAATGATTGATATCATGTTACATATTGCAAATAAATTTTAAGAATTCGATCAATGGTTGAGTACCTTCGGGTATGGTGTTCCGGCATCTTTTTCAGCGAAAGCTGGTTAATTTTGGAGTTCTTCACATTCATATTTAATATTTACCTTTAGATTAGAAAGGGGTTTCCTTAAATCGCTAATGTTGCATTGCCGGTTACTGTGACAGCCGAATATGAATTAATTTTCCGTTGATGAAGATCAGGATATTCCGCACCCAATGGGGATTCTTGGGTGAATTATGTGGACATAACTCAAATTTTATTATAAGTAACTGCGGTCCGATATAACATTCTGTGCCATTGACTTGGCGAGGTAGAATTGCAATATAACTATTCCTCTTCGAACATGCCGAACTCGCGGTCCCAGAAATATATATCCCGCGGGGAACTTCACTTTGCAAACTGACTGTAGTTGTCCTTCATCCCGTGGTCCCACCCTGGGAACCCCTTTGACACTGGGGTCACCTAGGTCAGCGGCGCGCGGCGAAGGGGAAGGCTTACGTGTCAGACCCACGACGCACCAGGACCACGGTTCACACACACCCCTTTCTCCTCCTCTCTCGCTGCCCACCCCGCCTCACCTTTTTCCGTACCCCTACTTTCGTCCCCACCCCACCACCTCCCGTCCCGCCCGCACAAAACCCACCCCCGTCCTTACTCACCTCGATTGACTTTTGCTGCTCTCTGAAAACTGGGACGAGCAAGGCGGTAGTACGAAGGCCCGGCCCGCTCTGCGTCGTCACGCTCGGCCAGGGAGTCACGACTCTCCGCCCCATCTCTTCCTCCCCCTCGACCCATCCCACGGTCCCGGCGTCTGCCGCCGCCTCACCACCCTTCACTCTGCCCCCCCCCCCCCAGCGCCCGGTGGTCTCCCTCGTGCACACGGCGTGTTTGGTTTTCATTATGGCGGTTTCCCATCGCTCCGTCTTCGCGGGGCGTGATCACCCCGGGTCACAGAGTTGACCGTCCACGCCCACGAGAGATCGGGGAGAGGAGGGAGGGGCACTAGGCGGAAGGCACAGGTTGTCGGGAGGCGCCGTCCGTAGAACTTCGACGCGCGCGGGAAACTAACAGCACACAATCTGTTAGAATTTCCTGTCATTTCGTCCGGTACCTTCAGCTCGCCGGCCGCTAAATGCCACCAGGGCCCTTGGGGGAGTTCTAAATAAGGTACACGCCGAATTCCGACCAATGTTCAGGTGTCAATTCGGCCAGCGCGGTGAGAGTAGCCAACCAGCTACGACAATTACCACTATTTAGCTCTACGGGGCGTGCCAACTTCTCAAATTCAGGGTAGCCGGGCGAGTTCATTTTCCTGTGCCATCCCGTGCCACTTCAATTTCAAACTAAGTTCTAGTACGAGTCATAAAATTGCTCGAATTTTAGATCTACTCGGTCAAAGGTGGTATTGCTCTTGATTTGAACCGAGGACCCTTCTGTCAGCAGCCGGGTACACTATCCACTCGGCTACCACGCTACTTGAGAGAGAGAGAGAGATAGTAAGAGTGGATCACATTAAACCACTACTGATCAACGTCTAATTTTCGATCTTGCGGCAATTATGCACATTGATTGCCGGTTAGATCGTTTTGAGGCAAGAAATTCGTGCCAAGGCATTTATTTCAATGCGGTTAACCGTTAGGGACTTCATATTTCCCCGAAGATCTTCATTACGCGGCTGTTCATAAATAGCTTGAGCATATTTCCTGATTCGATACCGCTTACGGAGGACGCGGTTATTCTTCCATTCGTATCACTTTAATATATATGCTAATTTGTGAGCCACGATTAATAATACGGCGGAGTGAAAGGTTTTGCTGTAGAAAGTATTTCATGAGAGACCTCCCGCCGCATTCGCTCCATCCGCGCAGTTATAGGGCGCAATCTTTTTTTACGTACTCTTTTCTGGGGAAATGAGGGTGTAATTTTTTTTAAAGCAAAGGAGCAGTTTCAAATCAAATGATAAAGTTTGAGTTCTCATGAAAGGATTCTTTTCAACGAATATTATCTAGTGAAATATATAAACCTATTTACACGTTGTTTCAAAGTTTCACGAATGAGTCATTTGTAAACGGTTGGGTGAATTGGGGGTATTGGCATGCAAATTTGGTCTCAATGCTCACAATGAAACACTTGGCAATAAATATAAGGCTGAGAAAGAAGTACATGATGTATTTGATGTAACTGGGTAAATTGGAACAGATTGGAAAATAAATACAAGAATTCACATTTTGGTGGTGCTGCTTTTAAAATATAATTTATGGACCGTCAAATTAAAGTTGACAATAGTGGATTATTAGTAAAATACATGTGTCTCATCGTGGGTGAACGTGAACTTTTATTTTATGTTTCTACCATCTACATCAGCTGCGTTGATGGGTCTACATTCTGGAAATATATTGTGAATAAGAACTCAAATGAATATTTTGCTTTAAACATTGGGTGAATCCTTAGGACTGATTTCTTATTTTCTCCACCTTAGCTCCATTTATTCCGGTATTCGCCCACCATCTCGAATCTCTTAGAGGCGAAATTTCGCCTTGCTCATCGGGTGGTGAATTTTTGCGTCCACCGCCGTGAAACACGCCGAATGCATGCGTTTAGAAAGTGAAAATATGTATGCGATTCTTTCTCTCGATATTCCACGCAGTGGGGCGCCGAAAAATGAATTCCCCCTCTCAGCCTTCCCCGACGAGGAAGAAGATGCTTAAGGCCTTTCCATTGTCGACGCCGAAAGAAAGGGAATCGTGATACCCTCCGAGATCGAAGTCCGGAGGGGGCTGCCCCCCGTGTTTTTATTTCTCTTTTTATTTCCCCTCTAGAACATCTCACCGATCGACAAACTTCTCCGTCGCATCTCAATCACTTTTGTCCGGTCTCCAATTTATTTCACCCCGTCGCGCTGACGTCTGTCCCTCCCCCCTCTCCTTTCCGAAGAGGTGACGATGCTTGTCCCACGTGTGTGGGAAAATGTCTTTGCGAGAAAGGCACAGTTTGAGACATTGAGAGAAAGAGTGCGTGGGATGGGGGAGGGGGGTGTGTGTGTGAGGGGGGGGGTGGAGGGGGGGGGACGGAGGGTTCGGATACAAAATGATGGGTTGAGACGAAGTCGGAGTGAGGCTCAATGTCGGTCATCTTGGACACGGTGAGGCTCGATGGAATTTATTTGAAACATTGGCTGTTCTTCCTGCGAGCGTCACCTCTTTGCCTCTCAGTTCTCTTCCCCTCTCTTCCCGACCCTCAAAAAACCTCGATTCTATTCGTGTCCGCAATAGGGTGAGGTGAGTAGCTCTTTTTCACCGGAAAAATTCGTCTTTGCACATCCTTTACGACGTTCATGACAGCGAATATGCCCGGAAACGACTCCAAGGAATGTTGGCCTGAACTGTAATGTGAAACCGAGAAGTTTCCAACTCTAATTTTTCAGTTGAATTTCCATCTGAAGGAGGGCAGGCTAATTATATTACTTCCTTTAAATCTTTGTTTGTGAAAGAAATCAGATATCTAGTTCAAAATCGCAGTACTGCGTAGCGAGGAGAAATTCAGAATATTTATTTGAGGGAGAAGGAAAACTTTCGCGCGTTGATTCTGGCTCATCATATTGTGATTGCGCGCATATGCATTAATAATTAATTACGGTAATGGTGCATATCGCATGATTCCGCGGAATCTAATCCTTTCTCGGCAACCAAAACGACCCAATTATTGCAAATTTTTTTATTCGCATAACATGGTGACAAAACGGAAGTTTTATCCATGGGAACGAAACAATTCATTTATCATTGATTTATCTTTGAATATTGAACTCCACTGTCCGTAATGGACAACATTCTATCAAATTTTCTCGCACCACCTTCATTATTTCCGCGAACGCATTGAAGCTGTGATGTATGAAGGTACTTGGGGAACACAGCTCATGGAAAAACTCGCTTCATGCTCAGAGAAATATCCGCCGCATCCTATTTCCTGTGCATTGTTTTCCCCTAACCCTCCGTCTTCCTCATCCTCCTGTCATATCTCCATCACACCACGAGAGGTAACTGTCCCGATAGTGACCGTTAAAAGGTGTGGATGGGAGGGGGAGCTTGGCGGTTGGATGCCATTGCTGCGAGTTGGTCCCGCTTAAATGGACCTTGCGCGGTTGATGTTTCTCGGGGTCTCCTGAAGGGTGGGTGGCTTTGGGAACATTGGATGATTCACGACGGACAATCGGCAGATCCGCAGAGGTCATTTCTATAGAAACAATACACGCATCAGTACATGTATGTGTGCAGCCACATCGCAAACTGTACCTGTCAACATATGCGATCTGTAGTCATAGTGATTTGGCGCAGTTTTTCGCGTTGCTCAATTTTTATAAGATTTTACCTCATGTAGTGTTAAAAATTCATAAATATTTCACCGAATCAGCATATTTTAGTTTTTAATTTTTAATTTAATATTTTGTTTACTTTAATATTTTACCCTCTAATTTAAGTGACTAGGAAAAAAAATTCATGAACGAGGCGTAGTACGTCCTTTGACTCGAGCTTTGGCTTTATAAGACCCTGGATGATTATATATTTTATTTTCAAATTTTTATTCTTATTTTATTATTTTCACTCACCTAGAAAGCTAGTCAGGTGAGTAGCGCGCCTGGCTGTCGACCCAAAGGTCACTTAAGGCGTCTTCCTTGGCTGACGGAGATACAGAACTGATGGCTTGGAATTCGGGAAATCTTAATACAAGTCACGGTTGAATTATGGGAATTGACAGGGTTAAGCGAACAGGCAGAGATGTCCGTATACCAAAAATATGCAATATGAGACACATAAACGATACGGATAGAATTGGTACAAATAGCAGTGGAAGAATTCTACTCGCTTTTCCATTCGTTTTTGATGTACAATTCTGTTGTTTGAAAAAAATATCACCGGTGTCAAACCAAGGCAAGCGTTATGATGGTTTCTTTACAGAAAATGAGCTAAACATATCAATGAAATGAAATTTTTTGGAGGGATTTCTTTTCTGAAATCGACAATATCGAAGTACAAATTAATCTACACTCTTACTTTATTTTATTTCACTAAGGTATTACCTACAGTTTTTGCGGATGACGTGGGAATAATAATTCCTCAAAAAAGAAAATGCAGAGTGACTCAGCTTGGAACAATAGGCATCGTGAGAAACCTTGGACTGATCCTAAGAGATCACAATGGCGCCTAGGGCATCATAATATTTTTATTGCATTTTTTATTAGTTAGGCCGTTTCCCATATCCTTCAAGGCATATTCTACCTTTGCTCTGAATCTCGTTCTCATTTTATTATCGACTGAGCTTAGCTTCTTCCTTTACTCCTTGCTCCCAAATTCTTCTTGGTGGTCCTACTTTCTACTTGGCTGTTCCCAATTCCATATTTTCAAGGGACTTTTTTCATCAATGATTCTTCGTTGATGTCCAACGAAAAACAATCCTTCCTTCAATTCTATTTTATTATATCCTATTCAATAGTCACTCTTTCTATAACGAATTCACTTGGAATATGCTGTTATCTCAAAACCCTGCAGCTTCTTCTCATTGCATCAACATGCAGGCATAGCAATCTAATTTCGACCATTTTACTTGTTCTCCATACTTTCTGGTTGTACAGTATTTTTTCTTCGGCATTAGAGTGATACATTCTTTTCTTTGTCTGGATGTTTATTCAGTTGTTCTATGATATTCCATTTATTTGTTGTATAAACTTAAGACCTTGGTTTGTTCGATGGTTTTTGTCCTATTCGCTCCTCGGCTGTTCGCCGAGGAGCGAAGATATTTGGACTAGATACTCCGGTCAGTATCCAAATATTTTCCTTTGGTTCCCATCGTCAATTACTTCGTCTTCTCAAAATTTGTCTCAACAGCATATGTTGCAATTAGTACCTGTCCATCTGCAAAACTTAATGTATAGACATATTGATTGTCAATCAGCACTCCCATTTTGCAGCATTTTCTAGACCAATTATTCAGGGTGTAATATATGTATATTTTAAATGAAGTTGGTAAAATGCCGAATCCTTGTAATACTGTTTTGGTCGTTTCAAATCCTATGGATATACTCTTTAAGTACATGGCAGGCTTTGGGTCAGTATATAAACTTATAATGACTTTAACAAAGCTTTTTTCAATGCCAGTCTTGCTTAATATATCCACCATTTTAGCTCTCGCTATGCTGTCATAAACTTAAATCTATAAATACCAAATGCGTTTCTAAGTTCTTCGTATTATTCTTTTCTTCGGTTCTTACATTCTGATTTAATATAGGAGCTGGGGTATAAATACAGAATCTGTCAGCTTTCCTCTCTATTATACATCCATTATCTCTTCGTCATTGCTTCAATTATCCGCCCATAAGGTCTTTCAGTTGAATTAGGGGCAGAGTTGTTGTCTTCTGAATACATCACTCCTACTTTTCTTCTTATGATGATTGAATAGTGAGGTGCACATCGACCCACACTCTTATTTAATTTTTATCCATTGAAATAATCATATTCACGGGCTTTCTAAAACACCAGTTACTTAGCTTCTGGAAATTATTATGCGAATTGCAAAATATCCACGGTTGCCGACCCAAATCTTATAGATGCAATTGCCGTTCGAATTTAGCGTCTTCATCTCGGAACGAATTGTTGGATTGGTTAGGGGAATTGCTAAATCGTTGTGCGAACATTCGAAATGGCCGACGTGCGTACAAGCACATTATGATGATATTGCGAGAATGACGATGAGGTATGGGACGGGTAGACGGGAGCGACCCGTCCGTCGAATTCGCTTCCCCCGCGGGTGGATCCGGGTCTGCGGGGAGTGCGTCGCGCGGGAGGTCGGTGATGGATTGATGGGATGGACGTGCTCGCCGCTCGCTTGACCTGTCCACTCCCCCGCCCCAGCTCCCACCTGGTTCCCCCTCCGCCTCCAGGGGAAGAGAAAAATTCACGATGGGATGCAAGGGAGATGAAAAAGGAAACCAAGAACGATAGTTTCTTGCTCCACCTCTTTCCACTCAGCGTCCTCCCGAAGGAAATTACATAATTTTTCCGGGGACGGGCTTGAGCTACCACCGAAGACCGAGAGGAAGGGGGGTTTATTTTTTTTTGTAGCGGTTTCCCCTCTCTCCCTAGCCTGGGGTCAAAGTTCCTCTTCTCCGGGTGAGAAAATTCCGTTATCATCATCGTCTTTATTTCATCTGCCTGCACCTACAGCGTCAGCCGTACCTACTTCGTTAACTTTTATACCTGGTGATCCCACGGGGGTCAGTCTGGGGATTCACGTGAGTGGTCAACAGGTTGATACTTCCTTTACCTGAATTTACTGGATTATTTCATGTTTTGCTCCAATTAAAATTAACCGCAGGAGGTAATTCATCAAAGGAGCATGCACATTCGTGTATTATCAAGAAACATGTAATTTAATTCACAAAATATTTATAGTTTCCCATGTAATGTACTCATATGAAGCTAATGAGATGTTACTGTGGAGGGTCATGAAAAAAAGTAACATGTACAGAAAAGAAAACAAACAAAGTCCCAGGCATGATGGGGCAGGGGAGAGGAATCCGTAGGATGCATGAAAGGTGGATTCAAAGAATTTTTATTGGCGATGGGGTATACAGGGTTCGTCCGGAAAATAAGTGTACTGAGCTCAGGAAAAAAAATTTATTACACTTTTACATATCTTAAGCTAATATTCCTCAAAATAGGACCCTTGTGAGTCGATACACTTGTTCCAGCGGCGTTCCCATTCCTGGAACGCTCCCGCGAAGGCATCATCGGGAACCTCTCGAAGACACGTCGTCACGGCCTCTTTGACGGCGTCCAAAGTCCCGTATCGCGTTCCTTTCAAACTCCTCTTTATCTTCGGGAACAGAAAGAAGTCCGGTGGTGCCAAGTCCGGGCTGTAGGGCGGGTGCGGCAGCGTTGCCACGCCGTGCTTGGCCAAGAAGTCCGACACGACAAGCGCGGTGTGAGACGGCGCATTGTCGTGATGCAGCCGCCAGATGTATTTGATCGCTGGCCGGACGCGGGCGACTCGTTTTTGAAGATTACACTGCTCTGCTATCATCCGAACACTAAGACGACGATCAGAGTTCAGTACATCGCGAACTTTTCGCACATTTTCGTCGGTGAGTGTCGTTGATGGGCGTCCAGGCCGTGGTTCGTCGTCGACCTCTTCTCTGCCCTCCACAAACATCTTTTGCCACCGAAACATCATGTTTCTGGACATGGCTGACTCCCCGTCAGCCTGGTTAATCATACCGACAGTTTCGGTAGACGATTTCCCAAGCTTTACCGCAAATTTGATGGAATAACGCTGCTCCAAAAACTTCGGCATCGCGTTCCGTGACGTGGGTCGAGCGTGGAGGTTCGCGTTAACAGAGCTCCTCACTACACCACAGCTCAGAGCCGACTGCCTTTTTCAGCGTCGCTTGCCAACATACACCCCTCCAATCGCAGCCCGTCAGAGCGGTGCTGGACGCGCCTGGAGCGGCGGGAAAAAATCAGTAGTCAGTACACTTATTTTCCGGACGAACCCTGTATATACCCGCCCTCTACTATGTATGCCTTCACCTGAAGATGCCACGCAGTGGTGAAACCATGGTCGTCTGAATAAAGTGTAAATGTGGATTGCTGTGTTTTCTTTCTTTCTATACGATGGAAAAATTCCACAGAGTAACGGCTAAAACAGTCTCTTATATTGGCGATGGGGTGTTGAAAACTGTGATAAAAGGGAGAACGTCAGGTGAGCGAGATAGAAGGTGGGGAAGGATAGGAATGAATGAATGTGGATTGAATGTAAGCGGAATTGAGGAAGGGTTTATTCAAATTCGGGGTTTCAGGTGTTGTCTTGTAACGCGAAGCCAAGAAGCGTAAGGATGTCAAGTTAAGTGTCCATCCAAAACCTACCTTAAAAAAATTGGACTACCAAATAGTAGCTCATATGCAGTTTCAACATCTGGGAAGCTATTCATGCACAGCCTATCTGGTAAAGAATACACGCTGGGAAATGCGCGAATTTCTGGTGAAAGGGTGTCCGAAGGCTTCGACCCGGACTGGAATCCTGGACTCAAGTCAGAAACACTCTTCCCACAGTTAAGGGACTCCGTTAAAAGTTACTGTCACGGTATCTTCCGAAGTTTCTTGGAATTCGATTTAAGATTGCTTGGATTTTAGATTTCTATTCATTTGTGGGACAAGCTTTAGTTTTCAATATAAAAATTCATCTTTGATAGCCTGTTTATGGAAAGACATCGCTTTGAATAATATCTGAGTGTGATTTTGTCAGCGATAAACTCCATAGCTACCTTAATGCATGCATCAATAATTTAAATAGGCTATTGTATGTAGTCGAGAGTTAATAGAACAGCTATAGTGAGGCGGAATTGAAACTATGGATATTTCCGTCTTTGACTAATCAGAATATAATATTTTTGTAAACGTGAGGAGAAACTACAAGAAAAAGAATATTTCTCGGTGTGGAGTGAATCGCGAAAAATTACCAATCTGTTCCCTGGAGAGACAGGGTAATTTACTGGATGTAAACAATAGGCAAATGAAATAAGCGAGGAAAACGGGACTGAGTGTACGGCACAAATTTCCCTGAATGAGTGAACGAAAGTTTTCATGTCTTGCTGCGATTTCAAGGGGATGCGTGAGAATAACTTCTTTGTTTGAAACTCGACAATTACGAAGAAAAATTAGCCGAAGGTACGTGAGGGAAGGAAAGTTGCGACGAGGAAAAGCTTCATCGTGGAAGAGAATCTCGCGATTTGGCACGATTCCGGGAAAAAAATTTCGGATTTCCGAGGACTAGGATCTTTGCGGAAAAAATATTTTTTTTAAATTTTATTTTTTATTATTGTTAGACGAAGCTCCGAATGATCATAATCGGGGATCGAGATGGTGCGGGGGCTAACGTACTGGCTTCCCACCCTGAGGGCGCGGGTTCAAATCCCGGCGGTGTGGAATATTTTTCAGAGGTATCTCGATCCCTACTTGAGGTGCTTTGTGGAGGGCACTTTGAGTGAGTACGCCGTCCGTCGGATGGGACGTTAAGCCGCGGACCCCTTGGCGCCTTTCGTAAAGAGTAGGCTAATGCCGACGCCGGGTTTCTCTCCACCCTTCATCCTTTCCTGTCCTTCCCCTATGGCGCAAATGACCTTAGCTGTCGGTCGCCTCCCCTCAAAACTACTACTACAATGATCATAATCTACGGCTGCTTGGTAATCGGCCTCAAGCCGTTATCATTGTGCTTTGAGAAATTATTTCAACGATCCTATGAGCCCACCAACAACATTCAGAACTAATTTTGCAATGAGTAAAGTAATGAATATGTCGAGAAAAGGTAATCATAATATCAATCATATCAGTATGAAGTAGGTACGAGGAAATGGTATGGTTGAAATAGTCTAAGATAGGGCTGCGGCGTAAACTAACTGAATCGCTTCATCTTTGAAGAACGGCTACACTGTATACTATACTTAATAAGATTAATTGTACAAAGTAGGTTTCGTTGTATTGAAAGATTTGTACGCGAAATTTCAATTTTTATCAAATTTGTTTTATGGTCGAGGTAGCATGTCATCCCACTGAGTCAGATATTCAACAAAATGCATTTCGGTTTAATTCTTTAAGGGGCCTTACTTTATCACCAATACTATTATTTACTTGATTATTTTTTAGGAAACATTTCATGTTTCAAAAATGACATAATTTTACAGAAAACGACTAATTCCGCCGAAGGTTACCGATTGAGCAGTGAATGTATTTTTCGTCAAAACCGGTCGTCTTCTGTGAAAATATTTTATTGTGAATAAATTTATTGTTCTACAAAAGGATCATTTTTGACTTTAGAGTCATAAATTGTTCTACGAGGTATCATTTTTGACTTTAGAGTCGTAAATTACGCATTCATGTCGGAACAAATCCAGCTAACCCAAGCTGCATGATTTATGGAATACCATAATTTTCTAGGATTCCAAAGGCGTTGCACAGAAAGATTCTGGCTTCTATTTTTCGCATGTGCGAATTAAACATGATGCATAACTTGGTGAAAATCGGGCACTTAATTTCTTCTCGTCGGTCATTCCCTCCATAAATTCACCTCCACTGCTTACGCACATGGGATTTGAAAGCCGTTAGTAAAGAATAAGCCACTCTTTATAATCTACATTCGTTGCTAAATCACGTCAAAAAATGCAAATCTGATGTTTGCTTGGTCCACTGCACTTTCTCGCGGAGACTTTGCGGAGAAGTATATCTCACATTTTTCAATAGGGTCTAATCAGACATTTTGCGTGTATTCCGGAACCACCTTGCCTGCTCATCGGCACCGCAATCGCGAAAATGCAGAGGGGTTTCTCCACCGCGTGCACAAAGTGTAGGTGCAGATATCATCTCCCAATCACGAAACCGGTGAATTATGTTTTCATCAAATAAGTCATCTTCGCTGAGAGTTCGAGGAGGGAAAGAGTGGTCGAGGTGGAGTTCATTATACACTTTTCCCGGTATTTTCCTGCGCCGAAGGAGGAGGAGGATAACCCTCTCATGATTTATCTCCACGGCATCCCTATTAGCGACCGCCGAGGAGGATCGTTAATAATGCGATTACGGACGCGTTAAAATGAATCCTTGGAACTGAGGTCGACGGGGATACTCCTGCAAAGGGTGACCGCGACAGTGCACCTATCCGCGCCGTGGGAAATGAAGGAGACCGAAGGAAAAGAAATTGCCATATGGGGGGGGGAGGAGGGGGGGGGGCAGAGGTGTGGAGAGAGTCACTTCTTTTAATCCCTCGCATTCCGATAGATTCCTCTGACCGAGTTCCCAGGAAGCAACCCTTCCCCCCTCTGCAATCTGCCCTCTCTTTCACGCCCCTCCTCCCTTTTGTGTCCTTCCCTCTCTCCGCGCAGCAAGCCCCTCCGCATCTCCATTCCTTCCCATCAGAGGAAACCGAGCGAGCGAGCGAGCGAGAGAGAGAATGAGAAGGGGTGGCCGGAAAGAATGAAAGGAAACCCCGGAAAATGGGAAGATGAGGGAAAGAGAAAATAAAACGCGATGGAGGAAATGGGTTGGAGATTGAGTCATTTGTTTGCCCCGTCATCGGTTTGTGAAAATTGAGCGGAATACGCACCGCTTAGTCGGAGTGGAAGGAATCCAATCGGAGCGAACGGAAAGGAAGGACTCCGAGGATTGAGCCGTGAAAACGGGGGAAAATGAAAAATTTCACATTTTTACTATGACAGTATTAACACGAACGAAAGAATGAATAAAATCATAGTCTAAGAACTTTTTGTTTCCACAAAGTGTTTTCTAAAGTGTGGTTGAAATAGAAATAAAAACAAACATTACTTAACGTTACTTTAATGTATACCGATCAATTACAGCTATACAAGGTCAGTCCAAAAAAGTAGTATGACTATTTTTTTCGCGGATAGACGGACGGACTGGCGGCGGTTTCTCTGCCTCGGCTCGAAGGAGGAGAGTCTCAGGTAAGGCTGTAGGCCGGTGGCACTTGGATCCCAATCTTTGCGGAGTGCGGATTGTCCTTTTGCGAAACCTCTATAACGTGACCTCGTTACGCTCCGTCATGAAACGGTTATTGGAACAGCGCTAAGCCATTTCATTTTGCGTGAAACTGGGAAAAATCGGGAAAGAGACTCATGACATGCTCAAGGCAGCTTATGCTGATAACGCCATGGCTAGGTCGGGTGTTGTTGAGTGGTACAAGCTGTTTCGGGAGGGTAGAGAAGATGTTCAAGACGCCGAATGTTCAGGACGCCCTTCCAGCTCAAAAAGTGATGAAAATCTTGCTAGAGTAAAGGTATTGTAGGACAGGGATCGCAGATTTGATGTTCGAATGGTTTATAATGAACTTAGCATCCCTAACAAGCAGCGGTGTGTGGACGAACACGGGTGCTACTTCGAAGACTATGGAGTGAATGTATATCAATTCTGGCAATTTTCTTTAAATCGACTCAGTCCTACTACTTTTGGAACAGTCTTCGTATACTATTATATTATACCACGCGTTTATTATCTCCCGAATATGTAATACATTCCATTTAATAACTTTTAATATTATGAAGGAAGAAAATATTAACTTTATTTTATGAGGTCAAAGTCGATTTACGGCATTTTATGGCAAAGTTTATCAGCAATTTACTTGAAGCCCAGCATCTAAAATCCATTGCACATGATTTGGCAGGTTGACTAAATACCCCACACATTAAAATTTCACGCCAACGTTCATTATCAAATTCTCCAAAAGCATATTAATTGTAGTGTTAGGTAAATTAGGCCTCTGGATATACTCAGAATTCTTTTAAAACAAAATAATTATGATTTACAAATAACAATGGCCAGAAAACAAGTTACAATGACCTCAACAACAACAATGATTCATAATACAATGTTGTATTATGCATTTTTACTAATATCTGAACCATTTTTCAACATAATTACTAACTTTCTCCTGATATTCATCGTTTTTGGAATTGGAAGCGAATAGAAAGGCAGTATGAGACAAAGAACCTACCACCTCATGACCGCATTTTGAAGAGAGGTTTCTCAATCGTATTTTTGATTTTACTCCTACCCTCTATTGAATGTTAATCGGAGCAATTGATTCCTCCACTCGTCATCATGTGACATTTAAGATTTAGTAGTTAATCAACTTTCCGATTACAAGAGATGAGCGTCAGCGTAACTTTACTTCGTGTATTACTCATATATATTGCAGGAAGGCCATCATTTAAAAAATTGAAAGAAGTGGAAGTGATTAGGGAGAGAAAAGTAGGAACGTTTCCAGGACTGTCAAGTTGGAGAACCGAAAGGTAACATTCCCTCCCTTCGAGAAACGGACTCCTTTAAATTGTGACGGCGTGAATGGGAAGCCGATTTGAATGGAGTGAATGAGGAGGGAAGGCAACAGGGATAATGAGGCTGCTTAAAAGAAGCGACCCTCGAAGAAGCCGTGGGAAGTGGAACAGAAGATTCTCGCGTTGAATGAGAGTCCTCCGACGGCGACGAATGGGGGAGAATTGGGGTTGTTATTTCTTCAATTTCAATCCCAAGCATTTAATACGGGGGAGACTCGAAAGTTACATTAGTTATCTCTTCCTCCAGTGGCAACCCAGAATTGCAAGGAAACGAGGAAGACTTTGTTTTGTTAAGTTAAGCAGAAAATCGCTGTCATTCTTCGCGAGGTTGATGAAGGCAGGAAGGCACATCAAATTGTTTGTTAAACTCATAAGAAATGGATATTTTTCGCAAAGTGCATAATATTTGATTTGCACGGAATGCGATGCTTAAAGAGGAAAAATAAAACGACCGCAAAGAATTTATGCAATCCAAAAAATTCTTCCGACATCCAGGATGTAGTGCAGATGATTGCGTGGTGGGAAAAAACGGGTAGCAGTTCGAAAATTTCTGCCATTGAAATCTCAGGAGGTGAACTCGATGACAGTGGCGACCTGTTCTAAAACAAAAAATGGTCGAAAGTTGAGGGATTTAGTAAGTTTACCACGGTGGCGATGGAAGCTACTAATCAGAGAGAGATGATCAAGCGTTGTAGTTTGAATTAACGACGCGTCCATTAGTCGCATTGGGTACCTGTTTGGAACGAGACACTAGCGGATTTTTTGTGTGAGTCATTTTGTATTTGTTTTTGAAAATACGTAATAGTTATGTTAAAAATATTGTCGTAATTAAATTTTGTAATTACATTTTTCTCTGAAAAGGCAGATTTGCGTGCGTGTAACTGACGTATTCTGGATGAACTTCAATGATTTATCGAATGATTTGCATAGAAACCCAGGCGTAGCTTCGGCAGCCATCCTGTAATTTTTCTCTTTTGTTCTTCCGCGAAAAAACGAGCAAAGTAAATGTTTTTAATTTATCCTTGATGATATTTGTCATTGAAAGATGTACAACTAATGATTTGATGAGTGAGATTGTAGTATTGAGTCGATGAGTTACCACGAATTTTTAAATTAAATTTTATCGATCCGAGTAGCAATGATGTGTCATTAATCAATGTAGTTCGTGTTCTTGATAATTATTCGTAAAACAATATTCTTGAATGGTTTTGCTTGGTAGTGGAGCTACATTTGTTTATTGTTTAATTTCGTGAAATTTTGAAGAAGGGATTACTCGAGAAATTCAGATTCGTTTTTCACTACAGTTAATTAACTTTGAATAGTTAATCGATTGATCCTTTCGATTTCCTTCAGAATTGCTTCAGTTCTTTAAATTTTTCTTTTGCTCTGATGTCTTTACCTCTCCTTCTGCTTTTGTATTCAATGACAAAATAAATGTACTGTATACGGAAACAAGTTTAAAGATATAGGTCCAGTATTATTACCCAGTGAAAGGGAAACTTAATTTTTTAGCTTAAGTGCTCGACAAAGACCGACTGAAAGTATAATTTTTACGTTATTGAAAGGCATCAACACTAGTCTGTTGACGGCAAATGGAATAATTAACATGTTGGGTAAATAAACATGTACCTGCATGTGTGTTGGGGAATGGGCACATACGTGGTACATGAGAAAAAAGTATTGTTTGTTGGCGAAGGTGTCTGAGCAATAGTCTAGTTTTTATTGACAAGGGAAATTGTTTAAGGTCTAGAAGAAATAAAAATACTAATTTCATTCTTGCGTATAGAAATAAAACAAGTGGCAATTAGTTTTTGACAGTACGTCCGAACGATTCGTGTAGGGTTTCATGTTTAAACAAATTAATGTGAAAGGGGTTTTTAATGAGCATACGTAGTTAATGGAACTTCACATAAACTTGCCATTAAGATGTAGTTGATCGAAGAAGTGTGGAGTAGCGTTCGTTTTCGTCTTGCCAGCTTTACGGTAAATTAATGCTCTGAGCCGGTTACTCAAGGCATCTCACCTTGCAGCGTATAACTTGAGGAAATTGATACTTGTGTTTTAAGCCAATCCATTACTCAGTGATCTTCATTTCATCCAGTGTTAATCCAATTACCCTCCAACTTCTCGATGCCGAACTCTTCTCAATCTTTAGTGATATTTCGTTTAATGATGCCGTTTCTTGATTACAAATGGAAAGTTTTGTTTTTGAGTTTTGCACCTCAAAATTTGATCCTCGTTCCGATATTCATTCAAATAATCCATATTCGAATTATTGCGAGAGGTTACATATGAAATGCGAGCAACAAATAATTTGGTAACCTTTTCTTTTGCCATGGAATTGTTTTCGTAACGTAGCAATATTTTTAAATTAAATGCTCATATCCGCAGGATAGCATATAATGCTATTTAGTCATGGTGAAAAAAATCTTAGTGATATTAGTACCCATTGCTGAAGACTTACCAAGGGTATTCCGAGTTTTGCATTTTGGTGTAGCATAAAAATTTGTTGTATTAATTGTTTTTGGTGGCTTAAGTTTGTCTTTTGGCTCACATATATGTATTCGGCACCATTTTGTTTCATATAATGCTCAAAGAAGAAAGGGTTATGGGCGCTGTTATTCCATACATTTAATTTCAAGATATTCCTAAGTGATTCAAACTTTGGCAAAAGGTTTTCATTTAATTTTTCTAAAATATTACTTCTTTGCGTATACTTAGATTATCATTTACACAGCTCATGTAACTTAGTTAATTTAGTCGCATTCCAAAGTTAATCCACAAACGTAACTAGTGATTGCTTTGTCAGTGAATTTCATATTGAACAGCTAAAACATGATACCAATGCATCAAACTGTGGAAATTCTTCGAAAGCTGAACTCATAAAATCACAACCTAATGCGAGCACAGGAATGCCATGGACATAATTCTTCCACTGGCGAAGGATTCCGATTTATCGACGCATGTGAGCTAGCACTCCCACCAGATTCCCATCTCCTGTCGTCGATAGAAGGAAGGAATACCTTTCGAAAAGTTTTAAAGTTTGAGCTGGGGTCACGCAATCCAGTGCTGTGCTTTTCCTCTCTTGTCGTCTCGTTTCATTTTCCGGTTAATCAAAATAAATCCTTTTTTTTTCTTAAGAGAAGTTTTGTATTTGTCCGTTTCCCCTAAAACGAACCTTCATTTCCCCCGGGCACGCGCTGACTCGAACATAACTCTTTCCCTCGTTTTACTCCCCGCCCCTCCCCTAGAAAGGCATTCACAACCCCACCCGAATCCCATGCATGTCATCCCTTCCCCAATGCAACGCCACCCTGAAAACGGACCAAACCCTCGAAACTACCCATTGACTGACCATTCCCGCCCCAATCTGCCGTCTCTCTTATTTTTTCCGATCCCAACTCGAGGGGTGCAAGGTAGGGAGGGTGGGTAGGCAAGGGCCTCTTGACCCGCTCGCTGCCTAGTCTCTTCCGATCTCGCTACGAATGGGTGAGTGGCAGCGAGTATAAGGTGATATGAGAGAGGTGGGGCCATTGCGTGTGTGCTTGTTTCTGTGATCAGGGGGTTGGTCTCCTTCAGTCTCCGCCTACGCTGTTAAGCGCAAGCCCACCTGGGTTGAGCTCCAATCCGAAATTCCTTGTTTTTTTTTCCTCTCGGCCTTGATGTATTTCAATGGGATTGGTTCGGATTACAAGGGTTCCTTGTTATTTTTTCCCTGGAGCGCCGTTTATTTAATCGATGTCCGTATGGGAACATATATTAGTTGATTTTAGAACCACTCGATTTTTATCGTAGGTAATATAAAAACTACGATGGCTAGGCAATTGAATGACGTTGAGGAAGAAAAACTCATCTTAGGCATCTGCAGCTCGAACGAAAGGAACATCGGTTTAAGAATCTAGCGAAAAGGTGTAATTTTATATATGCGCATGAATTTCTTAATAATAAATGTCAGAGTACAAAATTCTTAAGGTGCGAGTACTATAGTACGACATGTGTTGGGCATTAGACTAGAGAAACGCTGGGTTATTTGGGTGTCTTGAATATTGTGTATGTATAGACACATCGTTCTACATATCCTGTATACCTGACATACGTGTAAAGGGATATTGATTTTAAATATTCCCATTAACTCCGCATGCATGAAATCGAGAAGCAGCGAACTCCTGGGAGGCTCAACATTGCAACACAATGTAACATTTGATCCAAGTTTTCATATTACAGTATTCAATATCCAGTGATGTGGCGTAACGTAGATCGCTTTGAAGCAAGGTTCGTGATTTGTTTGCTGGGGGCACATGTTTTCAAATGGCGAAGGCTTAAGTTCTGAGTTGGAAGCCATGTTAATTGTTGTCCACACCCACTCACTTCTTGGTGAAGAAGTTTTTTTTTACTCGTATTTTCGTGTCAATTTGAAAATTTGAATACTTTCAATCGAAAGCGGGTCAGTGTAATATTATTTTTGAATCCAAATCTTGATTGAACCATAGATTTAAAAATAATACTGGTTTTGCCATTTAGGAATTATTAAAGGTTAGAATGTGCTAAGCAAGGAATGGGCAACCAATACTCATTAAATAGAATTGAAGCCAAGATTGAATGATTGAAGAAGTGAGGTTTTTACCCCACATTATACACTCCTCTTGCCATACTTCTTCCGCAAAATGAATGCGAATTTGAAATGAAGATTTGATGATACGGGAAGTGCATGCTGCGATGATCTTCGAAACTGGGAAGATGAAAGTTGTAAAAAAAACTTCAGGATGATAGAACTGTAGAAGATGTAACTGTATTTCTGAATGGGAAAATTGAACTTTGAATCTACTTGGGTCTTATTTACGACTGATTTGAGAAGCATCGCATTCAACTTCTAATCTCAAGTTCACCCTCGTTCGATGGGCTTTTTACCCATCATTTAAGATTCTCATTTCCGAAGAATTGGACAGGTCTCTCTCATATTACTTTATAAGAGCTTTGGCTGCAGGATGTATTAAAGCCTTCTTCGATGTTTCCTTCTCACGCAACATATTTTACTCCTCGAATACCTCCTATTGGTATGCGTTTGGAATGGGATGGAATTGAGATCCATAAACGGATGTTCGAGCGTCGAATGATTGGCGTGACCCAATCTACTTTGAGTAAAAACTGAAATTGCCCGGGGTTTAAAACCGTCGCGTGTATCGGACCCAAGGTTTACTCATTATTATCCTCGGACGAAATAACTGCTCAAGTCATTTCAGGTAAAAACATTTCGCTCGCAAGGATCAAGTCAAAAATATAATAGAATTGTTTCTTTTATTTGATGACGGCTGCTCCTTATGGAGGACATATTTGAGAGACTTGGAGCAATGTGAACGGCGGGAATGGTGGAATTTACAAGAAGAGGTAAAAAAAAATTATCTCGATAACTCGCCACACCACCACGGTCAATGAATCATTCGAAAATCAGACACAAATCAGAAATTCACTCGAGAGGAAAAGTGGCCTCCGCCACAAAAGCGAAATTGAAAAAAATTATGATCGAAAACTTAGTAAAATCTGGGGGGAAGTTCTCACCGGATTTGAAAAGGCTGTCAGCTGAAGAGGTGAGGTGTGGACAAAGTAGTGGAGGCCAAAGAATGGTTCATTCCTGAGATAACCATCTCCCAACCCTGAAACTCCTTTGAAGTCGGCCTCCCTCCCATCTCCAGTTTCACGTACACATTTCTTTCTCCCTCTCTTGAAATTTTTCCATCCGCTCGCTCATAACCCCTTGCTCAACTCCTCCGCTCGACGGCCACCCCAATCTCCACTTATCTCCTCCAGTCATTTAATCGGGTCTTTTCATCTTCGTCCCCTCCTCCCCACAGCCGCGCCTTCACCAGCATCCCTACGACCCCTCTCCCTCTTATCCGGCACCACCTTGAACCAAAACCCTGCCGACCTCCCTCACCCCTTCCGGTTCCCATAACATTGCACTGCGGCGAAGCGTTCTCCTAAATCCGATTCCCCATCTTCGCAGGCCGCCTTTGCCCGTGGAAACGTCTCTCATCCGAGGACGGATCCCCCACGGATTTTCCGTCAGAATGACTTGCCGGAAAATCATTTTCCCTCGCCTCCTACTTCTTTTTATTAGCTCCCCCATCACCTGCATCTACTCTCGCGGAAGGCTCCAATACGCGCGGGGGGTTGGGTCTGTAAGAAAGTTCGTCTTGAGGACGGGTGGCACTCCGCCTTCAGAGGAATTGGGAGTGGCTTGTTTAATACTCAAATATACGCGTACACATATGTCCTCGCGCGTGGAAGAAGGACGTTAAAAAAATAAATTAAAAAAAAGGAGAAGATGGGTGCGCGTGTATTGATTTCACGACAACAATGAGTGAGCCTGTTTGTCGCTATAAGCCCTTCGTGTACCTTCTTTCATCACAAGACAACCGAAGCTGTCGAATCCCTTAAACGGTATGTCAAACAACTAATTTTTACCTTCGTCATGCCCTCCCCATCATCCTCTTAACCTCTCATGATCTCGCGGGCGGAGGTCGGCCCCCATAATTTGCCCGCTAACGCGCGGTTTATTTGTTCTCCTGCTCGCCCAAAGAGGAGGATCGTCGATCATGAGGAACTGCTTTTCTTTTTTTATTGTGCCTCATTTTCGTCGTGTCCCCTCCACCACAGTCCGTCGTCGTCTGTGAAAGGGTGAGGATGAGTTTCAGTAGAATCACGGATCAAAACGGCGGAGGGGACGCCTGAGGGCTTTCGACAGGAAGTGGGATTGCCATCCGGCCAGGATCAATCGCTAATTCTCGTGAATGTGAGGTCTGGTTCCGGATCCCGAACCGCTCCTTTGGGAATAATTTCCACGCACATCTCCAGCGGTGCTAACCTTCCGCAGGGCAGAGATGCAGACTAACTAACACCTTCCCGTCGTCGGCAGCATTAACCGTAATCCACCCTGCATTCTCCTGGTAAAGGATGTCGGTTTAGGTTTACAAAAGACCGGGTCAGATCTGGTCAAAGCCAAAGCAACTGGGCCGATTAATGTTCCAGTTTTCAAGGAGAAAATTTGCAGTTTTAGGTTGTACTAGTTTTTCAACTCGGGAGATATCAAGAGTTGAACTTTGGTGAAACACCGTTTTAAATGATCGGAAAGTTGGTTCTAAACGATTTGGAGCTGCGTTTCCAAAGCTATTCTTTGGATGGATTATATAATGTCTTGTTAAACTGAAGGTAAACTTCGACCCGCGGTTGAGGCCAAAACTCTGTTTTATGACCACTAGTTTAGTTAAAACCTACCGTTAAACAGCTCGATAACTGACAGACGATGCTACTACAGTTATGATTTTCACATTTACTAATGAGAAATCTTTTTTTATCGAATCGGATTTGTTGATAATCTCCAGGTTATGTTAAAGGTCGCATTGACTAACGATTAGATTTAACGAGACATCAAATCGGGCCTAATCAAAACAATCAGATTAGAAACCAAATAAACGCTAGACACTATAGTTTATTTAAATCTATTTACACGTGTATTTTGAAAATTGTTGAATAATTACTTAATAAAAACGCCATAAACTAATTGTTAAAGATGACGCTACATATGTGTGGATGAATTACAATGGTCCCTGATGGTCTGAAATGAACATTTAATTTTTAGGGAAAAAAATAACTGTAGAATGTGTTTACGAAAGGTGAACCAATGTTATTTTACGTCAATATTGGGACAACAGTTGTCAATCCGGCACTTTTTCCAACCAACTATAACAATCCCGAACCATTTTTGAACTGAAATGTAGAGGAGGGCTAATCTGTCATTTTGGTAGTCAATCGGGTATGGGAGCGTTGATGGTCTGTTGCCGCTCGGACTCCCCTGAGTTCCAATCCAGCACTCTCCCCCCCTTTCCCCAGCTAAAATCCAAGCGGTGTCATTGTATAATTACCAGGATAACAGTGGCAGCCATAGGGGACAGAGGAAATGGACTCGGCGACTATAACCTGAATGTAAGAACACTGCATGCTTCGTGTCGCATAGTACGATGTGAGCATTTAGCTGTGGATACCAATTGACCACTATATGTAGTATCGGTGGGAAGTTAAAGCATTAGACCTGTATTGATTGATCTAATGTGATGATTTGATATTGCAACGTTCTTATAGTGCGCCGAATATTGCAAAATTCATAATCACGAAGAGTAAACATTATACTTATCGGATTTTCCCAAGTATAAATTGGCTTCCCATTGAAACGTCTCTTGGCGAGGAGGGAACGAGAACGGAGAGATGATGAAACTATTTAGTCTGTCCTTATTGAAACGGTATTTTCAAAATATGACACCCTAGAGACGGTCGCGGAAAAAGCGAAGAAAAACAATTGGAGAAAAATTGAATTGTGTAAAATATTCAAGGCTTCCTTCGCCGAATCGAAGATGACAGAGATAGAAAGAGATAGAGGGATAAAGATAGGTGAACTGAATTTTGGAAGCGAAAGGAGTTCTTCCTTGGGCCCCAGTTTGTGATCTCGGCAGACTCATGCATCGGCGTGGGCGTGTCTGGTAGGTCGTCGCGACGTCCTCTTCAGGGTGAGGCAGGCGATAGAGGCTTCCCAGGGAAACTTAAGGGAAGGCATTGTGAGCTTCAGCCGAGGAGACTGGATCGAAGCGGACAAATTGGGCGGAGGAGGGAGTAGTTGAAGGAGGGGGAGAACGACGGAGGGATCGAGTATCCTGGTGGAGCGAGGGTCGGGTGGGCTTAGGACCCCTAGGGAGAAGGAACTCTCTCGGAGGCTTCCCTGTTCCTAACGCTGCGGCGGAGGGTGTGGTCAATTGAGAGATGGGATATTGGGGTGTCTTGACCCGTCAAAGCCGTCGGGAATCCTTCCCCCACAACGCTGTTTCGAGGGATGAAGTATGAACGGACACCCAGGCTGCGGTGGCGAGAGAATGGGGAAGATCGGAAAGGACAGAGAAGGAAATTTCAAGGTAAATTGAATATAATCCTAGCTTAAAAAAGAATAAAAATATATTCGAGTATATATTTCCGCCTGTTAATATGTGCTGATCTCTTCACAAGTCATTCTTGATACACGTTGAAATCACTGGAACGGTTTCATGGTAATATTTGGTAGAATTTAATAATGTATTTCTGGGTATATCTGGAAATAATTATGTAGCAGAAAAGTATTTTTCATTTCACAACTTTCGAATTAGTTTTGTGATAGAGCCAGATTTATTATACATTATTTATTACACTCGTAGTTAACGGGCACATGCAATTTAATGTGAGCAAAAAAATGAAGAATAAACATCCTCGGGGAATGAAAAATGTGAGCAGGTGAGGGAGAGTGGGGAAACGGGGCTCTCTATGGTGTTTGGCGGGGGAAATACTTCTTTCATCCCGCGTACCGCCTTCGTTTTGTGGACCCCGTCGCGGCGTTTGGGGTAAGGCCCTCCCTCACAAAACAAGAGGGAATGAGCCAGGGAGATTGGGAACCAGGTGGCATGGCGTCAATCACGGGGAAACGCGTGGGCAGGTAGGATTCAGTTTGGGGAAGCGCGGCGGGTTAAGGACGGGAACGGGTGTAGATGGGAATCGGGAGATATTCAGTGCGTATAAACCGAAGGCCGAGATGGAAGGAGAGAAAAAAAAAGAATTTGGGGAGGAGAAGCGATAAACATGGGTGGTGGGGCCGGAATGTGACGGGGAGAAAATATAGAAAGGAATCCCTTCTACTTATTGCTTCCACTGACGGACAATCGAAGGCGATGCAATCCTCAGGGGAAGCTTTGATTAACATGTTTCACCGGATGGAGCCGATAGATGTCCATGGTAGTCAGTTCATTATATCGGGACGTATCCTCGGAAAACTCTCCCTTCGTTATTTGAGCGATCGTTACGAGGGCTTGCGTACGTGATCATAGATGAAGATTACATGGGTGTATAGATATATCAGGGATTTACAACCTAGGAACCTTTTCTCAAAGCAACCGGGCGGTGTTTTTAAGTCTTCTGAAGAATCATAATAATAACATAGGAAATTCCAGACCACATATTTTGTAAATGTAGATGTATACATTTTGGGATAGGTTTATTGCCTTTATATGGGCCCGTAAGAGCAAATTTTAAAGAGTAATAAATTGATCTCTAGCTTTCGAAACAAGACTCCTAATTTTAGATGATGTGAATTTAGACCTCTCGATACCCGTAACCATGAAAGAGTCCCTGTTTATAACCACACAAAGAAATCATAAAACAACTAGTGACGACAACATCGTAAATTGTAAACGATCTATGGCAAGTGTTGAATAAATTGCAAATCACGTCATAAAAGTCCAATGGTGAATTTTCTTAATCTTTTTCCAATCCCAGAATCCGTTAGCCAATCTTGTCAAGTGTCTAATCTGCCACTGCTAGCACACTCACAATGTGCAACCAAAACATTAGCATAGTCTGTCATTTAATTTGAGTAACTTCCATGTGTTACTCCCATTTTCGAGTGATAAATCACCACAGTAATCAAACCGAAGGTTGGTTTGATAGGTAAGGGTAGAGCTTATCCGATACTATGCCCAACGACGTGTGAAATTCACACATCAAGGTAGGGGAGCAAGTTCCTTTCCCTCCGCCGCTCATGGTTTCCCAGAACACTCTGGTACCCTAAGCATCCCACAGACTATTGGGTGAAACTGAGGTTACCCAGAGGCATCCCCTGGTGTTGAACGCGAGTGCAAGTGATTAAAGGAAGGGAATTTTTTTTCCATTTGGACCTTCAATATTGCCGATTATTATGATAGGTATTAAAAGATTGAATCATAAAATCAGAATGAACTCTAGTTAACGATTGTCAATCATGAAGCTATTAAGAAGCCTTGAAATTTAAATCGATTTTCAAAGCCATAACGACATAAACGCGAGTGAGAAAGTTTAACAAATTTGAAAGGGTTTTATGGTTATAAAATGATGGAAATAAAGGCAGGATTCAATGTCACGACCATCCCGAACATTTAACATATGACAGCGCCGCTCAAATTTTGTTGCGTTAGCTATCAAGTATTACGATAATATGTGTATTTCATCCGCCTAAGTGTTTTATATAATAAAATTTAAATGAATTCATCATAAAATATTTCTTAAATTAACCCATATTAGACAGACATGGCCGATAATGCGATAATTATTAATGTATAGGACTATTGATGAAGGTGGCTATCAATGGTCGCCTTGATAAGGTGCGATAAGGTATTCCTACTATATGAAAAATATTTGAACGAAGGTTGATGAAAATATTAGCGTAATTACAACACTAATGAGCTCACATAATGTTGTTTTAATCATAAAAATATGCGTAGCGACTTATGTTTGGCGGTAATGAGCGAATTTCACGTTGTTCATCTGCGTTCTAAGCATTAATTTCCGGGGGATCGAGATGGTGCGGGGGCTAACGTACTGGCTTCCCACCCTGAGGGCGCGGGTTCAAATCCCGGCGGTGTGGAATATTTTTCAGAGGTATCTCGATCCCTACTTGAGGTGCTTTGTGGAGGGCACTTTGAGTGAGTACGGCGTCCGTCGGATGGGACGTTAAGCTGCGGACCCCTTGGCGCCTTTCGTAAAGAGTAGGCTAATGCCGACGCCGGGTTTCTCTCCACCCTTCATCCTTTCCTGTCCATCCCCTATGGCGCAAATGACCTTAGCTGTCGGTCGCCTCCCCTAAAAACTACTACTACTACTGCATTAATTTCCGTCTCTTCTGTAGGCGGACAGGGCAAACGACGTGAAATAATCAGCCCTAACCCATCAGACGTCATGCTCGTCTCATGAATTTCAAAACATTTCGCCGCCGCGGCGGCGTCGGGCAGTTGTGATAGTTACACGCTTTCACCTTTGTTTGGATTCGGTGGCCTCGTGGGACGTGAGATAGGGCAAGGTGGCCCGTCAAAAAGGAAGAAGGGAAAACGCACAAGCAAACAACAGACACTGAGAAATGTCCATCCTAGGAAATGTAGGCTATCATAGTGGCTTGGCGGTTTGGTGGCGGGGGGTGGTGGAAGGGAAGAGCGCGGGGGAGTTCCGCGCGCGCGCTTTGAGCGGTTGAATTCGCCGCTTTTAACGGGTTCCCTTGGAGATGACAGGAGATGCACGAGGTTAAGACATATTAGGGATTTCGTGGGGGAGAGAAGTATAACGCAGGGTGGCGAATGGGGAATTGTGCACTCGGATCCTCTTGGCGTGGGAATATTCTCCTGCGTCGCTAAGATGGGAGGAATGGTCGGGGATGCTGAGGGGAGAGGATGTGCGAGAATGAGGAGTCGACAGCTTCGTGAAAAACGCAGAAGTCTTAGCACAAGGAGGGAAAAGGAAGTGGCGAACCTTAAATTCGAAGTTAGACGCCCCTGGGATGAGTACTCAGGTGACTTTGAATATAAACGCATGTTTGCAGAATAATGTTTGCCACGAAGTTAAAATGAAATGTGCCGTAATTTGGGAATCGAGAGCTGAATGTTTTGTGGTATATTGAAGGAAAATCGAATCGAATGGTTCCAAAGTTTCTCAACTTGTTACATTCTTTTCCTATGCTTGACACGTTTGCCATATAGAATTGAAGGAATAATTTTGATTTGCCATTATATCTTATCTCGAGTATCTTGTCTCGAATATAATTTTCTTAGCAGCCAATTGAGATTTGGATACCAGCTATGATTTATGATCTAATATGGAATTATGTTAATAGGAGGAATATCGGCTTAAGTGATAAAAAATATACCAACAAATCAATTTTGAGGTACGCAGAAAAATTAAAATATTCCTAAAGGTTCACTTCTGGTTGAGTCTATTTCCCTCTAAGTACTTACGGTGTTCGTACATGTTTCCTGACGTAGTGTATTGCCTTTGATTCATCTTATTTCTAGTACTTCAAATGTGGAACATGATCTTTATCACTGTAATGAAGACGTCCTGTCGTTCAAAAAAATTGCAAGAAGGTCAAATAACGGTGTTTGGTAAAATGTATGAAATTAAACAAGAGTTTAAATGCCTTTTTAAATGGAAACGAGAGGAGGGAAAGCAAAACGTAGAAGAATTCTGATAGAGTTGCTTCGGCGTGCCGAAGAAAAATATCAAGTTTAGAGAAATTGAGGAGCGCCGACAGAAGAGGAGCTGTCGGTGAATGGAGTCACCCTTCCGTGGGAATCCGAGGTTCTCTACCTCGGAGTGCTGATGGACCGGAAACTCCTTTGGAACGCCCAAGCGCGACGTGTCCGAGGGAAGGCCTTCGCGGCGCTTAACCGGCTTCGGCCGATTATTCGTCCGGGGGTCCTGAGCTCGGAAACGAAGCGTCGACTGTACCGAGCGTGCGTGTTGCCTGTCATCACGTACGCAGCGCCGGTATGGTCAGGAGTGCCGAAGTCTACCCTCGCTCTCATCCAAGTGGTGCAGAACTCTGCGCTACGGTGCATCTTGGGATGCGGGCGCTACGCCCGCGTGGAAGAGATGCACCAGGACGGGAACATGGAACCTCTGAACGTCCTTCTTCCGGAGCTGTCTCGAAGATTCTTCGAGAGGGCTGCGGATTCAGACGTCGCCACCATCCGACGCCTCGGAGAGATCCAGGTTTCAACGTGGGACCGCTATAAGCGCCCCATTGCGAGCATGGATCGCCAAGATGCCCTCCCAGCGAAGAAGAGGCCCAGGCTTCAGTAGCAGGGATCGCCAGAACGCCGTGACAACGCAGAAGACGACGCCCTGCCTTAGAAGCCTAGGCGGCTGGAAAGGCAACACAGTGGAGCCCCGACCGGAGTAACGGGGGTCCGTCCACGAGAATTGGTATGCATTAAATCAGGTAATGATAATAAAGATTTTAAACGAACTTCTATGCATGAGAAAATTAACATAGCAATACAGAGAAATTGACATTATCCAACAGAGAACTTCATTACAATTGCAGAATATAAATGGCAGGGTAATAGTGAAGTAGCACTAAATAACATATATATGGCGTGCGCACGTATTCATTATAAGGCGTGAATATTAGCTGAAAGAGTTTCATTGCATTAATGATTTTATGGCATGTGAAGCTCTGTCTCGAATGAGTGTGGATGCTCTTGGTCGTACATGGCCCGTATAATGATTCTTCCGATGATCCGCTATATTTCATTCGACCTCCAACCGTGGTTAGCCTTGGGTAGACATCGATTGAATTTTATCGCACGCCTTCAGAGATTCGCTTTGGGAATTTTTTAAGCTGTGATCCGTGTTTATAGATTTTTCTTCTTGAAAATTACGGCTAAATATTTGAACCCATCCTCAGATTATACTTCAATAATTGTGGCGATATCCACAAATATTTGAAGAAGCATAAATTCATGAAATTATTGGAGAACACATGTATATATCTATATTTAGTAATAGTAATGAGAGTAGAACGTTTTTTAGCGAATTATTAGGAAAGGAATTAAAAAAGATAGCTGTTATCATTGAGTAGCGTGGAAAATCGTATCCTGAGAATCTATGTGCTGAAAATGTTTAAGTAAAATATAAATTTGGGCTGGCAGGCTCATTTTTTTATGGGATTACTAAACTAACAATTTTTCCAATCATATTTAAAGTATACTAATACTTTAAATATCCTTGAAAAATATGACCGAGTAGTATGTAGGAATTACTGGTCATTTTCATTTCACGTTCATATTTTTAATTACCATGCTTGAGAAAACCTTAATATAGGCTCGCAACGCGTCCTTGGTGACTGTGCCCCACTGGAGATAGGAGTGATGCTAATATACATTTTTTTCTGCTTCTAGAGTGAAAAAATCACAACAATCTGAGTGTTAATAACAGAATGGTATTTCTGCTCTAAAATCTTTCATTGACTTCAGAAATCATCTTTATCAACAGAATTCCAATCCTAAGCTTCGTTTATTTTAGTTTCCGTTTTTCTCTATTTAGTGTTAATTCCTCTTTCAATTTTTGCTTCTATTTTGTTTCTATTTAATATACTGTGCCTCAAGGTGTGTCTAATCTATAAAACTCTTCTTTGCCGCCGAATTCCCCTTATGATTCTTTTCTCTTCTGCTCTTGCGCCAACAACAACTTACTGGATAAACTTCCTCGTTGCTCACTTCGTCTGCCCCTTCAGCATTCCCCTCCATCACCACGTTTTAAAGGTTTTTCTTATATTAATAAAGGTTTTAAATATCTCTCTGGTCCACTTTTCACTTATCCAGTCCTATGCTACTTATCCGTACAGTGCAATGTTTCAAATGAACGTTATGACGACCTGCTTCCTTGTTTGTAACTTCAGGTTCTTTGGACATAGTAGTTACATCTTGTTTGTGAGATCTCTTAGATATACGTTGCCTCTTCTAGATATGCGTTGAATAGTGCCGGCGAGAGTTCGCATCCTCTCCTTCCGTTTTTCATTTGCATAGTCGTTACCTTATTCTTGTATACATGATCGATTAGTCAGTCTTCTGCCGTTGTAGTCTATTCCACGCGATTCTTGTATCTTAAACATCTTGTTTTATTCGACATTGCCAAAGGCTTTATCCAAGCCTAAGAATTCCTTATACATAAAAAAGCTTATACCTAGCAATACGTAATTCGGCCAGTACCCTCAATCAGAGTATTGCCCCGCTTGTTCCTCGGATTTTCCTGAATCCAAATTGGATTTACGTAAGGCTTTCTTCTACCAATCCTTTTTTCTCCTTTTATCAATCCTTCTGTTTTTTAGCTAATTGTCCGAGTAAGTATTTTTAATCTGTGAGACATCACAGACATGACATTCTGTGTTCTTCGCATTCATCTGTTCTTGGTTTATTGTCATCATCTCCGTCTTCTCGACTGCTCAGATGGTTTTCCACTTTCGTAGTTATCTTTGATCATTTCAAGAAGAGTATCCTTCGCTTTGAACGCAAGTGCCTTGATTATTTCTCCATGTATTTTGTCAACACCTGGTGCCTTATCTTATCTTTCACGGATCTTGACGAATTCGCTTCTGACTATCTCCGGAAGCCTTTCGCCCGTCTTTTATCATGATTTTTCTTTATTTAAGTGACCCCTAAGTGTTTTGGACCTTTGGTAGAGTTCCTCAATGCACTCACTTCTCCTATCTCTTCTCAATTGCTTAATCATTCATTGGTATCTTAATGTTAATATCGCGGACGTTGTGGGAGTTTTTTTCTTTCCTTGAATGGTGTCTTCACCAGTTTTATCAGTGGTTACGCTGTTCCCTTCTTTATGCTTTCATTTATTTCCCCGCAGCAGCTTTCTATCCATTCTTACTTGGTCTTCTTGCATTCTTGTATGATTTGGTTCCACAACCGTTTATAAAAGGATTCCTCAGTTTCATTTCTTGAATTTTTGTATTTTCTTCTTGCTTCTACGGACTTTCTTATTTTAGCTGTTATCCATAGCCGTAAGAAAAATTTCGTATACATTTGTAGTTTGAGCTTTCATTCCTAAAACTAACGTTTAAAATTTTAAGAATATTACTTTTTGCATTAACTGGTTTGAGCTGGTTGAGTTTCTTGATATTTTCAATGTTTTTGAACCGCAAATCTTATTTAATTGATTTTTGCGTCCAATTTTAACACATAGCACAACGTGAAAATCAGTTTTGTATCACTGGTTAAAAAAAAATACTTACGTGTACCCCAGGTGAGATCGAAACTAACCGCCGACCCCTCAGGAGCTTCCAAGAAATGAAGGAAATCAAAGAACACCGAAAGCGAAAGGGAAAAAGGGCCATTGGGGAAGGAAAGAGGGCTGGCTCTCTCTCAGATTAGTTGAGAGGGATAAGGGTGAAGGAAGCTGTGGGAGCGTGAGCGTATGGCAAAAGAGGGTGTTTGGAAGAGGGCAGAGAGGAAGGGTAGGAAAGAGAGCTTTGAAAAGATAAACGAGTGATGTTGCTTGGAAGTGGCCTGTCTGTCAGCGAAGGATATGGCAAGGCAGAGCGAGGGAGTGGCAGGTAGAGGAAGGGATCCTACGGAATACTATAGAGTAAGAAATGGAAAGGCGGAGTGTGTTACCGAGTCAGCCCCGCCAACGACTGACATTAAATTATCCATAGCATACAAAAAAAAACATAAAAATTGTTTCTAAAGCCGAGGTAAGTTCATGTTACAATTATGGCGATGTTGGTTCAATTTGTTCTTTCAGATAAAAAGTCGTAACAAATGGTGTTTGCAGTATTGTAATCATTATTGTCCTATTAACTTGAGGTATTCTCTTTCCACATTTTAAGAATTGAATATTCAAAAATGCGTACAGTAACAGAAAAGTAATGGATGATTGGAATCTATAAAATGAAGTAGATGTCATCACTGTTATTGCGAAATTCAGTTTACTTTCATTTTCATACAAAGTAAAGAATAGCTCTAAAGAACTGAATATTTAAACCTAACAGAGTACAGTCACGCTACCTAGTGCAATTAAAAATGGAAACGCGAATAAAAAATACACGTGGCACGTTAGTTTGCCTACAAAAAAGATCGTTGGTGGTGATTAATAAATAAAACTGTCATGAGTCAAAACGTAGAGGCGGGGAAACGCCAATGGAACCCACGCAGGTAAGCAAGCACGTATCCGTCCTTGGTTTTCTCACGAAGGTCACACTCATTGAATTCATATTCAAGAGGTATTTAGCTACGGAAAATATAGTTATGAAGAGGCCGCAGATTTTTAACAGCTTAATGTTACTTCATTGATTTAATCATTAATATATGATGTAATAACTTGTATCATATTGAAACTCGCCAGAAATGCGGGGTGCGGCTAGTATGAGTATATTTTTAAAGTGTCTCAAAATAAAGAAGAAAGAGACTTACTACTTTTCGAAAATCAAAAGCAGAAAGTTTCTTTGCAGCGCTTCATCGCGATATTGGTAAAAACGGCATGTTTGAATTGGATTAAACATTTCTGCATTCGTAAGCCCTGAGGCCAATGTTACTTTTTTCATGCCCACGTAGAGAAATTTCATCACGTCCACCGCTCTGATTGATATTCACGAAATTCGAACAAATTGGTTTTGAAAGTCTTCAACCATAATTTTCAGATAGTACTGCAGATGCATACGGTTCCCTAGGTTATCAATGCATATGCAAAGAGGGAAACTTTAACGTTACGGGAAATGTGGAGGATTCATGCCGGAAGATATGCTCCTCAGACAGATAAAAGTGATACTTCGTTTTGGTGAAATAATATATCCTGCATTGGGGATTGACGAAATTTCTTTTTTAAGTTTTTGTGAGCCGATAAGCTAGGCTTGAAATAGTTTGTTATCACAAACAAATGTGAAATAATTTGTCATCATTATTAAGGTCTAAGATGGGATGCGTAATCTTAATTTTATCGTGAGCACAAAATCTGCGAGGGATAATGAACATCTAAACTGAAATACGTATGAGTAACTGCTTTATATTGAGTTTATAGGTACTGAATATGCCTTGGCGGTTACCGACAGGGACCTGTCGACAGGTCGCACACCCCATTTCTAACGGTTGGCTACGCTCGTTGGAGTGCCTAGTCGAATTGGTTGCCATGAGAGTGGGAGTAAGGCAATGTGGGAGGAGAGCAAGTGAGTGAGAAGAGGAGGATGACTGAAAGAGGAGAGATGAAAGTGGCGAGGCAAGTGGGCGCGTGGGTAAGAGGTTGGTACAGGGAGGAAAAAAATTTAGTATTCACATACATATATAAATGTACTCATACAAAAGGAAGGAGGAAGAAGACATACCCGGCTAGAATAGAAGGGAGACTGCCGGAAGGTATATGGGGGAAAAAGGAGCTAGTTGTCTGTCTGGCCACCGTGTCGCTCGATCCTGCTCCATCCTGGCCCTCTTCAAGAGGTAGAAAGCGTCGGAAAGTGAGTGGGAAGGATTTTTCGAAGGGGTCGACAAGAGGGGTGAAGGTAAAAATGGTGGCGAAGGTGAAAATGATGGGTTTTGATCCTTCTGAAATGTCTCTCCAACGTTGACGTCTTTTTCACTTTACAGATAATATTTCATAACATTTCTCTTTTTATAGTAAGCAGTATATGTAACACAGTTATACTACGGCTCCTCCGTTCATTTAGTAAGTCTCAGAATACAAAGAGTCGCAGCTGAGAGGAATGGTCTCCCACTAACTTTTCTTTATGGGACTGAGCATCTCCAGGCCTTTCCATCACTCAGGATTTCCCGTCGTCATGACACGTGTCTTAGCTTGGAGATGTGTATCTTTATTTCTCTCGTGGGGAAAAGTGGGAAATCATTTCGTTGAACAGCGGTTGAAATACAGGAGAAGTTAAAAAAAAGAAGACAGGCAAGTGTTTTCGCAAATCGATCTGGATTTCCGACGCCCAATGTTTTCTAAATTTCTCATCCACATCTCAGTGTTCGCACTTTATTGAAAGCAAACATTTTCTGTTCAAATTACGACATTGATAGTCCAGCTGAGAAGTTCATTGATTCGGAATACTCCTTAATTTACATCAGTGGCACGTGATAATTGCAGAGTGGGCTTGTCGAAGAATTGATTTCCTTCGGAGGAGGCTTCGAACTTTCCCTCTCTGGAAAGATGGCGGTCCCAGGCGGTGAGTAATTTTTTCCGGCTCAGTCTCCTTCCCTTTTCAGAAAGGGACTTGAAAAGGGTTTTTCAATAGGAATAGGACTGGCGTTGGATGACTTATGGTCCCAAGACGGGAAGGGAGGGACGGGTTATTTCTTAGACGAAGCAGTTTCTTTTTTGGGTCAAGGCGATGAGGAAATAGGAATGAATGGAACATACAATTAAAAAGTACCCTTCGGTTTCGTTTATTTATTTTTTCTGCCGCTGTGGTTCCTAGTAATCCTTTCGGAATGGAGCAAAATGAAGATCCCCAACAAGATTTATGATTGTAGGTTGTTGATTTTGTCTGCCTGTTCTTAATGCGACGCTTTTTTTCTCGTGTTTATAAATCTGGGTTCTTGGACCTTTTTAAAAAAAATGAGGACTACTCACAGTAATTTTTCGTGCCTCTGCCCCTTTACCCTTTTTACAACTTATCTGCAACGCTGAACAGATATGTTATCAGTGTTATATGCATTGTAAAGGGACATTTGGTTTGATTACTTCCACTGATTATTCACTCTACTGCGGGCTATGCCGAGAAGTTTATTGTATATGTTCGACGGCCACGATGAACACCCTCGTGTAGCACCTGAACCCACGATTTTGTTTGATAATGATAAACTACCCAAGATAAATTTCTTGAGATAAAGCTTCAAGATTTTATCATTTAAAGCATTATCTAAAAGTTAACCGAGTGATTAATTTCATTCATGCCCCTTCCCGTTTATTCCTTTGCAGTTCATGAAAGAATTTTCAATACTGGGTCATATTTCTTTTGGATTGAACTGATTTAGACATTATTTTCAATTACGGCTGAACTAAAATTGATATTGAAGTATTATATAATTATTTTTCATGTCTGAGAGAATGGTTGAGACTAACACCAATAAACGTTTTTTGGGGTAGAGGAAATGATCTGAGAGAAAGGGTTAGAAGTAAGCAATCAATATTGGGTCAATGTGGTCGAAGAGGCTCTTAAGACAAAGAATGGCTGGAAGCATTGAGAATATAAAAGCATCTTTAAAACAATTAAAGAATGTGGTGAATGCGAGAGGCGTATGGATTGACTGGGCAGTATGGAAGAAATAAGTAAGAGGGAGATTAAGTTTTTTGAAATACCTTAAATGAGGCTTTTCTGACTTTGCCTACCTAAGAAGGGATTTGCACGAGAAGCGTTGATATAATCAACATGTTCTAACAAAATCCATAATTTTATTTTATTTATATTTGACAATGGTGCGACGTGACCTAAGGAGTGCGTCGGTTCACCTCAATAAACTCTCCACCAGTTCCCAGGCTCGCAGTCAGACAGAAATTTACTTTTCGTTTCCCCAACCTGTTGTTCCCAAACCGTCGTTTAATTTGCATTATGTCATAAATTTATCTCCCTGTTCACGATTTGAAAGTTGAGCTAGGGACATCCATGTCGCTCCCATTCAGTCGAGTTAGACAATGACTTGGTATCTCCTCGGCCTAGTCTTATTTAGTGCATCGCACATGGGTAACAAGAATCTTAGCGGGGGAAAAGTATCCCGCACTTCATTAGGCACTCTCCCTTGCTTGAGAGAATCCTTCGGAACTCTTTCCTCGGGCGGGAGGAGAAATGTGAAAAAAATATTCTCGGGCCGTAACTATAAAAATAATGGGAAGTGATCGAGTCACGATGAGGCACGCCATATTGCAGGTAGGAAGAGGTACTCTTTGTTCCCGTCCATGTATCTCATTTGGACCCTCATGTCGCCACGTTCCCCGAGCCACCATCCATAAGGAGGCAGCAGCTTTCTCTGCGGGGGATTAAGAGTTCATTCTCCCGGGGGTCGTCTCCCGTCCCCGACCCCACCTCCCATTCCACCCACCCACCCACCCTCTCCCTGGAGGAGGAAGGGAGGGTGGGTGGTGCGTGCAGAGGGTGCCTCCCACCCCCACGTCTCGCGTTTGACCGCCTTGTCTCCCCTCTTGTCTCCTTTGCTCTCTCCCGGTCGTGCACGTTTCTCCGTCTGTCTGCGCATTGTCTGTTAGGAGAGGTCAGAGAAATTACAGTAATTTCGGGTGGGTGGGAAAGTGGGCGTGGCCCATCCCGACTTACATCTCTCTCCTCCTCTCTCTCTATCCTTCACAACACTCATCGCTATCCGTCCTTCAGCCCTCGGAGATGTTTCCGTTTCCCTCGTCGCGTCTCTTCCATTTCGTTCACGTCAAGTGTGATCCCTCCCGCGGTCAAATTCATCTCAGAACCGGGGTCTCCCCGAAACTTTGCCCGCCGGGTTGTGGTTGGAAACTGATGGAATGTTCAAGACCGTGGGTCACTACGATCAATAACAGCTCCTCGCCCATTTTTCAAATCGGGGATTTTTTATTACCGACAAAAACCAACCATAAAAAAATGTGCAATGGAGTTTTAAGTATATTCTCTATTCGTGCATTTTGAATTTCGGTTCCTCTCAAATAAGAACACATTACCCAGATGTTTCTTCCATGTGAACCTGCATTGCCTTCCCGCTTCTTTTAATTGACCTATTTATCATGATGGTCTCAATCCCAAAACCTATTGTATGGAATTAGTTTATATTCTATTTGCAAATTTGGGTGGATTCCGATTCTTTTCTTGATGATGTCATATGCATAATCGAGCTGCCTATTGTAATTCTTGGATTGCGTTTAAAATAGCCGTTTGGAATTCTTCAGAATTATGATTATTAATGATTATGGGAAATCATGAAAAACAAGCTGCAATCTGTGGATGTTCCTACATTTCGGAAGAATTGATGGAAATTATCTTGTCACATATTTGAATAAATTAATATTATTTTTATCGGAAGAAAATAAATTATGAGCTTTAAAATAATTATAACTTTAAAAAAAATATAATCATCATAAAAAATATAGATATTATACCTGAATGATTTTTGTTTTCTTATATCATTCATATCAAAGTTGGCGAACTAAATTTACCAGTTTAGTTCTATCCGTTTTCTCAACACCCTGTAATGAACTTATTACGGATTCTAATCACAGTACATTGCTGTTTCCTGAAGCAATTGCTAAGGTAATTCTAGTAAAAGCATTGTAAAGCTGCTTCTGGAAACAATTTACCTTCAAAACCACAGGCTGCTCAAGACTGCTTGTGAGTTAGATGAGGTACACCTTGAGCTGTAAATCTCCAGCGATTTGATAACCATAATTCTTCCATATATTACCTTACCATAATAAAGTTAGGTTTCCTACTTCTGAAATTAGAAATCGGATGTGATTCCGCCACAAAGTGAAGGCTCTGTCCGTCCAATTGAATTCACGCCTTTGAGGGATGTTCAAATCCTTGGCTCCCTCCCCCCACTCCGCACTCCCCGTGAGAGATGAGAAAAAAGGTTACAACCCATCGCTTTCAATGAAGAAATGGGAAAAGGTGAGAGATAAAGACTTTGAGCTCTTCATCTATCTCTTACAACCACCCATTATCATGTGTCCGCGGCTTTTGAAAACAGCGAAAGAGACGCCTTTTGAGTATGTATATATTTTTTAAGGTTCTTCTAAAAGGCACATAACGGTTTCTGCGCTTTGTTAACCTACATTTTTTTTAGCAGAGTGACGAATAGTTGATCTACGAGAAGTTGGTTCTCATGAATTTCTAAAAACATAATAAAAACAGGTTAAACGGGTTATTGGAATGAAATGGGCTAATGAATCATTTTTTGTGGTTTAAAAAAAGAAAATTACGGAAAAATGAAGTACCTAACTGTATGCATAGCCAATATAGACAGGTATAAAATCTGGATAAATTGTTAGGTGATTATGTTACTATAAAGTACAAACAAGGTCGGGTCATCAGCGACAATTCTTCCGAGCGTATGCTAATCGATGGCTTGCAGAGACTGACGAAACAATTTACATTGAATCCAATCTTCAGCCTTTTTGAAGCCACCGCCACGCTCAAAGAACGACCTATGCTCTTCGGTTTATCAAAGCGATGGTAAATCTAGTTTTGATAAGCCAATAGATACACGAAGGTTTAGTTTTACAATCATGTATTCACAATTTATTAATAAAAAGAGGTATCGTGATTAATTACAATTAAAAACAATTCTAATATTTTCATAATATTCATAATATAAATCAGATCTTATGAATTTCATTAGTTATAATTGAACCCCTAGAATTCTTAAAGAAAGCAATACACACATTTTATAAATGGTTAATAGGTACAAAGTACATCTTTTGTTTATCTTTGCAATCTGTTAGTATTGTTTTAATGCGGTGCTGTGGTTTTTCGTTTATTTTTTATGGGCGAATAGTATTCGTTAACGGAAGCACATTCATCTTAAGGCCATGTTGACTGAAGTTTCCCGCAATAAATAACATAAACAAAAATTGAACTACCTGAATTGCGCAAAAAGGTAAAGCCAAACCTCATCTCATAACATTGTCGTGTTCTACCATCATTTTTATAAAACTTTTTATGGAGGATTTTGTCGATATGGCAGGCAAATATCATTTTAGGAATATTTCGTGTTTTTGCATTCCTAAGTGCACTTGGTTAAATGACGATAACATAACAACGTCTTACTCAATTATTAATGAAACAATGAATGAATGTTACATTAATTTTATCACTCGTCATTAATACATGAACTAAAGTGACTCCGTGAAGTCATGACACAACATCCTTGAATGCACAGATGATGTCGGTTTTCTATCATTGGAATGAAACGACAGAATTATGAAAGTCACATATGACTCAACTGGTGATGGGTCTTTTAGGGCTCAATTACTGTATATGTGTGAGAGCTACCAGTAATGCATGAAAACTGATCTGAATACATTCATTCTCCTTTTATTGTCCGAGTTACTCAGCAGTTCGTGCATTTCGATCGTTTTACAATTTTGAATTTCTGATGCGATCCGGCCTACGTCATGGACCATAAAATTTGTTCACCTGTGATCTCACATTTCTTCCATTAGTTCGTTCACTCTGAACTTGCGCCGCCTACCTACATATTTCTATAGGCACGCCAGCGCATTAAAGAGTATTCAAATATTTCATCAGACTTGGTAGCCCAGTTAATGATGACAGTCATCGTGGTAGAGTTTAAATTCAGATTTACTAGTTAGTAAAAAAAAAAGAATGCACTATTTTTACTATTTTTCTAATGAGCAATTCCATATTCAAAAGGAAAGAAATAAGGGCAGACAACGGGACTTAAATTAACTTTTGTAGGTGTTACCTTATGCTTTAATGAGGTATCGTATCCCTCCGTATTGACCTTTAAGCTGGACATATTTTACGTGTGGAATTACGTCTCACTGAGAGGAGTTATACACGTAAATTCAACGCATTTGATGCAATACAGGGTATTTGATTATGAATAGTTATTGTGCATCTATTTCTGGTGGAATACCTTTGAAAAATGTTTTTCAACACTCCTGGTGATATACATGTAGTTTAGCTTTGGAGTGTAGTCCGACAGCAACGGGAATGTTTATAGTACAATTGACCGTGAAAATTACTATTACTGTTACTAAACTAGGCCTTTTCCCAGGTTTTGGTCATGTGAAATCATTCCGTATGAAGCCATAAATCGTTCTGCTTTAAATATTTTTGAAAGGCAACTCATAAAAGTAGCGCATGTATTGAACGTTAGAGTGACTTAACATTCCGTCTTCGCGGGTAGTATGCCATGCAGTCACATAATGACAAGACGCCTGAAAGGCATATAAAACGGTTACCGTGGGACTTTGATTTATGGGCGAGTACGCGAGTGCAATGTCATAGGCTATGTTATCACTTGTGAAATCTACGTCTGCATATCTCGTCTGAAAGTACTTACTCCTTTCTCTGTCGAAGAGAAAGTGGAACCTACCGAGTTTCGTCCGTATTTCGAATTTTATTGATGGGAAGAACTACGCCAAACTAAGATGGAGAGATATGACTTTTTAGTTGTAAAAATTAAAGTAAATAAGTTTAAAAAAAACAAAAGATCATCGTAAATGACGTTCCGTTTATCCAGAAAAATGCGTTTTCACGAGCTTTCTAATCTCATTTCCACTTTTATGTATGCGTCTTAATGAAATTTAATGAAAAATAAAATACTTCGTAAACTGATTAAATAACTAGCAAAGCCATCCTTTGGGTCTGTAAGTACGAGAAATAAGTTAATGACTTCTAGAAGAGTTTTATCACGAAGGGTAATTTTGGGTAGACTGATTTCAATTTTAATACAACATTTGTTACTGATTATAAATGAAATGCCATTAATAGTTAGGTGGGAGAGAACTTGTCCGCTTAAATGCTGTGAAATTAGCATTATTTTTATAAAAGCGATAATTCATCTGGAATACTTAAAACATCAACATCAACATTAAATTTTATTTTCCAAATTTTACCACATAACAGCTTTCTATGATGCTAAATGACCATGCAAACAAACCATAATTGTAAGTGGTGCTTAGATTTTTGTTGTGTGCATCAATGTTCTTCCTGGTGCCAGCAAAAATAAAAGCAATTCAACATTTCAGTTTACTTTTAGTCAAATGCCTTTGCTTGTTAGCAATGATAACATTGTCTTAAATTTTTGAAATCATGCTTCTTCATTGCCAAAATTAAGAATTTCTATTTTAAAAATTGTATTTTAGGCAAGTATTTTCATTCTGATATCTTAGTTTTTAATAAATTTATTTATATTTCACTGCAAGATTTTTTTTCAAGTTTGAATGAGTTAGATTTGTAGTTCGTAAAACAAAAACAAGCCGATTAAACGTTCCTAAGGAGTGAGCTCGAAAGATACGTACATTGTTATTAGAGACCGCTCTCACCCAATTTCTCCATCCCCTGGGATACATGAATAAACAAAGATGGATAAATGGAATGAGTAAGTGACAAATGCGTTTCCTTCCGTTCTCCTCCTGTTTGATTTCCCCCGCAGCGGGAAAAGGACCCGACCTTTTGAAGAGCGTCAAGGAAAAGAGCGCCCTCCAGTGATCGAAAAACAGCATTTTGCTCCTATCTTTGCTGCATTCGTCGCCACTTCCCCCTCCCCTCCCCCGCAACTGTTCTGTATCTCAAACCCACTATGCACTTTCACTGCGCGGCGTCCTTTTGTGTGTCATTCCCTTCCCCATCCCTATTCCACTCTCGCTATCTCTCCAAAGAGACAGAAAATCGGACTTTCCCCGGTTCCACGCTCACAATGTACCCAACCCTATGACCCCTCGTGATATCAAATTAGAAAGGAAGTTCGTCTCTTCATTCCTCCCTGTCCCTCATTCCCTATGCACACATTCCGTCCTCATTCCCCCTCCTCAGACCATTCTCCTACCTCGGATCCCGTCATCCTCGACGATAAATTATTTCTACTCTTCATTATTCAATCATCGTCGACTTTTGGAACTTTCGGCTTCGAACTCCACTATAGGTAAGGCGTTCGTTAATTCTTCTCTCGATGCATCCGTGCTCAACTGTGTGATGGAATAGGCTAGAGAAAAGGATACATGAACGAAAATTTCACTGGATCGACGGCTGGTTTTTGAAATTGGGTCCACCGAAGGTCAGCTGAATGGAGGCTGAACTGGTTCGCCAATGTCCATTTTATAATTTACCCTGCTTTCCAAGTGATACGAACTCATTAAAGGGAATACTGTCAGTAATTGATAGCAGTCTTTGAGGCGAAAGCTTTCATGAAACGAAATATAATAGAATAAAAAGCAAATAAATATTGCAAGCATTGGAATGGCGCTAAAGAGCATTGCAAGAAAATTATTGACTTTGGGTCAAAAAATCTGGATCGAGAATGTATCTTGTTGGACCCGAAGCCAAATGTGATAAACATCGATTAAGTGTGAAACAAAAGCGAATCTAAAGTAGCCTTCCTCGCAGTTTTGCTTTAATAAATAAAGCTTAATTTTATTTACTAAATTACGTTGGTCTCAAACCATTGATGTCTCAAATCACTGATCAACCTTTGCTACCTTGGTGATTACTGAAGGATCAAAAATATTTTACGAGGACATTTTTATATTCAGTACATGTATTTCTCATTTGTGCCGATAGGTTACTGCCCCAATCCTAGTGTAAATAATTGCTATTGCAAATATTGACATATTATATAGTTTGCCTCACCATCGAGTTTCAATAACTATACCCATTTACATGTATCATAGTTTACTGTCCATGGAAACGCTTGCTGATAGCGATGCCGTGTACGTATAGGCGTTTATCCACCCTGTTTCATTTACGTTTAGTGAATCACAGTTGTAAACACATGCATGAGTCACGAAATATTTCTGTGACTTCCCCTAATCACTCAACCTTCAACGTTTTCTACAGCCTTGCATAGGCAGAATTGAACTAATGACTGCGTGAACAGGCTTTTTGAAATTGCTATGATCTTAAAATGCAACAATTTCAAATCGTAAAAGCCATTTTCCTTGACCGGAATACGGACCCGAATCCCTCGATGTCTGGCCGAGCCTGGTTTAGTTACCGTGGCGTGACGTCCTCTTACACTCTGAAATTTTGGGATCATTAAAGAACAAGATGTTATAACGAAATATGTTACATAGAATGTCACTATCATTTGTAGTCGTGCCCGTTACACCACAGTTGACGAAGTTAAAGCCAACTTTTAAACATTAGGGTGTTTACCTTTTATAATTCAACTTTTTTGACAAGTTCAAAGAAAATGCGGGAGGTTACTAGGCTCTTGTTCTCTTTAGTAAGGTTTTTTTGAGAAATACTAGATTCAGTTATGCAGAAGGGAAAAATGATATTGTTGGCGAAAAGAAGATCTACGGATAGATCGAAATTATGATGTACTCTATGAAATACAAGATGCAAGTAATGTAAAATGCAAGAAATCATAGTGCATGCGTAGGAAGTACTAGGAGAAATTAAGTGAAAGATAAAAATGGTCTTTGTCGGCCTAAAGGTAATCCTAGGCTTTATTGAAATTAAACGTATTGTAACTTAAACCAACTGGATGGATGCATAATCTAGAGTGCACTAACTTATTCAATGTCGAACTCACTTTTTCCGTTAGATCCACAACCTCAAATGTATGTAATGGAACTCATATATACGGACTCTTTTTTCGGAAAGAATACATTTTACTTGCATGTTAAAAGTTCGATAATCCTAATATTTTAAACTCTTTTCTGCTCCATCACTGTCAATTGGTTCTTGAACCCTTGTTTCTTGTACCGATAGTTGCCTTGGAGGTTATGAATTCATACTGTAATATATATAGCTATCGAACTATCGAACTAATACATACCAACTATCGAACACCTAGAAAATTTGTTAGCGAACCGTATTGCGAAATCCTTAGGAATTGATAATTAAAGATAATTTTATCTTTATTTGTTTGCTCATCTCTTTTAATAGTATTTACTAAGTCTCACAGGTATTATTTAAGGTAATACATATCTCACTAGCTTATTAAAAATACTGCTAGATTAGCATTAGCGTGAAATAAATTTTCCCTTAACTCCCCTAATTATCTCCAGTTCTTTATGATAATGAATCTTTCACAATTCTTGATTTTAAAGGTTGATCATCATCTTGATCACACATTTTATGGCATACAATAAAAATATGTACATTCCAAATAATTAAGAATGCAATCTTAGAACGTATACTAATTGACTGCTGGTGGAACTTTTTACTCTTAATTCATCGTTATCTGGTAATTAATAGTGAAACTTTTCATTGCAAACCTTTCTCTTAAAATATGCGTTACTATCCACGTAAACAATCAGACTTCTAAGCAATCAAATCCCTTAATTATGACAATAGGGCGCTAAATTAACCAGCACAAACTTGATGGAGCATGAATTTTAAATATGGCACAGTACCTTATGGCTTCAAGGTCATAGCATCTGGAATATGGGAACCTTCAGCATGCATGGAAGACATCCCGTTTATCGAGGTTAGCTCACAAGTTATGACGTAGTGGAGAGTCCAAAAGTTGGCGAGATAAATCGTTCAGTTGATGTGAAAAATCGTTTCTTCCTCACGTGGCTTCCTGATTAATGTTTCTTTCCATTTCTGTCACAGCGTCGAGGAAAAGGCTCGCGAAATATGGGATTGAGTTGTTCGGAAACAAACCGTTTATCACATTACGGAGAGGTCAGTAAAAAGGTGTTAAGTCCCGAAGCTAATAATATAGTATCTCACCTTTTTTGAATACATTTCTGATAAATATTAAATGTGTCCGAATTTCATTAATTTTTGACTGAGTTAAAACATGAATATTTCACTTATCTTTTTACATTTAGAAGGCTGCCTAAGTTGTTCATGGTTGAAAAATTGTGTACAAATCTACCGAATAATGGAATAGGGCACAAACTGCGTCCATTTCCGTTTCTTTGTTGCCAAACGTGTTATGTTGATGCATTACGCTCTCCTTTAGTAACTCGGAAGCGACCCCGAAAGACTTGAGTTATACATGGTGAGGTAATTTATTTGGTTATTTCTTTTTACAAAACCGTTAACTTTTAGACATAGATGAGTATTTACATCACACCTTTATGAATTTTCATTGAAAGTGTTGGTAGTGTGACCGAGAAAATTGATGAAGAGACTCTCCTAGCTAAGAACTTTGTCCAGGACATAAAATCTACCCTGGATAGGCTTTATTTTCTTTTAATTTGAACATATTTTGACATCCCATCCCATTCTATTTACATCAGGTTTAAGGAATAATTCTTTGTAAAATGCTGTAGGTATTGCTATCCTACCTTTTTTTCATGCAAAGTGCGCCGCTGATGTGATGCTACAATTGAGAACTTCGACGTGAAGTTCATATACTTTCAACATTTGCAATTTTGTTTGAAAGTATGTTCATATTTGTTTTGCGAAGGATAGAGTGTGTTGATTTTTGGAGTTTATTTACCGAGAAATATATAGGAAAAAATTGATGTGCCGCATTCTCATTAATGTTAATTAAAGTTCAGTTCTACTTAATTCGGGGAATTACAGCTAAGAAAACATGTATTACCGTCCACTTTACCAATAGAAATTGGTAATCTTTTGGCAATAAAAAAACAACTTATTGCTTCCGTAAATCAAAGGCAATGTCAAATTGTCATTAATATGCGCATTAATAATTGTATGCATATATATTATATGGGAATGCACGTCGCCTCTTTCATCCGATTGCCTGAAAATAATTTACCATGGGTTAGGTACAAATTTCGATTCATAGAACTATACAAATGATCATATCTATTTTGCTAACACTATTTCCAGCATGGAAAAATAGTATTGGTTCTTCTCGTTCATTATCATAACATTTTCATTGTTTGAACTAAGCCACTTAGCTGTCGTGTGGTACATCCCCTGAACCATAGTATTTCTTATGCAAACGTCATGTCAATAGTGAATAGTGAATTGAAGCTCAAGTAGAGAATCATGTGTGGTACCGGTTGTTTATTATTAATGATACAGGTAACCTCGAAGACATCTGTAGAATATTATGCTTTTATTTCACTGGCGATAAAATGAAATAAATATTTTACGAGAGGGAACTATTAGATTACAAGGAGATTCAAATCATTTCAAAATATATACGGAAAGGCGAAACGCTTCAAGTGGCCATCTTTAGGAAAATTTTTCTGTCGTGTGATTTTCGATTTAGTGGTTTCATTGGCATTCAATGGAGAACCACAAATGTAGTCAGGATCACGAACAGTTTCATGGAGGGAGTTTTTTTTCACCGAGGGTGGTCTTTTCACGTCAAATCCTCTATCAATATATTTACTTGCTCCAAATCAATGCATACAAACATTGGCAGCCGGAGTTAGATCCCGATCGCCAGATATGGAGGATTTTTCCAAGGGCGGATAGGAGAGTGTCTTTGATGATCTCTGTCGAAGTCGAGCATCTGACGGAGGGCGAAGGGGATAATAAGCGTGAGATACTTTCACCCACGCGGGCGTGGATGCCCTTCGTGCGCGTGTGACTCGACCAAAGGTAAAAACATAACACGCTCGCTCACACGCACCCACACCTAAACGGTGAATGCGGCCTCGCCCATAAGTTACGGGATCTCTCTCCCAACTTTGGTGATGCGGATCCTGGACTATTTTATTCTTCTCATTTTTCTCTCGGAACCGTGTCAATGATGAGGGCTCGAGAAAAAAAAGTTTTCGACTGCCCCTTGTCGGTCTTTATTTTCCCATCGTTTCCTGTCCAGCGCGACCGACCAGTCCCAAGTAGAGCACACAAAATCGGGCGGGGTTTCTTCTCGGCTGTAAGGGGGGAAGGAGGGTTCTTTGGGGATCCCGGAGGGGAGGGTGTTATCATCACACCGGTGAAAGTTTTCCTTTTGTCCTCTTCTCTCCGTCTTACATTCGTTCGTTTCAGTTAACCTCACCCTTAAATTTCCCATCTGTACTTCAACCCACTTCTGTTCTCCATGTCCATTCTCGCGCGGCCTCCCTTCCTCCAACTCTCCTCCCGGTCAGCTGCGTGAGAAATATTTATCCCACGTAACGAGCCCATATTCTGTATTCATAATCGTGTCCGTCATTTATTTTTTTCATCGGTAACTCGGAAAGCCGCCGCAGGGGAATTTGGGGTCATATTTCAAAGTCCGAAGGGTGGAAATTAATATTTTCGTGCGCCCCCAGGTCCAGTTTAACGGCATGTGTTTATCATCTTCGAACATTTGAAGGCGTTGCAGGATTATTTTGGGATATCACCTCGCCTTGCTGTAAACCACGCCACATCCCGTGGCGTTGGCGGGTGGTGATAACAAATCCAGGATTGATGCGTGCTTGTGAGTGCCTTGAATGACGGCGGATTGACAGGTTTCGATCGCCCTGACCCACAAAGTTCAAATCCCTTCTTTTGGGAGTCACTTTCGACTTTCTCGGCGAGCACGCGGTGGTTCGTTCATTTGCGCCTCTTGCTCTGACCCTAGATAGTGATGCACGGATGGATGCCATAAAAGAAGTTACGATTGTATCGTGAGTGCATCGCAGAGAGGTCGGATGAGGGATTTATGGTTCCTTTTTGGAGAGTGTCCTTGAACCGATCTTTTAATGGTGGACTTTCCCTGTGCACTGTTATGCCTTCGTAAGAATATAACTCGAGTGAAACGAAGTTGTGCATGCGTCCACGATTACTCACCAAGAATATTTAATTGCTGCTTAAGTCCTAGTTTTGGCTTTATTTTGTAACTCATCACTGATAACGCATTCCATGTAATCGCAGACTAATTTATGTGGAGTTCGTGGCACTACATAGTGTGACACAAAATTGTGAGAGCATCTTAATTGTTGATTAATAGAGAAATTCAATTTTGGAAGGTACAGGAACTGATTAGGAAAGATTTTATTTGTACGTTTTACGTTTTATAAGCCACGAAAGAAAAATTATTTTCTGACTATAATAAGAAAATGTATCATGTTGGCTTGAAATTAACATATATTTTGCGTTGAATATTCCATTAACAACTTCATAATCGAAAAATTAATATGCTTGGATTGATGCGACTACTCGTCAGGCATTTCGACCTGTGTTTCAAACGCAGCATTATAATCAAAGGGGAAAAATATATTTGTCAATCACCGATTAATGTTCTGGATATCATCTCAATATGGCAGAAAAAACGACAAGACTTCCATGCAGGGCAGTTTGCACTCGAAGAAACCACATACCGTATTTTGCGTATATGCAATGGAATCGGCAATCTGAATTCCATGAATTACTGCACAACGGCCTCATTCTCGGAAGAGTTTTATCTTAGACATTGGTTAATGCATTTTATGTAGCTAAAGAAAATGCCTAGCGTGTGATACATGTTTTGGACGATACTTGTTTATAGTGGATACTACCAAAGCTGTTGCATTTTGTTGCAAATTACTGTCCCTCTACACTTTATACTACAGCTGAAAATCTTTCGGTTTATTTGCATTGTCGATAAAGGAGAAGGTTACATTATTCAAAATACCGCCTAAAGCGTAAATCGTCCCAAAAGTCAAATTTCTTACGAGTCTTCATGGTGGCTGGGTATAGAATGAACCTTCCATGGGAGTAAACGCAATCACATTCCTTCCTCAGCCTACCAAACTAGTGTTGGAACCCCAGTGGAGTTTTAAAATGGAGACGGGAAGTTACAATTTGTATGAGTGCGGGGTCATTCAGACAGCGCGGAGGGTTGAGACGAAAAAGAGGAAGTCGTACAGGGATGAAAGGCCTATAGGACCAAGGGTCACCGTTAAAAAGGGCACGAAGGGCTACATCCCAGGCCACCCCGTTATTTTCCACCCATTTCGAATCGGGTTGAAAATGACGGGGGGTAGGGTGGGATCTCCTCCCTACGCACCCTCCCCCCGGGGTGATAATGCTCCGGATGCTCCTGGGACCGTGTGCTGCCGCCCTGGCAACGGGGCAACAATGACAACATCTCCCTCGCCTCCGCTTTCGCAACGGTCTCGCTCTTATTCACGCAAGCCCGCACGTGATGGGCACCGGGTTCTCTTGCTCGCAAGGCAGCGGTGGGGAAACTTCATCCCCTTCCTCTCTTTCCACGCCTTCCTTTATATGTCTCAGCTTCCGCCGTCTCTCAACCCCACCTCTCGAGACACCGTGTTCTTTTTAAGTTCATTTTTGCAATTTTTCAGCCAATTCTCATCGCGTGCTTCCTTCTCCTTCCTTGTTTTTTGCACCACGATTTCTATTAAAGGCGCACTTCTACCTAAAATACATCCCAAGCACATGACTGATAATTTTCCTATTTTCCTCGTTTGTTTCCCATTAGAGTTCTGTATTCGTTCGTCGCAGTGGTTGATTAACATTCCCCCTTATGCGATTTCGTTCTTTAATTCTCTTTCATTGTTTTGAAAGACAAAGTATTGGCCCACTATTCATTGACTTTTGGAATTAAGAAAGGGAAATTTAGGCTTACCTTACTAATTAAGTATGCGCCTAAATTATGCCACATTATACTATGGATCCCACCGCATCCCTACCCCTGGCTAGCACGCCAATTATTGAAGAAAATAGGCGAGTGTTCAGATTTCACCTCAAACGTAATCCACAGATTGTTTTGTCAAAACAGAGAATTTTGTCTGCGGTTTGGAACCCTTCATTTGAATGTAGCTGGGCATGTTTACTATTGTGACAGAAATTTATTCTTTTAAATATTATTTTCATTTATAATGAATGAATATCATAATGTAGAATAGCCACAAAAATCAACATGATAGAAACTACCAGGACAGCCGTTCACACTTTATTTATTTTTGACGCTTTTTTGCTTGCTGTTTTTATTTTTTTTTCAATCTTACAATTTGCGTACAAAAATCGTGGGTTTGTCATAAATGTAAATTTGATAGAAGCTCACATTGAATAATGGGTTTATTTTGCTTAGTTAGTGACGTATCATATACTAATTAAAAAAAATTTTTTATTCTTTGATATTTTCACGGTTGTAATAACGTTGAACACGATCATTAATAGTGCTTAATTAATTGGCCCGAGAAATTCTTTTATACTCTGAGACCCTAAGTAAAATTAGGTTTCTTGGTTAATATGAGTGGTAAGTGGTTAAGTATTTTTCTGGGACGAACAACCGTTCACTTTGACCTGAGTTCATTCAAAATAATCAAATTCATTTTCAAATTCAATGGCGTCAAACTCAGTTTTGTGAAAATTCATGATCACCGAATGAATAAACCTTTGTATATTTTCAAAATAAAATACATTATGGCACTGCAGATTTTGACGCTCCGGTGTAAAATCCCCTATGCGTCTAGTTCTTGGGTACAACCCTTATCTTCCATATCGCCACTTCAAATGTCGAAAATAGTTTTTTATCTAAAAATTTATCTATCGATTACTTTTTCCCTGGGGTATTCCCTTGTAACAGATATATGTTGCGTGTAATACACTATATTTAACGCTACTGCAGTTTCACGTTTGTGATCCCCTTCAGAACAGGTAAAAATCGAAGAAAAAAAAACATCTTTACCTTAATTATACCGTAATCTGCCTATTAGAGCAAATTTCGACAAGTTGACTGTGTCACAAATATTGTAGGGTATAGGTATATGGATATTTTTTAGTGGTGATAAAACTATCTCATCAATCAAACTGCTAGTCAGCATATGTAAGACCTGTCTAAAAGTCCTGAATTCAAAAGAGTAAAATTATGCGCATTTTAAAAGCCAAATATAATTAATTTGTTGAATTGGAGCAGCAAATCAAGTTTCTCATTTCTTAAAAATAAAAATCGGTGGAGATTTCAATGTTCCATCTATTGTTTGTGGCACATATAGTTTTAAAACGAGGGTAAATGTAAAGAAACGTGTGAGTCGCGATTACATTCCTTTACGTTAACTCAATGTATCAATTTGTCATTTCCGTCAACTAGGGACGATAATATTCTCGATTTGTTAGCAACGAACATACCATAAATATCCTTAAATATAGGAACTATTGAAGTATTGAGTTCATTTGCAATTTTTAATAAATACAATGAAAACCGAAATGCTGAGGATTCGTGGAATCACTTCCTTGTCATCATACGCTCGGCAGTTAACAGATTAATTCCAAGTAAATTTATGAAAGATAGCAATTAACCTAAATGGAGCAACGCAGAAATTAGAAAATCATTACGGTGTTAAAGGCTATGTCACGCCAAGATATGAAATATAGGGAATAATATCTTTAGCCACACATAAAGGAATGAAATCACTTATGACCATCAGATATCTTGGACTAACGCCAAGAAGGAATTTCGGAAAAGCGTTAAGCGAATTCAAAAGGAAAAGATTAGCAAAAAATTTGAAAGAGTATCCGAAAGCATTTTGGTCGTATATCAAAGAGGCTTAAGAAAACGAGTATACAGTTAACTCACTCAAAAAAGATGAAGGTGGAAGAGAAACCGGTAGTTTGGAAATGGCCATCTTATTGAATTCCTTCTTTCAAACAGTTTTTACCAATGTCTCAGACAATTTCTCGGATAGCTTGCCAAATCATTACCACCAACCGATGCCCAAAATTGAAATTTCATGTAATGGAATTAAAATTCTACTGAAAAATACCTAGCCTAACGATTTCTCCGTGCCCGATCAAATACCAGCTCGTATATTTAAGGAACTAGCATTAGAAATTGCGCCGTACCTAGAAATAATACTGGAGAAGTCCTTAGTAGATTACAAGGTTCTAGTGACTGGAAAACAGGTAATGTAACACCTGTATTTAAAAACGGAGACGGTGAGGAACCGCACTATTACTTTATTACTTTTTTATTCACATCCATATTATGCTAGGTCACGGAACATAAAATCCTTAGTTCTAAAATGAGACACCCCGAAAGTCAAGAGTTATTTAAGACAAAACCGTCACGGTTTACGAAAGGGTTAATCCTGCGAGAGACAACGCTTTTGTTCATTATATTTTGGTTAGGGAGAGACCAATTTTACAGTGTATTCGGTATTTTTAGATTTAAAAAAAGCTTTTGACAAAGTATCTCGTCGTAGAAAAACTACTTACGAGGCTGGAAGCCTATTATGTAGATAAAAATATCCTGGGCTGGATTAAACACTTTTTGAATGGCCGGGTACAAAGAGCAGTAGGTTAGGCTTCATTTAGCATATGCTGCTAGTATATGGGGTCCTCATGAAAATGGATTGACTACCGAATTAGATGCCGAGCGTAGGGGAGCTATATTTGTAAAAAGTTGTTATGATAAACTGAGTAGCGTATTAAAATTATTTGAGGATCTAGGTTGGGAATCACTCCAGGAGTGAAGGTTAAATTACGGATTAAATATCTTGCGTGAATTGGATGTCTCTTTGACAATGATGTTGAAAATGTGTTGTTAGCCCTATCGTACTGCGGTAGGAGAGATCATGTCAGAAAAATTAGTGAGATAAAGTGCAGAAAAGATAGATTTAAGATGTAATTTTTCCTACGAACCATATGGGATTCGAACAGCGTTGTCCGACCGCGCTATCGGGAAAAGGTATTGTGCGTCAAAAGTAGTCTAGTCCGTAATTATCCCCTAATATACACTCTTTCGGTGGGTTGCAGGGTACTATGTATGTATGAAAATGAAATCTAATAACTAGCTAACTGAGAAATTAAAAAATGAGTCATAATAGCGGTCCTTTGTCATTTTCCGGATTTGAATCTGGGATACACTCATCAGCTAAATGGGCTAGCTCTGTACTCACCAGGCTACCAAGAAAGTATCAACACTACATTTTAGTGTTTGATTTAGAACTAACCTAAGTTGCTTGGTTTCTGTTGATTTTGGCCCAATAATCAAAAGAAATTACGATGGAAAAATTTAGCATTCAACTCTAAAAAGAGTTGTTTTGTTTTCAACATGTTTCACTTCACTGAAGCATATTCATGTTTGCTACTATGTATAGTAAGGATTTCACAGCGTAGTTAAATTCTGTAAACAAAGTATCTTTATAGAGTGGAAAGCAAAATACTTCATCCCAAGTTTTTTCTGAAGTTCGTAAATAATTAAGGTTTTCCTTTCCCATCGGATGATCACAATTTAAATTTTTTCTGCAATAAATTAAATACAATTGAGCTATACCAGAATTTCTTTCTGTATTATTTATTAGAAATAAAAGAGAAATCAGTTAACAAATTAGGATGACTATTGAACGTTTTGTGTTTAATTAATAATATCAATCGTTGACTTTGGTTAAACCCTTTTAACTATGATTGATGCCGTATAAGAGGAAAGTATCTTGCATTTTTATTAACCTTTACGGTTACAGTTTCATAGAGAGTTGTCAAAGAGATTAGGGTTCGGCTTTCCTTCTTCCAGGAATAGAGAAATCTATAGTTTTAGAAATAGGCGATGCACTCAAAGTTGGCTTCTAATCCTAGGGTCGTATTTCGACCTCAAGCTTTGTTCCCGCGGTACCGAATATAACCTCTCGTTGATGTACATGTTCCCTCTCCTATCTCTCCATCCGCTAGCACAACAAAGTCAAAGGTTAAACACCGTGCTATTATTTATTCTTGTTAACCTCCTACCCTTTAGCGGACAAATCATAACTCAAATTAGTGATTACCTATAATTGCATAATTAAGTGTGGATGTCTTGACATCCTCTGCCTTACACCCATGGTTCGCCTGTCAGCATATGATTTAGGTGTAGGCGCAGGAGCCAATCGTAAATTTCCGTATGGGTGTCAGCCGGCGGCCGAGGGTGTAGATGTGTAATCAATGTAAATGTCCGTGTAATCTCAACGAAGGGTTTCTCTGTGCTTATTGGAGTATGCTCCAATGGTCGGAAACAAATATTTAGTCTGAAGGAGAATCCTAGGCGAGTAAGGTTGTGCCCAAAAAAAGCCGCTAAAGATGTATGAGATGAACTTCTTATTCGATGAACAAAAGGGTCGGCTGCCTTGGGAATCTCATTAAGGAAGAGATACGTTGGCAGGTCTCATTAAGATGGGAGGAATGTGGATTCTTTTTCTGAATGTAAGAACCTTTCATTAAATTAAAAGATTTGTTCATGTGTCCCGCCTATAATTATCCCTCTTCCAACACTCCTGTTCTTTTTTTCGTCTTTATGTAACCCTTTCGGAAAGGTAGAGACTATAGGGCGATCCCATTGAATACCTAAATGCCATTCAGAGGGTTCTTGGGCTTGAAAGTTTAATCAAAGAAAGACGGATCTTATTAACTACTTTCCTGGGTGCTTCATTATTACGTTTGTTGGTGACAAATGCGTATGTAGATGCGCATTTGTCTGGCAAATGTGTGCCGTTTTGGTGTATTTAATAGTTCTTAAAAAAACGGAAATATTTCGATGCGAAAGAACGGTAATACGAGAGAATGTATTCTCCTAACGCCTCCTTTTTGAAGAGGGATAATGCATTCAGTATTTCTCGATCATTAAATAATTTAGCCTGTCACCAGGTGCATTTTCAATTCAGTTAAAAAACCGTACGAAATATTCGTAAAAGAATTAATCTTCACCCTTGAGACAAAACTACCCATAAAATGAGTACGAAATATTGCATAAAGCAAATGCAAAGCACAACAATGAATTTCTTGAGCAAAATATTCCAATTTATTTTTTAACACGATTTTCCAAATCATTTTTTATGTTTTCCGCACACGTTATTGTAACATAATTTAACCATTATTTCTCAGGGAAGAAACGGAACCTATCTGGAATGAAGTCGATGAAAAGCGCCATTAAAAATTTACTCTTAGATGAGAGATATCTATTAATGAATAATATAGTAAATACGTAGTCTTACAATTATGGACTACCGAAAAGTTACCAGATAGCCATTATATTATTCTCAACATCGACTACTGAGGTCAAATGACTTACAATCTGTAGCTTATGATAGCTATGAGCGAAACAGTTGTCAACCAACTAAACTACGCGACGGTAATTCCCGGAAATCAGCATGGATTCGTTAGCTATGATGCTTAATACATCATTAATCAAATGTAATGCAATCAAATAAGGCAGTGAATGAAAGGTAAATATGAAATGTTAGTGAAAAATAAGGTAATTATGGCAGTGAATGCTATGTTAATAACGGAATATACGAGGTCTGTAAATGAAGTAATGAGACTGATTTTGTAAAAAAATTTTCAATAAAATAGAATTACAATTTTATATTGTCACCCTTAAAATAACTTCGTTCTGAAGCCACACAGCGCTGGAGACGGTTCTTCAACTCCTCATAGCAGTGGTGGAACTCCGATACTCGAATAATCTTCACCTGGTCGGTTACAGTCGTTTGAATGTTTTCGACTGTCGCAAAATGAGTTCCCTTGAGGCGATTTTTCAAATTCGGGAAGAGAAAAGAGTCACAAGGACTCAAGTCAGGCGAATAAGGAGGCTGAGGAGCCACAGGAATGTTTTTACTGGCCAAAAACTTTGGTCTTGCGAAACGTTTTTTGGAACCAGTTTTGCGCAGGTTTTTCTCATCCCCAATTCATTGGTCAAAATGTGATGAGCGGTGGTTTGAGTCAAATTCAACTCTTTTCCGATCATTCTATCAACCGAAGATCTGAACGCACAAGATCCCGGGTTCTGTCGACATTTCCATCGGTTCTTGAAGATGATGGCCTTCCGCTTCGTGGCTCATCTTCAATCGACTCTCTTCCTTCTGAAAATGCCTTTACCTACGAAAACACCTAAATACCTTGGCTCTTGACAAAACGCTATCTACTTTTGCTGAAATTTAGCTAGAGTTTCCGTTGTACTGTGCCAAAGTCTTAAGCAAAACCCGACAGCACACCATTACTCGAAATTGATGTCACTCATTTTTAGAACACAATAGAGAAAACTGTTTCACAAAAAAATTGCTAAGGACAACCGCATGACTCGGGCGTGTTCAAACCCGTGGTGAAGGCGGATCACATGCTCCCTTGCCGTCCCTCCAAGCCCAGCGCCTCCAGTGTTGCCAGGTCGAACGCTACGTCGCCAGTCCCAATACTTAATTTACCAACCTCGTATTATCCATCTCTGCTCAATTGAGTACATATGTAGAATAAACACCGGATAAGGCAAATGGGTTGCCCTACGCTCCCTTCCCCGAGAATTTCATGATGATATGAAATATTTAATATCATTGAATTTAATAACGTTTGAAACTTACGAAGAGTATTTTTCAGGAGAAACGACATAGCTGCATGAAATGTAGGGGGAAAAGGGATGCCAATGATAGGCGAGATGCCTTCACTAATCGTCGCTTCCCACTTGATTTCAACCTAGCAGTGTTCACTGCAGTCCATCTTTGTCTCGCACCTGTAATTCATAGTGAGAACTTATAGGTTCGTTCCGATTACATAATCTTAACTAAACTTGAATGAGACATCAAGATTTGCAAATTGAATTATTTTTTTAAATGGGCGAATTCTCACTCTTTTTATACTTGTCGATGAAATTGCCCGTCGGGTTTCTGCTGGAATAGATTTTTGAGGTGAGATACCTTTGCTGTAGTATTCTCCTGGGTAATATTTTATAATATAAATAAATAATGAGGTAAAATAATTATAAGATTTCTTCGAAAATGTTCCGTTAAAGACGCAAGGTCAGTAATTAATGGGATTTTTCAGAAAAGATTGTGAACGGATTTCTTTAATTGTCGCTTGGCGTTTGTCGACGGAATTAATCCTCTCCCCCATCGACACTACTCTGGTCTTCCTCTGAGTCTCAGCTCTCTTCCCATATTTTCCACATTATCATCTTAAGGAGACAGGCAAAATGCTTGATTGGAAGGAGAATCTGAGGCACCAGGGTTTCTAGATGTTTTTTCAGTGACAATATTTCTTCAATAATACCCACCCTAAGGCACGTCTTTCCATAGTCTCCCTCGGCGTCTCGATCTTTCTCATCCTTCACCCCGTGCTTTCTTAACGTCTTTTGTCTCGGGAGGGAACAATGAATACTGTGAAACGGCGCTGCTATCTTACGTGCGACAACTTGGCTGGCTAAACAAAAGGGAAGTCTTAACAGAAATTACTGGGAAAAGGTGCGCGCATTGAATAGTTAATTCGCGTGGTTTCCGCGGATACCGTCTGGGACGTGAGATAATCTTTAGCAACGACTAGATTACTAATATGGCATTATACCATGTCCTGGACGCACGAAAGTGTTGTGCAGAACGGAAGAGGTACGCCCTTCCTTCCATAGCGCTTGTATTCAGGAAAAAAATTGCCCAACACAAGGGAATTGGTTCTTGAGCAAAAAATCTGTATTCAGAGTTTGTTTCACCGGAAGAAAATTTTCCTGTTTATTGGCGATTATCGTCATGTCTCCTCAAAAGATTTTTCCGAGAGTTAATTTGGCAGATGCCATCGTCCTATGGGGAAAGCTGAAATGTCAGTAAATAAATGCTGCGTTCTCGCAATATCAATGCTTTAATTAAAATATTACTTGTAACCAACTGGACAGGTGCCTTGATAAAAGAAATATACTTATTTCGAAAAATTAATATATATTTTTAGCATATCATTTATATTATTAAACGAAGCAGATTCATATTATTAAATATTAGCCCATTTCTGTTTAGTGGTCTACCGTTTAAGAAAGATTTTGGATGCATTTAGATTGAACGCCGACTGAACTTTGCTAAATTTCAAACTTCATTTTGAATAATCTAATTTAATTTTTAATTCCATCGCTTAGAATTCGATTAAACATTGAAAAATATCCTAAGTATTTCAAAACCAGTATCCTCTCACGGTTTAACAATTACGGATTAATATCAAAAGCGAGCAGACTTAAAAAGTAAAATAAACCGAAGGATAGCTTATTGAAATTATTTACACAGCAGAGCATTTTCGTGCAAGTATGACACATTTCACCGAGTAATAACTGTTACTATTATTTGTTTTACTAATGTCCCAAATTCGAAGTCCAAAACGTGCCTGTGAAAGCAATAACAAAATAATGCTTTGACAACACGTCCATGCCGCAGACGTGATTGTAATCCAAGAGCTTTCTGTTATCTGAACCGAGGTGGCACCCCACTGGGTGCTTTGTAACTTTCATTTACACGAAGCACAATGAGATTAATGCTCGACCGGAGATCACAATTTACCTCCAAGTGACCAAGTGCAATTGCGTACTCATGTTTGCGCAGTCGTTGAGTGTGAGTTCATACATTGTCCATTGGAGAGTCGGAGTCAAGAGGAGTTTGAACTCGAAAATAGGGAAATCTTCTTACGAAACTTCATGGTCTCGTGACAATGGTTACTAGACGCGTTGAAACGCCCGAGCGGCCTATTGTGATTTATGCTCACGTTTCTACCATGCGAATGGCCTTAAAGAATGACCCAGCATTTCATCAAGAGTGGTCTCCTTTAAATAGCCATTGCGTGCCGAGAGCTTAGTTGGTTTCAATCCCTGAAATGGGAATCTAGAATGGTGGTGGCTATTACATTTTATTAGGTATATTCTGATTATATTCTCTCGCATTTGCGATTTTTTAATTTCATAGTAACATTTCAAGCTGAAAAACGTTTTGTTAATTTTACGATCTAATCGTCAGTGTGATATTTTAATTAATTTTGTACGGCAAGAAAATATATTTTTCCCACGTATTTCCTTGCTTAACCTTGAGTTCTTATTTGACAATGCATTGCGTCTTGTTACATTATCACTAGGACCTTCCATGAAAATGGATTCTCTCTTTTCCTCCCCTTGCATCGCAGGTATAATTTCTAGGGGATGTTTATCTCGATCGCATAATGTGTTATATTTCTTAAATCGTTGCTAAAGCGGGGAAGGAGGTGGGAAATTAATTTTTTTTATCCTCCAAATTTGTCGATGTCGGTTTTGGGTTACATTCGCCAGAGTCTATTAATAAGCGGAAACCATCATAAAATAAGGAATGACTCGAGCCTAACAATGCAGTCCCCCACACCGTACTCCATTAACTCTTTTATTTAATATTTTTTGGTAATTCCTCCGCACGCAACATCGACCCCTAGTGTGCGCAGTCCGGTGCGAGGGAGTGGGATGGGGTGTGGGGGACGAAGCACGGAGGCGAAGGAGAGAGGGAGCGTTGTGAGAAGGGGGGTTCGTAGCGTACAAACCCCGACAAACCCTTCCCCATTCCCCTCTCTCCCCCCCGGCCGCGCGTTCGTATTCCCCACCCCGCCTCCCTCCGGGTGCCGGAAGGTTGTCGGGAGTGGGGAGAGTCAGGAACGGTGGAAAGAACGGTAGAGGGCGGAGGGGGAGACGCATGAGCTTGGGAGACGGAGGGGGAAGACAGAGGGGGGGGGCGTATCTTCCACCCCCGGAAACGCAGCTACGGCGCCTGCTCAGTATTTTCACCCCTCCTTCTTCCCACTCCTCCTCTCAGCTGCCAACATCCCCACCCTCCCGAACCGTTCCATTCGCACCGGGCCCCCGCCTCCTTCCTTCCCCCAAATCGTCCTAAAGCTTCCCACACCCCCGCTCCCGTTTGCACTCCCACACACACACAAAGGACTCCTCCCGATCCCGCCCTCCGCCCTCCCTCGGCGACCAAAACACGGTCCCCGTTCAGTGCGCTCGGCGCCGAAGAGAGGAGTGTGTGGAGGTGCGTCCGTAGACCGTTTCGCAAAGGCCCGCGCCGTGAGGAAATATCTCCATTGTGAAAATTCAGCCAAGGGATAAATTCTGTGCCTCGCGTGATCGTGTGTGTTGGCCCGACGGATCGCGACGTTCGAACTCGTTTCCTTTGCGGGACAGATTCCCCCTCCCGCACCCTCCCCCCCCCCAACCCTCCCCCTTCCCACCCGGGAAATTTTGCGTGGTGTCCCGACGGAAAGATCCACGGGGCCCTACCCGAACCCCCTCTTTACTCCCTCCAATTCTCTTCGTTTTCTTTCTGTTTTGATTTTGTCTACCGTTCCCCCACACTTGTCCCTTGAGCTCCTTCTCCCTCTTTCCGTCCTCTGTATCCGTCCGTCCCACCCATCGCCTTGGGACCGAACCGCCCCCTCACGGTCATGCACCCACTAATTCACACCATCCAGCCGGCCCTAGTTTGACGCCGCCGCAGGGCGATACTCACGCACCCCGCACCCCAATGCCTCGCCCCCTCCCCTCCATACCTTCATCCCCAGATGGGATGTTTTAGCGGTGGGCGTCTATCCAACTCCCTCGTCTCTTCCTCCGCTCGGACGAGTTGACCCTACCTGCCTCTCTCCCTCCCTCGTCCCCCTCACCGCCTCCCCAACCCTCTTCGCCTCCGCCACCTCCACTTGCCCCGCCTCGCCCATATCCATCCTTTCTTCCACCACCTTACCTCCTTCCCGTGCGCCGCATAGCGCGTCGGAAACGACGAAGGCCTCTTCTCCTCCCTGCCCCAACCTGTACGCGAGTGTGTGCGTTTGTGTGTGTCTCAACCTCCTTCTATTTCATCTCCTCCGCCTCCTACCATCCTTCCTCTTTCTGATCTCCTTCCCTTGCACGGCCGCCCCTGAGGGCTTTCGAAGATAAAAGGGCGGGGTTTGGAAGGGAAGAGGAGGGTAGGGGATCGAGAGAGGGTTCTCTTTCCCGGAGGCAGCCGGCAAGAGTCGTTTGGGAACAGGCGGACAGATAGGACGCCCCTGTGCTGAGTGGATTTCGCGTTTTGCTATCACCGATGAAATTCACGAGTGTTGTGCCGTTCCAAGTGTCCCCAGAGTTTCGGTCCGACCGGGAAATCGTCCTCTCTCGGTGAGTGTTTTAACCTGACGGATCGGCCATGCTGACCGAAGGGGAAACGGATACTGTGCGGATTTAAAGTTTAATGAAGGCCGCAAGATCCAGGTCAACCCTTAATACTGATACTGCGTGGAGTTATCTCCCACGAAGAGGACCTAAAACTCTCTTCACCTAGTGATTTAACAGATGCATTGAGTTTATCCTGTCCTCGCATTTCTCTCAGCAAAATATATCAACTTTGTTGGCGTCCAAAGAGGGTTTCCGGCGAGGTTGTTGTTGCCATGTGTGTTTGGACATGTGCCGGCAACGTAACAGTGGATCCGTGTCGTGGTTTAATTCTCTAATTACCAAGAGACTAAGTTGGAGTACCTAGCGCGAGAAAGTGGTCCCCTATGTGCAAATGCATGACTCGGTTCTGTCCAGGAGCAGCTACCAGCAGGATCAAGCCCTTTACACTTGTTAGCCGTTAGGCGCTTCCTATAGCCGTGACGATATCCAAAAACCCGCGTAGTTTGGGGAGCACTCTCGCTTTTGTCTGTGGTATTTTAGCGTTACCGCGGTGCCGTCACAGCCGAGGCGTGTGGTGGAAAGTGAGAGTGGGAGTGAGAGAGAGACGAGAGTGTCAAAGAGTGAGGGAGGTGTGAAGAGGCGTTGGAGGTGTGCGTGGGAGGAGAGGAGGCGGAGAAAGGGAAGGGAGCAGTTAGAGGAGGAAGGCGGTGAAGGGTATTTTTTTTGCAGACGGGGCGCGTACCTCGTCCTTGACCCGGGACCTCGTTTTTTTTCTGCAAGCGGTGAGTGATTCGCGGCGAGAGAAAGAAGATAAAAAAGAGAGAGAGATATATATGCATAGTATATGTTGATGGTGAAAAAGAAAGAGTTTTGTGTACACATATTCAGTGAATTCAGTGACCTGCTGAAAAAAAATTCACGAGTTGAAAGCTCCCGTGCTTCGCAATGAATGAAGAACAGAAACAAGTGTTCTCACGAAAATATCTTCTTACGCACGTGCTGGAAGAATCGTGCTCACAGTGTTCCTAAATCTCCTATTGCTGTATGTGAATGGATTAGTGAGTTTTTCTTCGTGGATCCGCCGTCCGATATTTTCCTGGGATTGCTAAGTTTTTTCAACGTGGTTTCTTCGAGCAAATTGCTTGTGAGTGAGACTTTTCAGTCCAGCCTTACCCAAGAGGTCGTGGATACCCGAAGATCGGTGGATTTATAAGACTCCGAAATCGTGCTGCTGGTGAATCATCGGTCGTTTATTATCCGTGCAGTTTATCCCGGATATATATTCGCGTGTTTGCGTGAGGCAAAATCGACCGTGGATAGTAGCCTGTGGTAAGTACCGTGCACTGGTGATTCTGCAATCAGGGCGTAGTCGATAGTTTTAAAAGAGTGTGATGGAAGGTTTTGGGTTTGTGTATCTCTCTTGAAGGTTGACGTTGGGGTAGGTGTGGTGAAATGAGGTAGAATTTGGTTAAGGGGAGGAAAAATTGCCTGAATTGGAACAACCGCGTTTCCTGAGAAGGAATTGAATTGCAGAAGCTGTGAAATGTATCATAGCACTAACCAGCGTTGGTCGCCTAGGATCATAGGCTTACTGTTAATTCTTGGCTCTCTTTAGATATCTTCTTAGCTAATTTATTATTCTACGACTTGAGTGAGCAGTAAATGCATGGCACCTGAAATGAGACCAACTCTCGTAGAGGAAAATTTGCATACTACTCTCAACTTGCCGTGGTAATTGATTTTTGAATTGCCACACAAAATAGATTTGAATGATTGTAATCTAGTTCATAATAATTAAAATGTTTCTGAGAAATAATTTCCAATTATATAAATATAACCCAATGGGAATAAATTCAGCACTCATTCAACCTAAGTTAAAACGTTTCTGACCTCTAAAATCTAACATGTTTTGTTCCAACATAAGTTCTACCATGCTGCATTTTGACTTGAAAATTTAGCTAAGTGGATCAATACCATAATTTTACGAAGAAGTATTAGATAGTATTGCATTTATCTAATGCTTGTTCAAATGCCGATTAGTAGATTCAATAAACTCGACAATGCCATCAGTATTTATCCTTTGTTATAGTGTGTGGCATTACTAAGCCAATAATTTCATTTCATTTCAAGTTACGCCGGAGACAACAAATGTTATCTTTGAGTTGGACAATTCTTGAGTATGTCAATCGATTAAAATTCATTGATACAGTTAACTAGATATACATATGTGATTTATAAATATTTGAATTGGAACTCGGCTTGTTTTATTAATTTTTGATCTCTATTATTTATTTGCCAAAACCGTTCTATTTTTCTTTAAAAAGCGTTTTGCAACTAAAAGTTTAAATTTACTTGTGTTTGGTTCAGTATGCAAATGACAAAAAACAGTTTGATTGTCTTGTGAGAAGTGAAGAAATTAGGTGCTTACACTGAATAATCCAATCTATCTGTAGGTATGATCATTGGTAAAATTTTTGGTTACAAGTAGCTCGACAGAATGACCATTGATTATGATTCACCCTCAATTCCGTGGCTTCCTCCAGTCATTTTTGATGAAAGAACCATTTCGCATTCCATCAAGTTTTTAATGCTCAGAAGCAAGCGCTCCCCAGTGGTACTCGAGAGGGCTGCTTCTGCCGGTGGCATGCTTTTCCATATTTGCTCACATCCCAACGGCTTTCTCGGAAACACACAGGCCGTATTCCCCTGGCGTTTCATTAAGGGTGACACCGCATCCTCGGCTACAGTACGCACACACACATACGCCACGCACCCCGCCCTCTTTACCTGACACTTCTCTGCCTCCACTTCCTCACTCCCACAGCCCGACTCCAGAGGGTGCGAACCCTTAACAATGGCAATTGCGGCAATGGGAGGGAGAGATGAACTGCCTGCGAGAGAGTGTTTGTGAACTGTATGCTTTAGTGTGGGAGCAGCTGCTGATGGTGCCTTCTTTCTATCTCTGCCGTCATTTCCTTCTTAGTTTTATCGAGATTCCACTCTGTTTCTCTCATGCCCATCCTCCTTTATTCTCCATTATTCATAGCTTAAAGTTTCGCAAAACCATGATTTTAATGAAAAGTTTATTTATATAATTGTATCGCGTTCACGTTAATCTTCACTAGCATAGTATTACTCGACACGCGTCCCTTAGAATATTTTCCGCTTCTGCGTTATGTTGCATTTATTATCTGGATGCTGTGGTGCTACTATTTGTTCCACGAGATTTAATGCCAATATTTAACTTTGTAAATCCTTAATTAATGTTCTTACCATTATTTTCTCTCAAATTACTCTCCAAAGTTGCTTTCTTTTGTAATATTTTCTATTTTGATAAAGAGTTCAAGTGGTAATTAAGTATATTTCCAGAATAGAACCTGGTGTACAACTACTTAAACTTCTAGGTTCATAATACCAAGGTCATTTAGGAAATGTCTTTTTCTGCAGGGCTGACTTTTGCTCCTGAGTTTGCTCCGTTCCCATGGTGATTATCGTGATCATGATGAATATATATATAAACTTTTAGTCCGTAAATAACGTCATAAACTTGGCAAATTATCAATGGCCAATGTATTATTATCCAATTTAAATTCATTTGAAGCCCTTTAAATCAATTCAACGAAAAATATATGTTTTCATAACAATCGCTTGAGTGAAAAGTTACTGAAAAGAAGTAGAAAGATAGATGGTGGCACCAAAGGCAGTTTCTGGTAAACCAGAAAGTGAATTCGTAGCGCAGGTAGGTCTCCGTCAGTTCCCTTCTGACACGTACTTCTAGCCATTTGATTTCCTCTCTTTCTCTCCTTTAACTCGCTACCTCCGCATCGCTGACCTTCCTCCACCGCCCTCTCCTCCATTATTCTTTTTTCTCTTCTTCTATCGTTCCATTCCTTACCGAGAAGGCGAGAGAGAGAGAGAACAGAGTGGGCGGTAGTCTGGGAGTGGGCGAGCGAGGGTGCCGGAAAAGGAGCCCATCCTACTCATCTCTCTTTTGCCCTCTCTCCCTCCCCCCCTTGAACTCATACACACACACACACATATTTCTCCTCCTACTCCATCTTCTCCATCCTCTCGCTTCCAATCTACTCCGCCTCAACGCTAAGTCCAGCGCCACAGCTCCCCTGCCTGACGTTTTGTTAAATGCGCGTCGATTAACCAAGTGCATGGGGAGAGAGAAGACGGCAACCGCCCCCGTTTCTCCCACTCCTCCCCTCCGCCCCTTCCCGCAGTTGCTCCCCATCTCAATTTTTCGCTAATTAAGACCCGTAAAATATGCGACTAAATTAGGAGGTCGTTTTCCTTCGTCTTCATTCAACCAAGTTTTTTTTTTCTTCATCCGCAAACCGTGGATATGAGTTTCTGTCTCCCTCGAGATAAATATCAGTTCACCCATTTCTGTGGTTAAGCAGTTTTGAGTCATTTGCACGATTAACGTCATAAAATGCATTTCAACATCGGATTTTTTCCGATCAAAATTAAGCACGCGGGCTTGTAAGAGCAGAATGAGGCTCTATCTTTTTCTCCTCTATGTTCTTTCAAGCTTTCCGAGCTTTCGAAACATTGCCTACTAAATCGACATTCGTGGTGGAAGAAATTTTTCTCGGGAATAGTTGAGGTTAAATCGTCTACGACAGCAATACGAACTCTTCTCACCAACATTCACAATTCATTCATTCACTACAGGTCATACGTTTTTCACTCATTAAAATAACAATTTAGTTGTTGTATTTAACTTGGATATAACTGACACATATTTTTGCTTAATATATTTAACTTATGCTTTATAAAGTGTGACCGGGACGATTGTGCTTTAGAGTGGAAATTACTTTTTATCTCTAAGTCTAAATTATGTGAGAGGAGGTTTACAGTATGGTGCCCACAGTGTATGATTTGGGGGCCTTTAAGGTCGCAGTGTGTAGGCAGAGGAGTAATCTTCGCCACCCCGAGCGTGATAAGCAAACAACGACACTTTCCCCACGGTCGAGACTGCCAAGTTTATCCAGGAGCCCTCCAGCCCATTCTCACCACCGACCGATGCTCTTACACCAAATCAGCTATTTATTCATTTTAGTGATTCTGGGTGAAAATTTAGTGTGTGGTGAAATCATCACGTATGTCTACAGATATTTCCACATTTAAGTGCTAAATATATCATTCGTTTGTACTTCGCGTACGTATTCGACATTTGGTGAAAGACCTTACGGGCAAAATATTTCCTTCATCTCTCTTCCTCTTCATATCCTTAATATCTTTCCGCTTTAATATCCGACTTCCGCCGGCAGCTTAGCATTAATATTTAACTCCTGAAAAGGATCCGCATAATTCTACTCCCTGGATATTTTTTTCATACACCTACTTGTGTTAATAGCTTTAAAACCTTTTTTCCTTACATAATTATTTCCTTTCTCATATCTCTTCCTCGCCTTATTACGACACGGTCCACCTCTTTCCAACTAAGCTTCCCATTCCCTCATTTCCTCCCACGTAATCACCTCGTAATCCTCTCCGTAAACTTCCATTCATTTCCAACCGCACCCCCAATTACAAAAAAATAGTGCACGAAGGTCTCCCAGAGTTAAAAAGTCATTTATATTACAAAAGTTTTTTCTAATGTTCCGAGCAGGTAACTTGGCTTTCGTTGAGTAATTTTTCAGTTAAATAAAATTCAGGTTCCTTTTAAAAAATAGAAACTTTTATAAGAGTCTTTCATGACATTTTTCCGAATGCACATTATTGAACAAAAACTGTGGAAATTCTTGAATATAAAAATATTATAAACTTTGTGGAATCTCCTAATGACTGCGATACAATTCAAGGAAGTATATAACCGAGATATTAGAACAAATTAAAAGAAGCAAAGGGAAATTTTCGTGAAAGGATTAGCACAAATAAGACCCATCCACGATCAAGGAAAATAAATGTTTTATATATTTAACACCTGGTTCATAAAATGAGGCAGGAATTGTTATGTTTTCGAATGGAAACTCCTATTTTTAAGGCTAAATTATCTGAGCGGAGGGTTGTGTCCGCAATGTTTGAGTTTGGGGTTTTTAAGGTCGCATTGCGTAAACAGCCGAGTAGGAATCGTCTTCGCCACCCCATGCGTGATGAGCAAACAACGATACTTTCCCCTCATTCGGGACTGCCAAGTCCGTCCGGGAGCCTTCCACCCTCTTCTCGCCACCGGCTGACCCCTCCTCAATACTCCCCCTCTCGCCTGGCCCTCTCCGCCCTTTTATCACGTGCTCCGCGGCTCGAAAAACGTCTCCCATCCCTCGTTCTCCCCCCTCCCCGCGCATCTCCCATCTCTCTCCCCAATCTCCTCCTCCCACGACCCTCTCTCTTCCTCCCGCATCCTTTTATCCTCTCCCCCCGATCTCCCTCCTGCACTCACTCATGGTCTTCTTCCGTTTCCTCCCGTGCATCTATAAAAATCTCCTCTTCCCCACACACTTGCGCCCTACCCCCTACCTCGATATCCTCCTTCACGCTCTCACCCCTCTTCCCCATCTTTTAAATTACCACTCCCCTTCCGACTACTTCTCCACTGCTCCCCCACTCGTCTTCCTCGAGCCTCTCTCTCTCTCTCCCTCTTCCCTCTCACACCGGGTAGACGCCCTCTCACTCCCCCTCTCCTCCACCCCACCCCCCTGCCCCTCAGACTCGGACGGACTAAAACCATAATCTTTTTTCACCCGCCCATCGCCTTCCCTCTCACAACCTTTACGTTCCACCCTCCCCTACCGTACAAACCCCTCCTCGATCGGAGGCCGCCCACCTTCTCTCCTCCACTCGGTCATTGTCTGAAGGTTTCAACCCCCAGAACACACACACACACGCACGCAGGCACCGCACATCTCGTCTACCTCACACCCACTCGCCCGCCCGCTTCCCCGCTTCCTTCTCTCCTCCTTCCCCCCCCCCCCCGCCCCCAGTCTCGTCTCGTCTCGTTCACCCCTTCACCCATCCAACCCCTCCTCCACTCCACCTTCTCCTTTCCCATTCCATCCGAAACGGCAGCTCTCTTCATTCTTACGCGCTTAGGGCCCTCCATCCCCATGCTCGTCTCCCTCTTTCTCTACAGCCCTCACCGGTTCCCACCTCTTTTGTTTTTTTTCTTCGTTTTGCTCTCTCGAAAAAAAAATAAATCCAAGCCCTCCACCCCTTTAGTTCGTGCACATACTCAATCGCAGCCGTACCTTATAGGAATAATAAATGAGGGAGTTAAACCCCGAGTAAAGGCGGTGCCCGTCGATATTTGGCCAAGAGGTGGATACGTTGCTTTTGGATATCTTTATCAAGGCAATGCTTCAAAACTACTACATACCAAGATTCTCCATCTTTTAGGTGCTTTTGTGGTATTTAGCTCAGCATTACATTATTGAGAAATTCTTATTTGAGACCTCTTGATATTCATCGACTTTGTTTTTTCAGGTTGCAGGATTGAAATACAAGTTCAGTGACGGGTTCAGTGACATATGACTTAGGGAAAAAACAATGTAGGGTATATTACGATGGCTCTTTCTGAGAGGAAATATGTATTCCACAAGAAGTGTGTTTCGCTTTGGAACTTTAGAAGGAAATATGAATAAGTTTTAAGTTTAAATATTAGAATTATGCTTGTGCACTTGATATCCTTTTTCAAAATCCGCCTAAACCCTTTTGGTTTCACTTTAAACGATTTATACCTCATGAGAATTACCAAGCTACTCGGTTAGTTGTACTGGCGACTATGAATTTCTTCTCGCTCATGGGGGATATCCATTCATCGTTATTTTCGTTAAAGAAAATAAGTTCGATGGAAATGCTTTGATGATTGTGGTCTGGTGGAATATTGAAGAGTTACCGCAAGCGTTGAGTCCTCTCGAGGACGCCATTTCATTTCACTCCTCACAGGCATCACAAAGCACACCTTGTCTTTCTTGTCACATTTTCGCCGCCACTTCCAGCCCCGTCATTCTCATCTCCCCCCGTAGATCTCCCTCCACTCCTGCATCTTATTTCCTTCAGTATCTCTTCGCTGCTCATGTCTTCGTCCCCTTACTTTCATCCGCAGACACTTGCCCCCACCTTCCAAACCGAACTTTTCCCTCACAACATCCAGTCCCCCAAAAGCCCCTTTTTGTTTACCGTGCGCTGGAAACATTATAAGGCGGCCTGGGATATTAATTGTGCGTCCTCCTCCCCATCGCCGCCTCTATCTCCCTCCGGCCTCCATAACACATTTTGTGTCCCCCCTCCCCCCCCCCCCCGCCTCGTTCCCCTCCCACTGCCTCAAGCCACCGCTCAATCTCCCCGAGCCACAACCCCCTCGCCCCCTCTCCTCCTGCCCATATCCTTCTCATTTCTCCTCTCCGGGGGACTACGCCCGCAGTGAGTGAATTAGTGAGCGAGCGAGGGAGGAAGCCATTACGCACGCCTTTTTGAGTCATTGGCTTCCCCGCGCATAATGATTTCGTTAACGCCTTTTCGTTCTCGATTCCACGCCGCCCGAGCGAGAGGAGACTGAATGCGTCTTTTTTTTCCCCCAACGCCGCCTTTGCCACCGATGATCAAGCCCTTCAATGAAAGGAATTCCTTTCATTTTATAAGTCGCCCTTAAATGTACGAGCGCGTCGTCGTGGATTGTTCCCGTTTGTGACCGCAGGTAAACGGACGGTTTTTTTTGGAAGTGAAAGTTGTATGAGGCCACGGTTTGCCACTTTGTTTATGACTTCAATATTAAGACCTCATTCTATCTAGTAGAAGTAGTAGTAGTAGGAGCATGGGACTTTCGGACTCGTTTTTGATTATTCTGCAGGAAATTAGTGGGAAGTTAGGCCTTTCTCTTCGTAAATCATGTGGATGAGCATTTTGAAAGGTTCTTTATTCAACAAGATCATGGGCCGCTGTGAGAGAAGTAACATATTGTGAGCATTCTTCATTCTGGCACCAATGCTCTCCGAAATATATTTCGCCCGCTTGAGTATACACCGCTGTTTCATCAGTAATTTGTCCTGCGGGGTAGAGAGAGATGGACCGGAATTCAAGTAAATAAATGAGATAAAAGAAAAAAATATGGGAGAAATTTGAACAAATTTCCCCCACAACGCTCACTTCTTCCTAGATTCACTTTCATTCAGCCTTTCTCTTCTACCGTCCACTCCGAAAGAGAGGTTCAATTGTTATTCCTGAAACCCAATATTTTCCTCCATACAAACACGCACAGAAGGTTCATAGAAACATGCTTGTAAGATTTGTGGAGCGATTTAGAATAAAAATGAAGTTCTTTGACAAATAGTTTTTAGATGGAAATGTTGAACTACATGTAGTTCAATATCCGCTATGTATAAACTGACAATTATTCTGTTTAATAACAATAGAGACAATTATAAACAAACATTGCTAAACCAGTAAAATTTTATTTATATTCTGTAAGTAATTCTGGAAGTAGTTGAATATATCGGTAAATTATAATCCAATGGGATGATTTTATCAGCTGCTAAAATATCAGGTGAAATCTTCTCCAGCTGTTTTTTACTCTTAACATTAAGTCTTCCTGTTTCAAGATATTTAAAAACTAATTTAACATGTTACCAATTGGAATAATTAAAATATAATAAATTAAAAAGGCAATTATTTTAAGGACTGCTGCACTTCGAGAAGGCATTATTGTGTTCAAATAGCTTCATAAATTTGGCTAATAACTTAAATTTATCGCAATTTCCTAAGAAAAAGTTCATATTCTGTCCTCATTAATGTCGAAGTTTTGGAAAAAATAATGAATACCTACCTCGGTACTACAAATGACAGTGTAGTGCGAAAATTATTTGGTCGCGTTTAACATCTACTGAGTCATTGCTGATGATGCCCTAATTCCATAGTAACGGAAATTTTCTGATCCACTTAGAAGTGGAGCATGAGAGAATGGATTTTCTATTCATTTTTGTTTCTTTTGCCATTTTGCATTTTTGTGCCATTTTCTTACTATCAAACTGCTCGAAGTAAGTCTAAATCAAGTAAGTTTCAGCGGCCGTTTGGACAATGAACTTCGTTCTTAAGTTCTTCGTTCTTCGTATATTAAGGCCAGACTGGAGTTGAGCGAGGAGGCACTTTAGACACGCCGTCATACGATGCTCTGCAAAATATATAGTTGGCCCAAATTCTCTGAAATTAATTATGTTTATCGGTCTTGAAAGTTATGGAAAGAAGATCGATATTCATGTACAGATAATCTTTGAAATTATTTTTGACCATGATATCAACATTATTAAACCGCTACAATGCGTGAAAAAGGGTTAATAAATAAGCTTATTGTAAAGTGAGCTATATTGTTAACGGAAAATGCATTTTTTGATTGATTAGTTGAATAAATTTGCTACATTAAAGTTTTAAATTATATTTAAAATACGTAGAAGAAAAAATGTCGGCAATTATGATTTGTGGAGGCGATATTACTGCGTGAAATTGAGTTACATTTTCTCTTCTAAATTTTCGAATAATTGGAATTATTATGTACGTAAAATGACTTTACATTTGATTTTATGGCTCTAACAAGCTATTTATTATAAACAGGCCTTACGAAAACACAAGTAAATTAAATGTTAAACGATAAAAATCATATAAGATGAAATGAGTGTTTATTGCAATTCTTTCCACTCGTAAGATGAATATCAAATTAGCTTTTATTTATGAGAAACGGTTTCAAGTTTCTACTCGATGTTATAATATTTCAGATAGTTTGTGAGTCGAATTACGCCAGGGACCTTGTTGTTTTTGTGCCTTTTATCGTACCTCTAAATTGTTTAATGACATCAATTTTGTTGCAAAATATGTGTAGAAAAAATGTTTGAAGGGCTCACACTGCATTCTTAAATACTCAGATTAGTGTTGTGGTACCATTGCACTTAACTGAATATTAGAACTCATTAGGGTAACAATTCATATTTACCAAAGTGCAGAAATTTCATTCTGGAAAAATCATTCCCCTTGACCGAGACTTGAACCGGGATCCTCTCATTTTCCAGCCGAGTACTTTAACCGAGCAAGTTACCGAGGCAATCGCATTCACTAAGAATTTTTATGGGTGTTTAAGGATCAAAATGTTTTGACAAATTAACGTGCATTCAATATAACAGGCAGTTATAGACGTACGCGCCCCACCACTGTGCGCGAGGTGAAAGGCATTTTACTTCAATGGTTTATTTTCCTTAGACGAATTCCGGATTCGAGTCCCTCTTCTAGGTGAATGATTTTTACTCTGTGAAATTTCTGTATTTCCGTGAAGCTAGCGGATGACTCCGTTGAATTAACTGTCGCGGCATCTCCCGTATGTCTTTGAATTCCATATTTAGTTTACATTGCGAATTCTGAGTAGTCCATTAAACAAAACCATTTTCTCACTTGAAAATCCTTCGTATTTTTTTTATTCCTAGCCTACTGTTTGTTTTTGGTAACATCACAACTCCAATAGGGCAGTGATTAAAAAGTAAAATGTTCACGTATTTCATAATTTATTTTTCTCGTAATAGGTAAGTGGCGTTACGGTCTTTGTCCGTTGTCCAGTCAATAACTATCTTAATTGCATATGTTCGTATTTTACTCTTTTTAGCCTATTAATTTGAGGTTCAATGACTTCTTTCTTACTAAACTTTATTTGAACGTCAAATGTTAGCGATTTAAGTGTTAGTCATCATAAAAAGTTCATTTTATTACTTTTGCCGATAGTAATAAATCAATAAGACATCTTTAGATAAAATTCCATTGCAGATTTTGATATTCTATTTCTTATTAAACGTATCATAAGCATGTTTTTATAAAACATATTATTCAAAAGTTCTTCGGGACAATTTGTTATATGATTATTCATTTGTCTTAGAAGTGTAATTGAATATCGACCGTTAGTGTTAAAAAAATTAAAATCTATGAACCAATAAAAAATATGTCTAATATACAAAATCGAATGATACAACTCATTGAATTGGCTTAATATTTCATCAATGGACTAATGAATTCTTTTCTCTGTCCACGACGTGGTTTTTCGCGAGTTCTAGCATCCGATTGTTCGTCGTCCCAAGAGCTGGAACCCCTGTGACTCCTACTTGGACAGGCTCTTTCCATGCATGCGCATACGAGCGCCCTTGGTGTTGCTTTTGAATAGCGTAGCGGTGAATGGCAGCTACGTGTCGGGAATGAATTACGGAATTCACGTGGGAACTGGAGGGATAGGCTGGGAGAAGGGAGGGTAGGGTGAGAGGAAGCCACACACTTTTCCGTTTTAATAATGGCCTCCGGACCGAGAAGGGAGGTGGCGCTATCGTCAGCAGGAAGTGAAGTGCGAAGTATTCCTTGGATTATACACGGGCCGCCACGGACGTGATGCGAGGAAATGATTAGGACGAAAACGGCGGATGAAATTGGCAAACAATCACATTCCGAGAATTTCCATTCCCTCTGCGAACGGCGGAAGTCAATCTTGTGGAAAGTAATGTCCACGCGTGTGAAAAAAGAGTAGTTACCTATCAAAGAATTACTACCGCAGTCGAGCAGGTATTTCATAGTTCAGAGTTACTGGAATGGATTTTAAGCATATTTCTTGCTTGAGGCTTCTTCTAAAGTTGAATCAACCACTCTGTGTTCTTGTACTATGCGTAGTAATATCTCTTAGTTGTCACTAGAGAGTGTGTTAGTTCGGGACAGGATGTCTAGGCGGCAAAATCCAGGATATCAGTTTGTTGAAAGCCGTTTAGCAGGTTGAAAATATAATTAATTTTCTGATTGTGAGTCGTTAAAAATTTAAAAAATCACAATTTCACGGTCAATAATTAAAAACAAATTATCTGTGATCACAATCACAATTTTAATCGAACTGCTCGTCGGTAGTATTTTTTTCCAGGAGTGGCTACGTAATTTCGGGGTTTTAACATTGAAGAAATACCAAATTTACTTAGTGAGTACGGCATGGAAAAAGGTGGGAGGAGATATTTAATTTTTGAAGGAAATCTTAAGTAACCACGGAAAAAACCGGTCTTACCTTAATAAGCAGTTTCCTGTCCGTCACAACTCGGCCATTTTCTTCCGACCCAACTCTCTTTTCTTCCCCATAATGAAATGTGGCTTCGAAGTTAGGAGGAAGGAGCATAGGATCAGAAGGAAATAGTGTCGATAACCTCAGAAACAAAGAACAGAGCGGTTCTTTTTTATTAGTTTTTCCCTCAAATATTCCAAGTGCAATGTAGGCACAGGGATCTTTAGGAGATGACCTCAGCTACCGAGGATGCCACCGCTGACCTCGAGCACTCTCCTGGACATGTCCCAAGAGCCTCTTCAACCTCACTCCTTTCATGCCGATGAAAAGATGTCTGAAGGGAGTCTGATGTGCTCCTCCCTCGCTTCCTCCTTGTTTTTCAACAGCGTCAGTTGAACATCCAGCCTCGCGAGCATAGACAGTAAGCTTTTAGGAATTTTATTTATGTGTGAGTATGTTTCAGCCGGGGACTCTAGTAGGAAGTCTGTGATGGGAATTTCTTGAGAGAGCAAGAGTTGCGGTCACCAAGAAGATGGCAGCGGCGGCGAAGAGGGGAGGCGTAGAGAAGTGGGTGGGTGGTGAATATGGATGGGAATTACAGGGGAGAAGGGAATACACTCGAGTGGCTTTCTTTCTGCGGCGGTTTCACCTTGAAAAGACGCGAGCCTTAGAAAAAACTAGGAAATGAACTTGTCTGGGGGGTTCATACTCCTCTGTTAAAGCGTACATTTCAATCATCCTTCTCTTTATTTCAGTGGAAGTATGTATTTTAATCGAAAATTCAATTTAAAATTGCTGATTGAATTTTTTGCGGACTTTTGTATCAACAGCATAGGTAGACATTTTCATTCTTCATGATTGACGATTGATATTATTCTGGAAATCAAGTGTATTAAAAGATTTAATTTCCTTGAGATTTTTATCTGGGTTCTTTATCGGTTATTTAAGTAATTGTCTTACAGAAATTCTGTCCTTTCGGTAAGCTTATTGGACAAAAGCGATGCTCTTCTGGGCCATAAGGCAAATAGGAAATACTTTTCTTTCAATTTCGTTGGAAAGTAATTACGCCTTCTTATTATTTGCCGCCCTCTTCCAAGGTATTTGCTGTTCTTCCAAGATACTGTTGGTTTAATATCCTACAGGTGTAAAATTATCTTGAAGAAAGCATTTATGATATTAGTTAATAAATTTTCATGTACCTAGCCTTTCTAATATTTAGAGCAAGGCCCGATTGGACCAATTTTTGACTGTGGCCTTACGCTAGCATACGCGTTAAATAAAGTGAGGAAGATGCTTACCTCACAAAACTTTTCATGTACTGCTTAAACGTTACTTAAAATACCTCATATTTTTCGAATAAAGTTTTGAGTGAGTATTTACTTTTTCAGAGCCTGTTTATAACGAACATCCCGCTTTCCGTAAAACTGCAAAAAGATTTTCGTTTTCAATTTTGCTCGGAAGTGAACGGTCTTCTAAGCCGTCAACTCGTATTATTTCAAGTGAATGGTTTTCCTCTTTTGAGTTATTTTAATCGTGAATGTGGAAATCCATGAGATAGCGTGTCTCGAGGCAGTTATTTTGTCAACTCGATTCAATGCGGTAATCTAATTTTGAGACTTCTTGCTGCCCTACGAAATGATATCTTGTCGAAAGAAGACACTCTTTTGCAAATAGGAGAAATAGGTGTTTATTTTGTTTGGATCACTTTATGTGAAGAATATGATAAGGTCCTATTAAGACAATATTGGCCCAAAATAAGGGCATAACATTGACTTTCGTTTATTTTTTTAAGGTTACATGTTTATATTGCTCACTTAAATGACTAGATATCACGTATCACATAATTTGTTTTACCATTAAAACTGCATTACGACGGATGTTCCTTCAGGATCATTAAGTGAATTTGGGGTGCTTGGCAATGAGATTATGATGATGCCGACTCTCGATTAAATTTTTAACACTATAAAAAATCACCGCGGTCATTAAAACTCACTTCTATTAATTCTAATGGGTATACAACTATTTATGGTATATTTTTTGTAGAGAAAATGAAATTTCATTTCAAATAATTTTTAAATGAGACTATTTTGTGCATTTTAATATGAATATTTATTATTTGTACGATGCAAAAACCACAGTATATTGAGCTTCAATGCAGCAGATTATTTTAATGATAGTTATTTTACTTTATTGTAGTTGTCTTATTTCCTAATTTATTATCATGCTAAAAGATAAATCTCCAAACGATGAACAGGGGCCGTACAATAAGTATCAGGACTGGTTCCAAAAATCAAATTTTATTGCAGTTATCATTACAATAACTTAATAATCTTTAAAATAAATTTCTCCTGCATCGATACACTTAGTTCGGCGCGTCTGCCACTCATCGAAAGCCCGCTAGAAGTCGGTTACTGGAATACTGTTGAAAGCCTTTGTCGTCGCCGCTTGAACCGCTTCGATGGAGTCGAACCGATATCCTTTGAGCTATTTTTAAGCTATCCTTTGAGGTAATAACGTTGACGAGAAAATCTTCATCTTCCTGGGATCCCATCTTCCCATCGCAGTCGAAAATTCTTGCGAAATTTCCACCCGTGACAGTTTTTGTTCCTCGCTCAAGACTTTCGGCACCAGCTTCGCGCACACTTTCCTCATCGCAAGATCCCCTGCTACAATGATGTGGACAGTTCTGACAGAAAGGCCGGTCTCCTCACTGATAAGGGCGATGGTTAAACGCCTGTCAGAGTCCAAAACCTTTTTCAGTTTGGCCACCTGACCATCGGTTCGAGGGGTCGTCAGGCCGTCTTTGATAAGCTCCCGGTCTTCCTTAAACATTTTGTGTTGCTCAAAAACTCTTGTGCGACTTAAGGCATCATCCCCATGAGCCTGTTTAATGAGTTCATGGGTCTCCGACGCGGATTTACCGAGTTTAACGCAAACCTTCACAGCGTAGCGTTGCTCGACGGTGCGCTCCATGCTGGCGCGACGACACCACAAACAACCACACGTCACAAAAATCCACCTCCTGTCTCAACGCATGCCTGGAGGCGACTGAACTTAAGTGCGCCTGAGTGGTGGGGGACCCCTCTACCGAGACGACCGGTCGGACCCCCATCCACCACTCAATTGAGGCTACAGCGAACCAGTCACGATACTTATTCTGCGGACCCTGTGTATCCAATATTAATTCAAGTATTTACTTCACAAATAGGTATCCTCACAACAAGTGCAGTGGTCATTAAGAAACGCATAGACGTTGCATTCCTCTTTAATAAATAACAATGCTTTTCTTTAATCACATCTTAATCCTAAACTTTTATCCATTTCTAAATGGTATTTTTTAAACGTTCTTTTCAATTGATATTATTTTTATCTTCTTCTAGACGCAATTCAAGAGCCCCCAGTTATTTATAACCGTTTCCCTGATGAGCTCAAGTTCCATAAGTACATCATATATGCTGAAGTGCTGGCCATAATCTTTCCTTTACACCTCTATATAGGAGTCCCTTGCAATGAGACCTCCTCTTTTAGTAAAAATTTCTCTTAAAGATGTAATCGCTCATTTAGTATACGTACGATGGCCATTCCAGTGCATATAAGTACTACCTGCCATGTTACGTGATTTTTCCCACCTGTTCTAATACATATCCAAAAAATTATCCGCACATATCAAAGGGATTTTTCACCCATTTCGGAGTCGGCCCTGACCCGATTTGTCTCCCACGGAACACGCGCCGCCAACTGCTTCTTCCCCCCCCCTTTCTCTCTCTCTCTTGTTCCATCCTTCCACAACAGCGAATGACTTCCACGGGTGCCGCTGCCACCCTTCCGTTTCGAGCGAGGGTTCTGGGGGAAGGGGAGATGGATGTGGCGTTTGGCGTATGAAAGCGTGTGTGGGAAGGAAGCGAGCGAGCAAAAGCAGCCTCGGGTGCAATCATTTCCCTCTCGGCAATTTGAAGCAGCAGCGACGCCTACGCAAGGGCGGAGCCGTGACAGCGCTGACCCGCGGAGCATGAGTCGGTACCAAGGCACGGACTGTCGCAACCTTTGTTCTCTCATTACTTGCACAACGGCGCCGAATGCTTAATGTCCTTGCCTCTCCCTCCGCTTCACCGTTATCGCCAGCTCCTTCAGGCCAGATGCAAGGGAAGCACATTGGAAGAAATTACATTCGGTAGTGAAAGAGCTGGGCGTGTTATTAATTCTAACGTTCCCACCCTCTCGGAATCATGAAGTAGGTGGAATTATTGAGCGGAAGGCTGAATGGGGCTTCGATTAATACCCATTAATGTTCTCCTTAGGTTCCTCGTTGGCCATTCGCTATTTGATACGGATTTTCGCTTAATTAATCTCCCTTAAATTTTGAAATTCTTTCAAAATGTGTATGGCGTGGAAGCATTGTATATCTCAGCTGTGTTGATCCACATTATATTGTGTATTTGTTGGGAAAACTTTAGCAAAAAGTATTGGGTGGAGCAAATTTTATGAAGCGGTATCGGCGTCATTTTAATTTCTTGATTTATATTCGAGCCTTTTGAATACTACTTGTGGAAGCGATACGACTAAGTTATGCGGGTGACTTATTGCTAAGTGTTTAATCACTAGATTGTTACAGTTTCATGCCGGTTTTAATAGCTGGGTTAAGCATGAATCTCAGGAACCTGACTTAAAATAAGATAAATTCCCAAATTACCAATTCTTTTACCTTTCAGAAAATACGTATTCCTTCGTCTTAATATCACGACCATGACTACATAATCTCGTAAGATCTGATGGAGCTGGATCTTCTTTTTAGAAGGAAATACATGTATTTTCATGTAACATACGATATTTTCATCAAGCTTATTTAACATTCTAGAATTCTAACCTTCTTCAGAACCAGGCGATTCTTTTCTTAAGCCATCTTTCGCCAGTTGACTCATCAAGCGCACAAATGATTTCATTTGGTACATCGTTAGTTGCCTTTTAATTCCATGAACGTGATAAGTATAATTATACAATGATAAAAATATTTCATTCTGTTGTGTATTAGTACACCGTTTGTGTTTCCAGTATTTATCCATTTTTAGGATGATCTATGCATGTATGATCATTTCTGTTCAAATGTGTTCCATCCTTCCATAAATATTTTTATTTGAATTTTCTCTCACTTTCCTTCAATATATACGATGCTATGTATTTTTTCTAGGATTCTATTGTCATTATTTATGCAAGCGAATATAAATCAAGTTTCATAGAATAATTAGTCAAACACCTACAGGTATGTGACTCAAATTATTACCAGCCTCAAGCTGAGTCCAAGAGCATTACTATTACGCAATACGCTTTTTAATGCATTTACATTCGTTGTGTAACTTTTATTTTTTCCACGGAAATATTATATTTTTCATTGTTTTTACTGCCAATATAATAAAATATGAAATGAAATGTCACGAGATTAAGTTAGGTTTGATCTATTTTTGCTTTTTAATTTGTGTAATTCAGTCGACCAAATGATAACCAATATTTTTGTTCTTTCTTTTCAGGTAAGTACACGAGGGGATATTTGTACATTCCTGATGTGTGGAGCAAGCTTCTGACGGTAGTGCTCATCGAAAGGTGCGAGACAAATTCCATTATTTATTTGCTTTTTGTTGGAGAGTTATTGGTGCTGATTAATTTTAGTCTGCAGCAAAGCAGTGGAGTCCCAATTTTGATAACTTGAATGGAGAAATAAAAGCATTATAGGAATTTCATCTAATTTTATGCAGAAGAAAAGTTTATCTTCCGTAGAGATCAACGCTTGTCTATGCTTAACTGATTTGCTATCGGCGTAATAATTAATTTTTGGGATTTGTATTGATGGTCACTACCATCTCATGCGATGTGCAATAATATTCCATGGGCTAATATATCTAATAACACTTAAGAATTGCAGTTACTAGGAGCGATGTTGATAAAATTTAGCTTCATGATGGACAATCAGATATTTATTTTACTCTCCATGCTGATAGAAGCGGCAGTACCCTGAGTGCGTGTGCTAATGAAGCGCTGGGAACCTTAACCGCGGAGAGCGTTTCTTATTTTCTTTCAGTTGCCATAATTTAAGTTTCATGATGTAAATTTTTGACCTGACCTTCACTCAGATAAACGCTCACTCTTATCTGGTCCTGTTAATAAATTGCTAAGGATCATTAATCGTTCACCCCCCGATCCACCAGCTGCATTGTACGTCGAATTTGATAAATTTTTCCTATCAAGTATCCTCGGAAATATTTCAAAGCCAGCTGAATGACTGCGGCGGTAATCATTAAATCATAATATAAGGAAAACGAATGGAAGTACGAAGGATATGGTTTATTCATCGTTGGTTTCTGGAATGAAGATAAATTAAGACATTAAAGGTTGTGAGGATCCATAACGAGCAACGGTTCCGTATTCCTCTTGCATTTTTTGGCTTCCAATCTGAAATCCAGTGTATAGAGATCGTTGCATTTTAATTTGTATCCCTAAATCACGTAATATATTGCATGATTTAACAGCATTTTCATGCATACGTCTTTAGAAATATCCGGGTAATTCTAATCATCAATTTCCTATTTAAATCAATTTACAGATTTTTGATGAATTAAAAAATAATTGTGCCTAATATTATAATTTTCTACTGAGTTAATAATACAGAGACAAATATTATCAATACTACTAAAACACATTTCAAACATATTCGCAAACACGCTGTTTAAGATCCAAAAGTTGATCTAATGCTATTAAAGTAGTTTTTCAGCGTGATTAGCAATTAAGAAAACATTTAAAACGTTGCTTAGTAACTCGCATAGATTTAGTAGTTTATGGCAAACTAAAGTCAGGAAAGAAAAGGAATATGAAATGAAACGATGTAAATTGTCATTAAGGCATGAACTTATTGGAAAGTCAACCTTTTGTTATAGCTGAAAGACGAAGGGGAAATAATGCTGATATTCTATTACTGTCGTTGGAAAATGAAAACGCAAGAATAAATGTTTATAGACGGCATTAGGGAGAATGTGAAGAGACAATCAGGTTATTTTAGTAGCTTTTAAGGTGCGTCTAAGACTTTGTTCATTTATATCCATCAAGTGCACCACTCTTTATTATGTTCAATATGCCTAAAATATATCGGTTTAATTTTAAACGTGAACTGCATTCGATAGCATGCTTTTTAAAATTACGTTGGGCATTAAAATATGATGGCAAAATATGAAATAGTAGGTCGGCTGGAGAAGAGCGGTTTCCTTTAAAAACGAAATTTCTCGACTCACACAGTCAGGATTTGTCAAGACTCGTTCTTTCTCTCTTAATGTGTTCCTAACGTTACACTAGTAGGTATCAACACAAGAGAGTCACACACATCCGTGAGAGGAGACACGTTCAGGCCAATACATAATGTGAATATCCTGTTTTGAAAAGTTTTAAGATTTTTTCTTCATTTCTCTTTGAGGAAGTATCCTATTTAATTAAGTCTTTTCTGTTTCAATAATCTTCGTATTATTGGCACATGTGACGCATTAAGAGGATGTTAAGCACTTTATCAGGGACTGAGAAGTGTATAAGTAAGATTCGGATGTATATAAATCCAACCGTATCTCCTGGGAGGCATTTTGAGTAACCTTTCGAGCTTGTGACTCCTTTGTTTCCCCTCCGCCATTCGTTCCAAGCGAATCAACTTCTCGGTCGCAACATTTCGTTTCCTCAAGCATCCACTCGGCCGTGACAGAAGACCCTTGCAGATTGGTTACCACTCTCTCTCTTTCCAACAACGATCGTTGTTCTCGTTTGTCCCCCACCAAACGTCACGACTGTCGCGCCCTTTATTTTTTGACCCCTTGAGCCGTTTTTAAAACGAGCCAATCGGAACTCCCGCGCGACGTCGATCGATCGTCGGGCGAGATGAAACGGGTAGATACGGAGACCTTCCGAGGGGAGATTCCACCCTCCTCAATTGTCGTCAAAAATCTACCGGGATCCCCCTGCACGCTACTTTGTTATTCTCGAGATCTTTTGATACTTCATCATACCTTTCCCACCTAAAAAAACCTCCCCATTGTATTTTTTCTTCTTTCAGCCCACTTTTTTCGCAACAATTTCCCTCCGAGTCTCTTTAAAAATTGACTTCAAATATCTTTAAGCATCACCTTAATTGCGGTCGGATATGGGTAGCATAACTGTTTCTTAAATTTTTTTGCAAAGCACTTTACTCCTTTCGGCCTTTTCTTCTATTTGTTCTCTGATGTGTCCATAAAAAAGCCATATGGATGGAGCTATGGTATACAAATATATTTTCAATATTCCTACCTTCTAGAATTATATTCTCGAAACAATGTACGAAAGAATTTTAAAGATGAAAAAACAGCGGTATTTAGTGGAGATATAATTAGTTAATTCAATGAAAACTGAATGGAATTTCTAAATAAATATACATTGCTTTTGATTAGCTTGATAGTGTTCATTTGTAATATAACAAAGCATTTGATATGCTCAAATCACAAAACGAATAGACAAAGGAACAGAAGTAACTTTATGACGACAATATTTTATGCAAAACATATATTCACTTAAAAATATATGCATGGGTTTTCTATTGTAAACATCCTCTCCTAGTTGCAATTATATCTAAACTCTACAATTATTTCTTTCTTATAAAATGAATAATCAACCTTAATTGGTCATTTTTATATTTTATTTTATCTTTTTTGAGCGTTTATCGTCTTAATTATTTCACATCACGGTTAAAATAAATTGTACATACGGTCAATATTTTATTGATGCGGAATTTTCATATCAAATGTTGGCTGCTATTACGTTTTCCATTTTTCTCGTACTTTTAAACCATCCACGTTTTTCTTTATTGGTGTTTCACATCTTTATGCTACATTTAAAATGCTGATGTTTTGTCCTCTCAAACTCCTTTTCCCCTCAATTGCATTAATCATCTCAGTGGGAAAACAGCCAGCATCCTCACTGAATACATCAAACCCCTGTGCTAGACGTTCACCCGCATTTCCTTTCGTCCTTTGCCTTGTTTGCCTCACTTCTTCCCTATTTATAACTCATTTGTCCTCCCTATTCCTTAATGTGTTTCATTCTCTTTTTTCATTTCCAACACACTCTTTTGGCCCAGTCTCCCTCCCAGACCCTATTTATTTTATTTTTGTGTTTACCATAAGATAGAATTTCCTGTCAGCGTCTCTAATTTGACCAATAATCTGTATTTTTTTTATCCCAACATGTCTTTTTTTGTCCTAACTAATGTATAAATGGCCGTGAAATTGACAATATCCCATTTTTGTGGCGAGATTTCGTTTGATGAGAGATGAGTACTTCAATTTTCCTTAGTTTTTCTTGTTTAATTGTAATTTGATTGTATATCACAGGTTAAGGTATGTTTTTGAACGGTACCAAACCAACCAAAATTATCTTCTACGTATCTTGAGAACTTCCACTTGTTTGTCATATCGTAATTTTTTTCACATTTATTCTTTACTTAACTATAATAACTGCCTAGATTTATACTGTCCACCAACCCTACTGTCTTCCTTCCTGTGCCCGGCATACGCAACATTTTCCCTTCCATCACGACCTTTCATATACCTTTCAATATCTCCCTCCAATTATTTTATTTACTTTTTTCTAATTTTCTCCGGCAACTTCCTCTCTTCACCCACGCTTTTCAAAAAGGTCATCGTTTCTCTTCCTCTCTACCTAACATGTTTCCCCGTTATTATTTCTGCAAAAAAATGACATGAATAAATACTTGAACGCTGTCATATCATGGCATTATTTGACGAGAGAGAGTAATTTAAGACTCTTAATCCCCACTACCGCTATTTAGATTTTCCTTCCTGCCACAGAAGTCTAAATTGAAATGCCGGTACTTTCTAGACCTGTATGCCTTAAAAACAACGAAAATTAATTTATTCAGCTAACTGAAATAAGCACGGTTGAATTATGTTTCTGGAAAACTGTTATTTGAAAGAAGATTTAAAATAAGTTACACTCAGTAAAATATGTAACGGGAAGACATTCATCGAATGAATTTGAAATTACCATTAATAAAACAATGCTAAATATACATTGTGAAGAGTATACGTTTTATGGATTGAAAACTCGGTATCACAGTCTGAATTTAACGGAATCGAATAGATATTAATGATGTGTCCATGAAACTGATTTAAACTGGATCTTAAAGGGACTTTAAGTTAAAAAATGCGGAAAATTTAGGAGTTTAAAAACTCTTTATTCAAATATGAAACCGGCATTTCAGGAGCATAGAAGTCACCCACGGCGGATTCCATTGTCTGTGTCCACCGCCACCTACTTCTCTCGGTGCACCCGTCCTCTGCCACTGGCCCCTGGCCCCGCTACCTCTCCCCCTGGGGGGGCGCCACTTCTCCTCTCCTCCGCCTCCCTCGCTCCACGCGGCGCCATCGGCCCCACCCCTCGACCTCGCCCGCGATCAATAAGCGCCGCCGCCGCCGTTGCGTCCTCCGCCCCCGTCCTTCGCTCCCTCCTCCTCCTTACCCACAGCGTCACGCTCCCCCACCATCCACCCCCTCTTCACGCGGTGTCCTCGTTTCAAGTTTTCCTTCCCTTACCCCGGGTGGGGTAGTTTAGGTTTGGTTATGGGGGTACACCGACCTTCCATGCCGGTGAACGGCCCGGGTCGATTATCGAGGGTGAAGTGATATTTAATCCCCATTAAAACAGTTCTACTGGACTATTATGAACACATTTTCGGCTGGAAGGCGGATTATACATTGTTTGCTACCATAGTGTGTTCCGCAGTTTCTCGTGCTATATAGTAGCGATTGTGTAAAGAGCGGCTATATCCAAATTGATTTTGCAACTGGGATTACTAAAGTATTATTCATATTGGATTTGAGAATTTTTAATTGAATATTACCCTTACATCACATTAGTTTATGTGAAATCAATGATAACCTACGCTGAATAGAAGATTAACTCGCTTTAGAAAATATTAAAAATTAAATTAAGCAGCAAAGTGTACTTATGTGTTTTTATAAATAATGGTTTATTGCAATCCAGGTTTTCTTAGTGGGTATTTTTTAAGGTGTGGCTTAGAAAATATAGTAGAATCAAGAGTGGTCGATCGAGATCTAAAGGTTAACGGGTGGTTTACACTTAATGATGCCAGTAATAATAATAATAGTAATTTTTCAGGCATAAACCACCATTTTATTGAAATTAACAATTTAGAATCAAGTAATTCATGCACACATACTTATGTTTTGTATAATATTGTGCATTTTTACGAATGCCAATTGGTACATTGCACGTAAATTTGATTTTCTGTAGTTAATATCTAATTTTCACAATAATAAATATCAGCTCAGAGTGAGTTAGTACTCATGAAAGTTATTATTTTTATAAAGGCAATTTTTTATGATTATTTATGTGAAATGTGACATAACCCCGTTTATTTTAAACTTGGGCTTGTTGGAGGATGCTAATTAGTTTGATTTATCTATTTTCCGAGATTTCTCATGTAAGATTTACTTAATCTATTTGAAATGATGGTGATAATAATAAAGAAGAACCATGCTTTCAGCTATTACTTTTACATCCTCCACTTCTCTCACTCAAACTAGACCATTTGTCTCATCACATTGATCACCAGTCGAAAGCAACACGAAAATTTGAAGGAAAGCTTTGTTAGATGAAAGTTTAGTTCATTTTGAGCTAATCCATAAGGCTTGTAAGCTTCTCTTATTCAGGGCAAAAGGAAATTTTCATTCCCTGTGACACAATCTGATTTTCCACGAAGTTTTGGTAATCAGACAAGAGAACCAATAGGATTTTAGATGAGATTTTCCCAAGTGTTTTTCCAAATTCTAAACGGGGTCCCCCGGTCGCTAGCTGAACCTTTACCTTCAATGCTACAACAAATCCCTTCTACAGGTTTATGATTATTTTTCCTACAAACATTAATATGGTTTACTGTCGCCCATGTTCACTTCAAGTTACCCAATGAGCGTATTTCAAACAAAGCTGTATTTCTATACTGGAGAAAATGTGTAAACAACTCCGCATGAAATTATTTTTTATGAAGAAGCGTGAAATGTGTTTTCATGGCAAATTCATCATCCAAAGAAATAGGATGTGATGACTGCACCGGGAAAAGATCCAACTCTATTCACGCAATTATTCAGTTGCTCAGATTTTCATGAATACCACCTCGAAGTGAGATGTATGCCCAATTTATGCGGTAAATAATAATTTTACAGTATTTTCTTTATTATTTCGAGGTTTTGTATTCCTGGTATATCTTGAATGCACCAAGATGGAATTTCTTCCAAGGTATACTTCAGAGGTATTGAGAGGTAACACATTTGTTTGAATAATTTTATTCGTTGTGACTGTATGGAGAGCACAATAGTATTTTTCATTTTCGCCACAATTCGTGTGACCATTGCCCAAAATTAAATTATACATGGACCTCTTACCAGGTTGGTTCATTCCATTCCTAAAAACTCACTAGACGTAATATCTGTTGAACAATGTATTTGCTACAAGTGCTCTGAAATTTAAGGAACCATATGATTAACTGTAATTATGATAATGATAAGGTTTTAATGAAGAAATATCCGAAGGAGGGGGGTTGAGAGCTCGTGTTGAAAGCAATGAGAAGATAATGCGTCCGTACGAGATTAGAAGTAGTTTTAACCGCACGTTTCTGTTAATAAGAAAAACGTGTCACTGTCAGTTTACCCGGGTAAGCCCTTTTAAGCAGGTTCCCCTACTTATCGTTGCCCTCGACCGTTTCACATTGGCTTCGTAGTTCTCCGTCTTTATCCTCTTTACAGTCGTCGGGTGCAAATGACCTCAACCGTCCGATCCCATCCCGGCAATGACCGCCGCCACCACTCCCCTCTCGCTTCGCAGGGGGATCCTCACTGCTCCCGGGGCCGACAGCGGAAAGAAAGGGATTATTGGGGAGAGGGCGAGGAGGACGAGAGTGGGAGAATGTGAGGACGTTACGGGGGTTGCCACGAGTGAGTTATCGCCAAAGCGGGGGCGTTCATTTACCGGACGACCACGATGGGTCTACTGTCCCCACGGCATGTGAAATGAATGCGGGTGCGGGCTCTTGCCAGCCATATTTTTTTGCTTAGTTTTCCCGGGTCTTTATCTCAAAATGGGTTTGAATTTGGAGAAACGTGGATCCTCAAGGAGAGTTTTTAGGAATGAGATGGCCGATGAGAAGGGTATCTTAGGAGATTAATGTTGAAAGAAGAGCGAAGGGGTGAATTAGAGGAGAAGATTATGCATGGCTCTTTCGTGTCGTGAACTTTTTTATCACCCTCAATGTGTATACACTACAGAGAAAACATTTTAATAATTCCACTCTGAAGCCAGTAGTTTCCTTCATTCTTCATTGAAATGCTGAGGTTTGATTCAACGTGACCATATATTCCTTAATATGATTTTCGGTCATAACCATTGATCGCCTGCTGCGCAATGCATTTCTGCATGCCAATGTCTTTTTGTTTATCTTTATTTCAAAATTTCTTGCGATTATGAGTATGTAAATATCTCCATTAAGAGTGTGTCTTTTATAAATACGTATATATTAAGAATGCCAGGAGTTGCCATATTATAAATTTCTCCGCAAGTACACCGATAGATTTAAAAATATGCTGTAGTTCTTGTCAAATAAGTGCTTAGTTCATTTTAGTGGCTAGTTTTGACTATTTGGCCGTAAAATGGAAAGAGTTAAGCTTGCTGTTTTATTTATTTTTCATGCATGTTAATCACGTTCTTTATTCGAGGAATTTCGATGAAGAGCAAATGAAAAAAACTAAAAGATGGGAAAAGAATGGGAAAAACTCTGCTGAAAATATTTTCTGTTGCAGTAATTTTATTTATTTAGTGATTTCCATTCCTATACATTTTTGAAAAGCAATTTGGAAAAAAGCAATAAAACTACATTAATTCTTAAATGGTCCTCTTAAGACTGATGAAGGCTGAAACCTCTCTCCGCCTCGCTACAAACGTGTATGAGGGCATTCAATTACAAATGAAATTCCACCTTAAGCACACTCTTGTGTAGGAAATATATTTCAGTTACAAATTACTTGCAATATTTATTTCTCCAAAGGATTCAACGTGCTTTTTAAAAAGTCTCTGGTCATTGGAAAAATTCCCGTTTAGGGAACAGAACTAGCTATCGGAAATAGCGTCTGAAGAAGTTTCTTGGTGTGTTCAGTATCATCAACTCAAAAACCTTTGCAAGAGAAATAATGAAAAATTACCAAGCGGGAGGACGACCGTCATTTAACGTGGTCTTTAAATTATTCGCATTAACCCCATTATAAAACGGATTAATTACCCATTAAAGCTTTGCTCATGAAATGAGATATTAATAACTAATTTCAATTGCTTTAAAAGTTAAACATTTTATTTACGTTTAAAATTTATTTGGTGGCTCATTATTTCTGTTCATTTTTTCTATAAAGTATTGTTACCATTATCGCTGCAATTTTTAATTTGAAATCCTGGTTAACAAGCACGTCATTGTAGGGCTTCAGAGAACAAATATTCCGAAAACTTTGTCGATAGCTGTTGTCTGGACACATTTGAACTAATCGGGAAAAAAAAACACTTCTATTTCCTCTTCTAGTTATTTTTTGTTTACCACTTTCCCTGTATAATTGTTTTTTTTTGACATAGAGATCGCCCATATCCATCGTCTTCATTTTATACTGAAAATATGGTTAAGATATATGTCTATTAATATCATATCTGGGCTAAAATATGTGCACATATTCTCCCAGAAATATCGAAAATTATGGGAAAATGTGATTGGTAATAAAGAATACGCAAAATCGGGTTTCTGTGAGCTGCAAATTGCCTGATGACCTAGGTACTTTTCCGTTCATTCGAACGAATTACTGTCGTTTGTGAATCCCCCTGGACTACTAAGAACAAATCGTCTGCCCGAGAAGGGACGAGGAAAAGATCGGGTGACATATACAATCGGTTGGGACCTAACCTTCCTTACTCTCGATTACAAATGGTTTGCGAGCGCCCCGTGGTCTTGCCATATCGATCTTCCGGACGTCTGTTGGTAGTCGCCCCTGGCTTGCCGCAACCCACATCACGTTAACGGTGTCCATTCCACGAAACGCTCGCTTTTACCATTGGGTGAGGCATTCGTGACCCTGACAGTGAAATTTCACGGGCGGCCGCGGCGACGGCGTTCGCAACTCCTTCCCAACCGTGTTCCGCCCATAATTTCTCCGCCATTCTCTCTCCCGCCTCCCACCCCGTATCTCTTCGTTTTTTTCACTGCCTTCTGCAGGCAACTCAAAAGGGTGGATAACATTGACGACGTTAAGCCGGGAAACATCGACTTTCTATTTACCAGCAGGAACAAGTTTTTGGTTTTGCTATGATCTCAGTCCCTGCTTATTCTCACTAGTTTGACGCCATGTCTGGAACTGGTTTTTGAAGCTGTGTACACATTGTGCCTGCAATAGTATTGAATGGATTGGGCAATAAAGCCTTCGAGGTTAATAAGATAGCAGAATTTTATGACTAATTTAGCCCATTTATATCAGCGATTAAATGGTAGTATCACAAGCTATCTTTGGAAGCTTCCTGGATAGAAAAGTATTTCATCTAAGGGTTTTTAAATATGTAAGCATAAACATTTTGGCGTATAAGTACAAATATCCTCTTTACAAAGAACATCAATTAAAATAATATCAATTTCCATTTATTCCCCTTTTATTAAAGGTAAATATTTTGTATGCGTATTATAATAGTATATTTAGGCTAATTTGTACATAATCCACATGTTTCCTACATAAAATATGTCAGCAAAGGCAGAGAATCAGTACCAAATTTTCGGAAGTGTTTCGATTTTTATTTTTATTTTCACTTACGTTGATTGATTCATTCAAGTTAGTACACATAGATTGGGCCAAAATTGGTTCATGGCATGTATTAATGTTTCATTTTTATAATAACACAATATTATTAACTGTTTTCGAAATAATTTCTTAAAAGGAAAAAGTGTGCTTTAGCGGTTTTGGGCGTCTATTAGTGTTACAACTGCACTCAATGGGGTCTGAACACCAAAGACCCCAAGAGAAATATTATCTTGTCAAAATATGACGCAGGATTTTGAAAATACGCCTTTCATACGTTGCTTCTGAATGAATGAGTCCTGGCTATTTGGACGAGGGCTATGTGGAACTCCTTTGATCCGAGGAAAAACGTCATTTTTGCGTGTAGAAATTAGCAAATGGTTGGACTTGAAAGTTAGAATACCCCACCGTAATGTATCAGCCATTGGATTTGTTCTAACAATCTAACATAAGAGTTTCTCTCTCAGGTGGCCATCACTCGGTTTCAATGGGCATAAGCCTCGCGATTTCATCTTTCCTCTTTCTTTTCCACTTCTCCACTTACCACTCATTTTGATTCCAAGCGTCGTATCGAGGCCAGGGTCACCGTTTATCATCCGCTGGCGGAACAAGTGTCGAGCACAAAAACCCCTCGAGCTGCATCTTAACGTTCAGATTCGCACACACAAACACCCGTGCGGATTTGTGTGCGAATTCATGCAAGTGTGTGTGTTGGTGGACGAGTGTTTTTTTTTATTTAAAACCCCCAGGCCGAACACGCGCTTTCCAAAGCACGATTTCGCCCGGAGCTCGAGAAGCCTTTGCATCGGGTGTCTAGTGATTCGTTTCGGTAGTGTCGATGAAGCGAACGTAGATGAATTCGTTTATGTGGGACGTTAGTCTCCGGGGATTGTGTTGGAGCAAATGCGGAAAGTTTGGAGTGCTTTTCTTTCAAGTGTGTCATCCTTGTATCATTTCGCCTTCTTGATGTACGTACCGCCACCAAGAGATTCGCCGCGACGAAATAACCCTGTTTTTATTCCGTAAAGCTACGCGGGAAACGGGAATCGTTTCCCTTTCTCTAACACATGGATCTCCTATCCATCCTTGGCGTCGGCACTCTGATTCACAATTGTTTTCTTTGACTGTCTGGGGAAGGGAGGAGGGCAAGTAGAGAAGACAGCATTGAAAAGCTGGGTGGGTGTCTGCTCCTTTCTCTCCAAACATTTTCCAGATGCAAGTTTTTGCTCTCGGCACGAGTGCATTCATTCAGAATTTGGTTTTTCTTCTCTGATCGAATCACCATTTTGGATAACGATTTAAAACTTGTATTCAACGAGTAAAATTAGCAGAAACCGTAAATTTTCATTACTAGGTCTCCAGATTACTGGAGCTCAAGGGATAGGACTACTGGTTTTCTCTATAACTTTTAGTGTCAACAAACAGAAAATGGATGACTGTCTTTCACGTGTTTCATTTTTGCATTTCAATTTTTTGTTTTAGAATTGAAGTGTTAAGGCTCCCGAATTAAATTGTTTGCCATTTTAACTTCTAAAATGGCAACAGGAATTGTAGCAAACATTTTTTTGTTGATACGTAACCGGGAAAAGATCATATTTTGGCTAAATTTGGTTTTAATCAGCTCATTGTAATATTTTATGCATTTAATTGAGATAATAAATAAGATAATGCTAAAATGCTTATTATAAAAAATAATATAATTCAAAATTTTATTGGAAAACAAAATCTTAACCAATGAATTTAACTGCTTTATAAAGCGAAGGTATCAATCATTCCTCAGAAACTTATGCCTCAAAATTATGGTTAATATTTTCTATCAGCATAAACGTAGATAAATTATTAGAAAATCTACGCTCTGTTATTTTAGATTTTGGGTACAATTTTTAGATTATTTATTGCCATGTGCTAATTAAAATATTTACTCTAAACAACGATGATGTTATACCAAAATATACCCATTTCCTATCACTGGAGTATTTGGGCATTAAAAAGTAATGAGTTCACTCTCAAGCTCCAATATGCTCGACCAAAGCTAATCATCAACCCAAACATTCAGTATTGCCATTTCTTATAGTTAATATCAGAGTGCGTTTTAAATAATTTTACCTGCTTTCATTATATGCAATAGTCTGAAGTTTTTGAGATCAACTGGGTTCGAGATCAAGGAAGTGAACTCACTAACTAAAAGAAAATGAATTGCAAAGCAAAATAATATCTTTTCTTGATTCAGATTGCCTCAAGGACTTCGTGCATCTTATTTTTTCTCAAAACTCAAAACGCGCAAGACAACAACTCTTTCCCTCCGTACTTGTGGGGTGGAGTTGAAATTGCAAATTTGCTTGGCCTCGAGTTTCCAGAACTTTCAAGAAGGCGCTCACGCGGAAATAGCCCAAAGGACCTCCCGCACTGACCGCGCTTGGCTCTCAATCGAAGCCCAGAGTACCAAAAAGACTTTTCATTCCAAAACTCCGTTCATAAATATCCTTTTACATCTGGCACACCCTCAAATCAAGTCCCTCCCTCCTAACACTGCCGAAATATATTTCCTTAGTCGAGCCCCTCCGGGAATCTGTTGCGGAAGCTTTCAAGCGGGTGCATGAGGTTGCAAATTTCCGAGGAAAGGAGGGATACATCGAAGAGATCGGTAATATCCGGAAGTAAGCCAGTAGGGGATATGGAAAGATAAGAAAAACCTAAACACAGCAATCAACCCGAAGGTCGGTTCTGTAGGTGATGGTAGAGTCCACCCAATACTAAGCCCGACGGCGTGTGAAATTCAAACATCAGGATAAGTGGGTCAGTTTCTTTTTCCCTATGCTATGGTTTCCGAGGAAGATCTGGTCCCCAAAAATCACACGACTTGAATGAAGCTGAGAGTTCTCAGAGAGTTGTGCTCGACCCTACGGCCAGTAGTCTAACGATTTACCCATGGACTACCGCGTCCCAATGGGAAGATATCTTCATTTAAATGCGTAGTTGTATATAGGTATCTGTCTTTGCTCTCCTACATCCTAAAGGCGTATCATACCTTCTCCATTAAGCCGTCTTTAGGATATAGGGAGGTTGGTGATTCCACCCTAGAAATGCACTATCATGTGCTTTAAATGATATTGATGATGATTTATAACGAATGGTAGACAGGTTTATAATTCAAACGAACGAATGTTTTTTATTTTTTTTGGCAGCCTGCCGTTTGAGATAGGTCTATGATAGACACAGACTGAACATTGCTACATCTCTTAGCTTTGTCAAACAAGACGCAACTCGATTCCAAAATCAATATTAAAACCTTCGATTCCAAATACTTCCTACCTCCGTTCATTCCATCAATATCCCTATCCTATTCCTACCCCTTCCTCACTTGCCTAACGTCCTCCCCCTATCACAGCCTTCAGCGTTCCATCGCCAACCAAAATTTAATGTATCCACCTTTGCTTCTTCCTTTGGATTTATCCCAACAAACCTCTTTCCTCCCCCACAGTGCCAAGTACTTCGTTTGTTTCCCCTTCCGTCCATTTTACCTTTTGCTTATCGATGTAATTGGATTGAAGAGAGTTTAATATTATATAGACTATATGCTATAGTTTAAATAAACCAATACTCATATGATTTGCAAGAGCGCGCGTAGTGGCTAAAATATTAATCGATTATAGTTGCATGCAAATTATTCAAAAATCAAGCAATCTCGTTTTACAAATCATTCCCTGGGTGATTTCGGCAAATTTTCTGGTTTCTCCATGATACCCGGAAAATAACATTGTTAAACCTTCCTTTTTAGATTATTGTTCTCTGATTTACTGCCTCTTTGGGGCAAAGGTTGTTAACAATAGGTAATAAAAGCAATGGAAAGTCAGGGAAGAGGGAGTGAAAGGGGATATGCAATGGATATATTGAATATTTTTTTGGAAAATTAGATATTTGGTCAAGATACATTCAGGAGTCCGTCATTTTTCCTACCTTCAATTGCATCAAGACTTTATTGCATAAAATTACGCAAATTTCAATTCTTGACGTTTATTTTGCCAATAAAATAACGGAGGTCACATTTATCCGTCAATTTTAATCATAAAACCTGTAAAACAAATACAGCCGACTATAAACTATTGAGGCTCAACGTCTGCAGAGCCATTACCACTTACGCAGTGATGTTTTTTCTGGAATGAAACATAGATGTTACAGATATCGCAATAGCAAATAATTATGATCGTCCATAGTTTTTATACTGCTTCTCCAAAAATAGAATTACGGAAGGAAATTTTTATCACTCAGTTGATAATTTTCTAAAAGCGCAGAAATGTCTCTATTATCCTCTTTCCATAAAAGTTTCTATCAAGATTCTTCGAATCCATGTTAATCTCACCAGCAGCATTAGCGAAAGCGACTGATAAATAGACAGCTGATCTGTGTTCGTATGAACAATAATGCTGATGCTGCTTGATTCTGCTGATACCTCAGTCATACCCGGCATCGATGGTTTGAGTTCTTAGAAAACTAGAGTTCTTCTACTTTCAAGTCTCCAGTTTGTGATATACCAACATTCAAAGTCAAAGAAGGGCTACATCCATTCTTTATTCCTATGCTATAGTGTATCATATTGTTCAGGTATTTAGAAAATATCACCATGTGGATATTTAGATCGGAGCATTACCCGATTTTGATGCAAGGAACCACCAATATGTAACCGAGATCTGTACCAAAAAGATCACCCAGGCACCGTGAATGACTAAATGAATGTTTATTAAACATTGAAATGCCAACCACATATCGTTACGTGTTTCTTGCATATCGCCTGTCCCCATTTGTTGGGAGGGAGAGACATAAGGATGCCTGCCGAGGGGAGTTAGGGTGTGGAGGGGTGTGCTGGTACCGCTGTTCCCCGTTGGTTGCTCGGGAGATCTAGCAAACTGCGTCACTGGAGTCCGATCGATTGAGGGGCCCGGCCGCCTGGAAGAAGGGTAGGGGAAATGAGGGCCGTCCCCTCCCCCATGCGAAAGCGCGTATCCTCTTTTTTGCGAGCCGTATTCGGGTCCCTACCGTAGGCGTGCGATAGGGCCCTACGCCAAGTTTACCCTTCCAACACCTCCTCCTCAATCAACCACCCATTGCTCTCTCCCCCATGTTCTTGTATCGTTCCCATATCCTAAATCGCAAAAATAATTCTCCACAAGCATCCAATCTTTATATAAGTGGCAATTGTTTGCGATGCCTATGACGAAATTGTGAATTGAGGACACGTTTCATAGGAAGATTTCTCGATCCGTCTGATATCAATTCCAATTTTTCATCTACATTATTCTCCGATTACTATTTTCCCGCATTGAGTCGGCAATAAAATGTTTTTCAACCTTTTTTGATGGTACATTAAAATAAGAGATAGTCGTGACTTATTCGTGGGATCTTTCTTAATTGCATAGTTTGATGTTTTAGAATAAACCAAGATATTTCACTTCACAATATAGTAGTTCAAATATCTTTACAACAATTAGCGATTCGATTAATCAGAATTTGCCATACACCTCCTTTAAAGCTTAAATTACTCAAAAAAGCACAGATTACCCTATGTTATTGGAATCCTAACCTGAGGTCATTAAGCGGATTGGAAAGTGCATGGCTTAGGATTTTTTATTTATATCTGCTTTAGAATGATAGGTTCAAATGAAAGTTATCAAGCCCACATAAGTAAACCTTCAACAATTATCCGTTTACTGTGATATTCTTTCAAAAAAATGTACGAAATTTCTTTAAAAAATAATGGAATATCAATTGGCTAATTTCAATTATTAGTGTATATTATCCAGTAATATATAATCTCCTTCTCATCTGTAATTTTCTGGTAACAGTTCCGAAAAGCATTGTTCTTCTCATCATAGTTCATTTTTACCTTTGTTACTGTTCTGTTTTTGCATCCCCTATCTTAGAATTAAGCCATGAAAGGAAATGGGACAAACGATAAATACTATATTTTTGTAACTTACAGAAATAAAGAGCTTTTCCGTCCAGTATAACCTTCCACCACAAAGAATGAGTCATACGACTCAGGTATGGATTTTTAAACTCGCGCGAACCTTCGTCGTGGCATTTTCGGATGAGTCATCCGTCAAGGTTAAATGAAGTGACGGAGAACTATGGTTAAGGGCTGATCCAATTTCTCGCAAACGGAAACCCTCGAGCCTTTAGATATGAGTCATGGCAAGGGTTCATCAGGGTCCACGAGGATGAGTCAAGGATTATCGGTTGGAAAAGTTTTCCTCGGCATTTCATCGCAGTTGAGTGTGTCACAAACGATTTGTATGGGTTGAGTCATCCTCATCTCCTGTTTTTATTTTGATTCAGGTTATGTTTTTTTTAGTACTTTGACTCATTCAGTTAATTATGCATACTTTTTTAATCACATGATTACTTAAAAATATTGATTTCAATATGGTTAGTTGAACGTGCCTCAGCAGCTATGTGCGTTGTTTACTGAGTTTAATGAGAGGGAATCATATTTTTATGCTATTTAATAACTAGGAAAAATATGTCTACCATATGAGCGATCCACTTGTCTGGTAACTGCTATGGTGGAATATAAAATTGGCAAAATATTTCTATTAAACATTTACAACTATTTTAAAATGTCTGTTAAATTGGTGAAATTTTAATTTCATTGACGAAGTTCACTAGTTTTTAAATACTTCACGTCAATGTTTTTTGAAGGTATTCGTAGTATATTTTTATAGTTTGTATCTTAGTAGTAGGTTTGGGGGAGACGGTCGACAGCTGAGGGCCATCCCGATCCCCCTTTTTCTCTTTAAATGATTATTGTGTAATGACATGTCCAAAGTAACAACACCGTTCATCGTATTATGCGGGATATAGAAGAATTTTACCATATCACAGATTTAACCGTTACATTTAATACATCCAGTTACATTAAATAAATCCATAGGGGTTAGATTTATGAAAGGATATTTACGAGCTAGCCATCAAAAAAGCAAGAAATTCCCATTTCCAAACATTTAGAAAGATTGTTTTCCTTCCCACCATCATCAACAAATTCTCGTACACTGTGTGTCATCACCAGGCATTCCGTAATAACTCCTTTTTGCTTTTCAATTCAATGCAATTTTGAAAAACCATTAGGCATACTCTCAATCATTAAGCGCGTTTCTGAAAGGTGAATGAAAGGAAGAGTGGGGAATTAAAGGTTAAAGATGACTTAATAAAGGAAAAAAGAATTGTTGAATAAAATAAAGGACCGGTTTTGTGGAGCTGTCAAGAGCAGAAGAACAGAACGAAATGGAGAGAGTCAAGTTCGAAAGAAATGTATTTTTCACCGGCAGAACAATAGTCAAATCAATCGGACGGAAATTATGAAATATAATTCTCCAATGATATGGTTAATTAAATTTTTCGAAATGCTATAGTGTTCATTTCATATTTAACCACGCCGAATAAGATTTAACTGGTGGATAGGCTGTGTATTCCCGTCATAAATATCCAAAATAAAAAAATGCACATTTTAAATTTCGCTCTCCATTTCCTCCGATGAGGTCTCACTGTGATTTTCGCACAAAGTATTTTATCGTAACTGTTTATTGTTAACATATCAAAAGCAATCATTTCGGTTATCTTTTGGACTCTCACTGATTATTCGTTAAAATTAATCAATCCGCTGAACCTCTTATCTTCAGTATCTCTTACTCTTCAGAGGAGGAAGTTGCTCTTCTTTGAGGCCTTTTGAACGAGCAATTGTATCCAAAGATATCAAGATTCTGAAAAATCGGGAATGTTTCCTGGAAGTCGTGAACGCAAAAACTCTCCCACCCGTGATATCTCGGGTAACTGCAAATATCCCTCTCTCTCTCTCATTCATCTCGTGTTGGAGTGATTTCTATCTCTACCATGCCAAAACAAGTTGTGACATTATTACAAGAATTATGCAACGAGAACGAAGAATTGAAAATACCGAAGAGAAGAAAGTCTCCTCTTCCGTCTATGAATATTTGTTTTCCTCGCCAAGAAAAATAAAATTCTACCTTCTCGTGATATACCACGTCAATCACGATTCTGAATAAGATTCCGACAGATGGCGCTGTCTCAGGGGAATAACCCCGTGGAGAAGCTATGGGAAAAACAACCCCATTACAAAGTACCGGCTATCATTTATTCTCCTCCGTAAAATGTCAAATATCATTTTATTGAAATTATATCAGTGCTTTGAAAACAGTGTTTAGATCATCGTCCTTTGCCATATCATATAGATTCGACGACCTGAAACAAAATAGTGACAAAAATCTATTATAATTGGACAATTTTTTTTTGATGCAATAGGCTACCTGTATCTACTCCTTCACCTCCGCTATGTCGCGTAAGCTGCACTAAACCATGTCTAATCTGTGACAAACATGAATCACTAGCTAATATATATTCGTAATTACTTTTCTCGTTTTATAGGTAAGTGTCGGCTTCTATTATGAAAGATGTAGCATTGGATGCTATCGTTCTCTTGGCTGAATACCTTCCTACTGGAGCTCTTAGGAATATGAAATTTCAGTTGGAGACTAACCTTCGATATCCTATTCTATAAGAACACTCTATTGCGGATATTTCCAGTTAATTCGCAATTTCTAAACTTCTCTTTTTAGATAAGATTATGTTGCATTATACCATATCATACCATACCCCTGCGAAAGGGGTAAGTTCGGCTCGGCTAAATGAGTAGCTTTGGTATAAAGTCTTTAATATGTACCTAATTTATTGAACTGTGACTTTTAAAAATTAATATTTCCGGCAAAAAAATTGCATTTGATTTTTAATATTTAAATAAATAATAATCAAATTTAAAAAAAGGAGACGCTTACCAGTACCATAAGTTCAAGTACCAGAAATCGTAACGTAAGTACATAGCCTTAAGTTCTCTCGTAAACGTTTATCGTTAATAGAGGCGATTGTAACAATGCATTGTCAGGGTTAACGTTGATTTTTCATCGCTGGTTAATTTTTCTAAATTATTAATCAATGCGTTGGTTCCGTTTAGTGAGAAGAGTGGATACAATTTTGCTTGGTTAAGAAATATCTATTGAAAATCAATGGTCATATTAGGCCCACGTCATTCTCCCCTTTCCAATTGCCTAATGGTGAAACATTTACAGTCATAATCAACAGTAAACTCTTTGTGTGTACCTTTTATTTTGTCTCTTAGATAAGGAGCCGAAGATTCCCAACAGTTTTTCAATTTTGGAACCGTGAGCACTCAAGCGGAAACGTTCTGCCTAAAACCGTCTTCATCCTGATCAGGCTCCTTATGCTACCTTCACTTCGTCATATTTTTATCTTGTTAACCATAAATAAAGATAAGGGTGCTCCAAAGGCATAAAAATTTGTTCGCCTCCATTATTTTAATCAATTATTTGGTCACTGGTATTATCATAAATAAGGACCTTCAGTGGTGTTTATCTAAATAAATTTTCTATGAGAGGAAAGTCACTTTCTCCATAATCTGGCTGTAAGATGTATCAATGATGATTAAATACCTTTTTGCATGAATTCATTAAAAATAACGGAATCCTACTAGTTTATCGCAATAAAATTTATAATTCGTTCATAAATATTTTCTTTTTTATTTCATTATTTTACGTTATAAAAGAATTGACCCTACATATTTTAAATTCATTAGCTCATAAATTTCAATTCAAAACATGGTAGAAAGCAATGTTTTAATATTTTTTACCTAAAAATGGGGTGCAAGTATGTCGGATGATCAAAGTGAAATACGTCTGGTCAATTGCACAGTCAAATATAATGCACATTCTTCACAAGATTCACATTGCTGGTAAATAGATATTTTTTTTAATTTCTGGTAAAGAAATGCCATTAAATCTTTAACCTTAAAATAAATATTTATAAAATTTATATTTCAGCAAAAACATGTGGAGTTCAATGAATTGAAAGAGTAAGATTGCGCCACAGAGATATTACCAGGAAATAGTTTTGAGGTTTCTGTGGTAACAATACCATTTCCAAAGGGATGACGTATGTAATGTTCGAACCATTTTATGGAATCTGTCGCCCAACTTTATCCACGATGAATGTTCATCAGTTAGGTATGGCCTGAAAATGCATCTATTTCAAATAACTCATTGTTTTAGTAATATATGCGAATCGTGCTAAGTTCAATTTTGATACTATCAACATATTTTATCCCGACGTAAGAATACATTTTACAAATTTTGAAATAAAAATTTAATTTAATTTGTATATCATTATTTTAAATTAGGAAAATTTCATAGTAGAGTGGAATTGCAATCCACATTCTGACAAAAGGAGGATGAGAAATAATAATCATAGACTCGATAGTGATATCCCTTATGAGATATCTGCTTCATTTACAAGTATGCATATATCATACTCATGATTATCAAGAAACAACACTCTCTTACTCTCATTGCCTTCATTGAAATTACAATCTTAGCAATTCACGTTCTTCTGCTACATTTGTGGATAAATGCCAAGCTCTCTCTGCTTTGCGATTTAGTCTTAATCGAAATTCCAACCCATAGATTTTCCAACAGATTTTTCAAGCCTTTTTCTGTAAAATGATTGGCCCGTAAATATTTTATTAAGGTATTTATCTGCCAGAGTATTTTGCATTTTTTCCAATAAACTCCGCGGTTTTTGCATTCCCCTTTCATGATGCTGATTATCATAATCGGCGTCTTTATCAATGGCATCATCATGCACGCGATTCAGCCCGTAACCGAATCGACGGGGAGGAATTATGCAGGATGAAAGCGGAATTTGTAATGCTAGAAGCAGATTGAGCCATTTGAGTCGCGAGTAACAACATGACCGGTCAAGATAAATGCATTTCTCCCGTTCTCTCCCCTTCCCCGGTTGGTTTTACGGAAATGGAAAGAGTTGAATAATAATTGGTTTGAGTGGTGAATTTAAAATGGAAACCTTGACAAAAACTGGACACTTTATATGCGCTGAAGCGGGTAGCTCAAGTGGAAATCCTGGTTAGAGCTATTATTTGTTGATTTTCGTTTTGTAGTTCACATAATCTAGATGTCCAATGAAGACAATTGGAATGATGGGCAAATTGTAACCATTTATTTATTCTTTTTTCATGCAAACTGCCGCGGATGAATTATCAGAATCGCGATAAATAACGCGTGGTCAATGCACATTCAAAATAAGTGGGTTCATCGAATCAGTTGATTAATGCCATATTTATTAGGGATACCTTGGATAATTTATTTATGAGGTGGGTTGGGAAGAAAAATTGTTAATACTTACAACGCGTTAAAAGTCAAAAAATGTTTTGAAATTTCAATGATGCCTACTTATGGGACTTGGATATAGAAAACACTACATAGATGCAATGCAATAATGTCAGAGTTTATCTAGATAAATCTTACTTATCTGGGTTAATAATATGTATGGACAATAATCGGGATGACTGTACTCAAAAACACTTATGTTATACGCTTTTGGCTGCTTTTAAAATGAAATAAATAGCACAGGCTTAGGTGTAACATGCTGGGAATGATTAAAGAAGACATTTTGCTTTTAAAATTATAATTTATTTTAGAAAACTCATTTATGGAATGTTAAATAATATTATATCTACATTTTAAGCACTCTAATACAAACCTAAAAGAAATCACTTTGCCATTCTCTCTGTTGAGTATATAGTTTTCTTTGAAAAATAATTGTTTCATTCAAAAATGTTTAAAAAAATGAGAATATCAACTAATTCATTTCTTTAGTTGAAGCTCTATACCCTAATTAATCATCATTCGGGCACGATTCGTAAAATAATAAGCAATATATTTTCATTTTATCCGTATGATGCGATAAATTACAGTTGATAATTTTCTTAGTACATGGAGGCTATTAATAGGCCTACCTATTGTCGATTGCCTTTCTCATGATTAAGTTGTGATTGGAAACGAAAGAGTATGAGAAAAAAATAGCAACTATTAGTATCAAACATTATTATTTATTGGGTGAATTATTATTAATAATAAATTCTGGATTTTTAGATTTTACGCATTGTAATTTTCAATGGAAGCAGGCTTAAACCTGAGGATTCATAAAACAGGAACAAATAATTAATTATTGATAATTTTCCACAGTATAAATCAATTATGGTAAACCCTACCGGTTTTGATAGTTGACTGTCGTCGCGCCTCTTTGTTGACAGCCAACCGTAGAAGTGCAAGTACCGTAATGAATATGTGTGGAAAAATATTAAGAATTAATTATTTCTTTTTATAGGATAATAACAAGGGATTAGTGGTACCTTCACCTGTAATGTTAATACTGTGAAATATTTTCATTTATTATTTCGCTGTTAAACCAACGGAATAACGACAGATACCACCTCGATGAAAAATGATTCTACTCAACACAGTCATTTTCATAAGTGCTTCCACTTGCCTACAAGGCACATATGGTAAAAGACAGCGGAGGAAAAGTGTTGTGTGAGTGATGTCATGAAGGAAGCATGCAGAAGAAAGAAAACATCCGACGAAACTGAATTAGGGATAGTTAAGGAAGATGAGAGCAAGGGAAACTAGGAACGGATTGGGGAGAGAGAGCGGGGAAGTTAAGAGGATTATGCACGAAAAGAACAATTGGTGGGCTGAGTAGGGAAGGAAAGAGATGAAGAATGGGGGAAATGGAGAATGGACGGCTCGTGGTGCGTTGGGAAGAAAGAAGAAGAGAAAGAATAGGTAAAGATTCAGGAGAAGATCTCCCCACTTGGGGGAAGATGGATGGGCGAAGAAGGAGTAAGTGGATTAGTCGAGAAAGTTAAGAGAATGAGAGATCCTTGGGGGAGAAGGAAGAGAACGGAACTCTGAAAATGAAGAAAACGAAGAAGTGAAAGCAGGAAGACACAGGCGAAGTGAGATAGCTGAGGAGAGAAGGGAAAGGGAGAGATATGTTTGCCTTCCACTCCGGCCGCAAGGTAAAGGACTGAATCGTTTGGTTGCTTGAAAAACAAGTAACGGCAGTGAGCCAGTTTGCGAGCGTGCGTCGGCAAGTGAAAATGGAGGTGGAGGGAAAATGATAAAGGGAGAATAAAATAGGATGCGAGAGTAGGTTCCTTATCTGAAGCGAGAAGACTTCTTTCTCTCTTTCCACCTCTCGCATCTTCCACTCCAATGGCGAGGTCGCAGGAGGGCGTAGAAATCGGGCGGAGAGGGATGGGGAGAAAGAGCGAGGGAGAAGTGATCTCGTTCGCTCGTCGGACTTCTTTTGTTTCACTTTTTTTTTATTCCCATCCCATTTCGGACCGCGTCGTCTCTCATCTCTCTCGCCCATAAGTTCCCCGGAGCGGGAAGCGCGCAATCAAGCGAAGGAGTGCTCTCCGGGAGTGAGAGGTGGGGGTGGCAATGATCTCTAGGAGGTAGGAGACTGACGGGATTCACGTTAAAAAAAAGTGGCCAATAAGAGGGGAACGAAGCTCTGGGAACTATATTTTTAGAAATCCTTTATTTTCTGCCACGGATGCGGAAATATTGTTGCCATTGCGTTGGAATATTGGTTTTACTTCTCCCAACAGAGAGATACAATTGCTTCTTCCCGGAACGCACCATGTTTGTGCGGATATTTTTAGCTAAGGGAAAGCAAAAAGGTTTAACAGTGGTGGTGGGGTACATTTTCTAGTTAATTTTCTTCTAGGCGGAATGGTATGTGCTGGTAACTAATGGATTTTGATGGGATATTTTGTATAACTATATGCGCTCTCATTTTTTTATTTTATTTCTTCGTTAGCTATGTATTTTAAAATGTAGCTTCACTAAATTCATTCACTAAAAGTTATCAATTAGGATATACTACCTTGATCAAAAAGTTCCCGGAATAACCACCGTGTGGCGCTCCCATCGTTCCGATTTGAGTTCTGTTTTTTTTGTTAAATTGGTACATCTGTTGTTGATATTCCCTTTAAATCTTAGTGTCATAACTTGACATTTGCAAAAGTTACGGTCCGTTTTCGGTATGTCCATCAGTGCTTCCTGCGATTTTTCCATTACTTCCTCTCGGCTGCTAAAACGCGTTCCCCGTAATGGTTTTTTAACTCGATTGAACAGAAAGAAGTCACAGGGAGCCAAATCAGGTGAATTCGGTGGCTGTTGGATGGTATTTGTTGCATTTTTCGTCAAAAAATTACGAATAATGAGAGCACTGTGCGACGGTGCGTTATCATTGGTGCAAAATCCACGAGTTTTCTGCCCACATTTCTGGTCTCTTTCGGCGAATTGCTTCACGCAAACGTCTCATAACGCCCAAATAATACTCTTTGTTTACTGTCTGGCCTTCTGGCAAAAATTCATGATGCACTACACCGTTGTAATCCATGAAAACCGTCAGCATTGCCTTCTTTTTTGACTGAAAACGACGTGGTTTTTTTGGTCTCGGCTCATTTGGTGAACGCCATTCACTTGCCTGATGTCTGGATTGCGTGTCGTACTCATAAACCCACGTCTCGTCTCCAGTAATGATCCTTTTGATGAATGTGGGATCGGATTCAGCCTCGCAAATCATGTCTTTTGCGACGTCAACACGGTCTCTTTTTTGCATGAAATTGAGGTCTTTTGGCACCAACTTTGCTGCTACACGACGGAAACCCAAATCATTAACCACAATGTCTTGGGCGGATCCATAGGCAATGTTCAAGTCCTCCGCTATTTCTCTGATGGTTAATTTGCGGTTATTGACCAACATTTGTTTTACTTTATCAATTTTTTCACCGACTTTCGATGTCGATGGTCTGCCACTGCGTTCATCATCTTCGATTGACTCACGACCACTTCTGAACCGCTCGTGCCACTGGTAAACGACCGTTTTTTTTAGAGAATCGTTGCCGAAACACTTTTCCAACATTTCCAACGTCCGTGCGCCACTAAATCCGTTTTTTACGCAAAATTTAATACAAGTTCGTTGTTGCAAATTTAAATCCATTTCTGAAATTGTAAAAAATCGCCAACACACACAGAGATAGATGTACTCTTGGCTACGTAACTTTTGCAAATGTCAAGTTATGACACTAAGATTTAAAGGGAATATCAACAGATGTACCAATTTAACAAAAAAAAACAGAACTCATATCGGAACGATGGGAGCGCCACACGGTGGTTATTCCGGGAACTTTTTGTTCAAGGTAGTATTTATTAATTAAAGCTTTGATAAATTGTAAAAATTTGTAGTATTAATTAAGGCACGATGGGAAAATATGTATTTACGCCACTCATCTGCCTCAGCAGGATTTCCTCTTGGATATCTGTGTTCCATTCTTTTTATATTTGTGTTCAGGTGAGTATGATTACAATATATTTACGTTGGAATAAAATTATTATTATTATTATGACGGTTATATGGATAAAATGCTTCCCTATGTAGCTTAACACGTACAATTTTTATATTACTGTTTGGTTATTTCGTGGGCACTGCCAACTGTTGGGAAAATATTTATGTATTGCAAAACCTTGAGAAACACATTTATAAACAAAGTTTCATCTAAAGTTGAGAGAAAATGAAAAAAATTGAATATATGAGACAGTGGAAGCATTCATCAAGCTTTCTCCAATCGTCTTCCCATTCCTCTCTCCATGAAAATCCCGGCCGGTACTACCGTCAATATTTAATAAAGGCCCGAATTTCAACTGTGCATATGAAAATTTAATGCAGATCTTTCAGAGCCCGCTCCGAAGAAGGGTGCCATTAAAATTCATTTAGGTCATGCCTCAAAGCGGTTAAAATTCAGGTGGTATAAATATAATTCTATCCAGAACCTCTTCTTCGCGGCTTCGTAACCCTGCGAATGAGTCTCTCTGATAGGTAATTTTGAATGAGTTCACAAATAAAATTTTTCGTGGGCTTAAATACCTCGTCTTCACAATAAAGTTTGTGTTTTAACCGCTCTCGACAATTAACTAGCCAAGAGTCAGGCATCGTCAGAGGAGCCAATTTATATCAACCAACACAGAAATTCTGGATGAATACTCGTTTTCATAGCACAGCTATATAATGAAATCGATAAAAGATCATTTAATTTTTTTATAATTTGTTCAAGAAAGAATCGCTTTAAAAGCATAAATCGCTTATATTAATAGCTTTGGATGGTTGACAATAATTCCCTTAGAGAAATAAGTTTTAATTTCCCGAGGACGCGATAAAAGGAAGAAAGGATGGAATCACTTGAAAGCGACCGGTTACTTAATGGATCTTAAGGAACGGTGACAGAGTGAATGCAAAAACCTTGGATTTGTGATAGATTAGAGTGGCAAATAGGTTAAGTACATCCAATTTTGGCTTCAAATATCCGGCTTATTAGCCCCCAATGCCTCAGTCTAAGCTATAGTCCGCACATGCCTTGTTCCTTTCCTCTTCCCCTTTAGAAAGAACCTGCAGCCACTCGGATAGAGCACGGTTCCATCCGTCTGCAAATAAATAAAGGGAACGGCTAGAAGGATGGCAAGGTGAAAAGGATAGAGGATGAAGGGGAGAGGGAAGGGAAGTTCGTAGGGTGGTGGAAAAGGAAAGGGATGAGCTGGAGGAAGAGGCGGAGCGACGGGCGGGCGGGGGCAGGGCGAGGAATAGGAAGTATTTAGGAGCAGGGACGGCGGCGGGGGTGGGATGGGCCAGCGCTTGACCCGAGGGGCTCCGATGTGGAGGGAGGCGGGGGCGGGCGTGGCGGGAGTGTGTTTTACGGTCGACGCGAGCGGCTCTCTCGATATTTGCCTCGAAAGTGGCGCTGAGTCAAGTTTCGAATCAGTCGGAGGGAAGGAGTTGGAAGGAGAGATAATTGGAGGCGAGCACGGGGCCGAGGAGGGGAGAAAGAAAAAAAGAGATTGAGCAAGTGAGTGAGGGAGGATTCGGAAGAGGTCGGAGGTTCCTTTTGTGAGTAGTTGTGTGTGAGTGTGTATGTAAGCGGTCTCGCGTGCGCTCTGGAGGAATCAGATGCGGCGAGGTGGGGGTCTTTCAGGGTGGGAGGGATGCGATGAGACCCCTTCCCCCCCACCTCTCTCACCGTTGCGAGGGAGGCTGCGGCCCCGGAGCAATCCGGTGAAATGGAATGGGTTGCGAGGAGGATGGAAGTGAGGAGAGGGGAGATTATAGGTCACAAGGGAGAGCGGATGGGTTCATTATTTATTGCTAATTCACCGTAAATTATTTTTCTCCAGGTGAGGCCATGAATTTACAATGTCATGAACAGGGTCTACATTTTTTCTCTTAGCATGCACGCAGTGAAATCTTTGGTAAGTTTGAAATGGGCGCTAGAAGTCGATGATGAGATAGATTTCATTTTAACATACCTAACCAACCCTTCTTCGTCGCTTTATAAATTTAGTTGCTCCAACGGTTCATACTAACTTTGGCGTCATGTTCTTTACATTGATGTCTGATGAAAGAAAACCATTGTTATTATTACCTTTAGTGGCTATTTATATGTTTAAAAAGTTTAACTCAAATGCTGAAACATCTTGGGCCTTGGAATTTAATAGTATTCCTTGCATGAAATGTTACAAATATAGATACACCTCAGAAATTAATATTTAATTTATATGGAGGGGTCCAAATAATTATTTGATTTAGTTAACAGAGAACTGTTCTATATATTTAAGACATTTGGTTCTGTGGACGATTATTTTCGGACAATATAAAGCTCTTGTGGACAAATTAATTCGGGGATATTTTTCCTATTCTTCCGATTTTATAAAGTTTTCCCTATTTTTGTTCTTACAAATAAGAGACCTTGCAAATAATAAACTCTTCGAAGCCTTCGTGTATAAAATACAATCATGCGGGATCAGATTATCGTAGGTGAAATTCAGGCCTACATGGTATATTCTTAGTTATTAACTAATTTTCAAACTTGCTCGTGTTCATCCATGGAAATAGTGTAATTGGCTCCCGAAAATGTAAATTATAACAGCATTAGTAAAATATGAAGATATTCCAATTATTTATTAAACTCTGACAGCAAATTTTGAGGATATGTATGAACTGCTGATGCTCTTCGATCGCTGGCCTCTCTCTACCATTTAGAAAGGCTGACAGGTCTTTATATTTTCTAATGGCAATTTTCTATGCGACTTAATGAGAATGCGATATAGCTATTAGAATTTTCCCCATTCAGAGTACTTTTTCTGTGATAAATCTACGTGTTTTCTACAGGATACATTCAAAAAATCCTTATGGTGAGCCACCATTGACTGTGTCATTCCAAGGATGGTGATACAATGAAACTACATTTTCTGAAAAACTAAAACCTATTCATTGCAATGTTTATGCGTTATTTTAATTTCGCTAACCTTTGTTCTAATGACGTAAATATCTGACTTGATTGGTGATCTTCTGTTAATCTCCAATGAATGAAGAATGTAAACAATATTTCAGCTAGGATCTGTCGTTAATCAATATTTATCTACAAATTTTTTCTGAAGAACATAATTATGCCAAGACATACCTAGGTACGCTTTCGTTTTTAATTGCCTTTGAACTTGAGAATTGTTCTATTTTAGTAAATAGAAATAGCATACTATCATGTGAATAAATAAGGTCTGAGATCACGAAAGAACGTCCTTCTAGAATATCAATTTTTTAAATACCCCAAATTGCGCTTAAACAATGATAGTATTCTTGTTTGTTTTGTATGATATTTTAATGAAATTATGCATTTTCCTTTAGAACTTTCGATTCAGGAAATCCTCTCTTTGTGTCACTCATTCTCAGCTAAAAGCACCTATGTCGATAACTTTTCATCCTCTTTTATACGTATAGTAGTATGCTCACGCGTGGTCTTTGCCGGTCGGTCTCCAAAGGCGAGCGCCGACTTCCTGCAATTCCCGCGTCTTCATCGTGCTAATCCCTCTTCCCACTCCGCCGACCACAAGAACAAGCTGCGAGAGCTTTATGTCGACCAAGATTCATCTCAACTCATTGTTGCGAAAATTTGTCTGCCCCCGGCGGAATTGAGAGAGGATTCAAGCAATCCTCATTGATCTTAACGCCACTCCCCTTTCTTCCTTCACGCACAGCCGTTTTCATTCACTATTTTTTTCGACAGAGAGTGAAGGGTAGGGAGAGAGAAAGGAAGAGCGTAAAACTCGAAAAATTCTTCGCTCTTCCTTTGTGGTGATAGGGATACGGAGATGGAGGTGTGGGAGGCGTCGAGAGATGAGGAAGTGGGGCCGACGCACTAAGGGGAGGTGAAAGTAATGGAGGGAATATGAAGAAGAAGGATAATATTTCGAGTGGGAGGGAAAATGGAGGACGGGGAAGGAGAATTTCCAAAAGTTGAATGAAGTAATAGGGTAAACGAAATGAATTAACATATATAGTTTTGCAGGTCAAGGTTCAGGATGAGTTGTTTTAATTTAGAAGAGGATTTAAGTGAATTATTAAAATATTTGTTTTACTAGCAAATATTAAATATTCATAGTATTCCAGGTTTGTAATATTTGAATAATCTTATGGCATCACAGACATTGGGGATATGCTATAAAATTCCGGGAAAATACACAGTAAATTTGTGTTGCAAATAGATTGTCATTCGACTAGATGTTTTGTAAAAGGAATTTGGTTTTCCACGAACCAAAGAAGTAGCAGCGACTCCTCCTAATACATTTTCTAAAATTATATTTTGTGTTTAGTGTTTTCAGAGACTATTATTCTGAAATAAAATGTCTATCTTCCGAGTAGCTACACCCATTTGGTTATAGCCGCCCAGTGGAAAATCCTGCCCTCTCAGCTTGCCCTCAATTATTGGTCCATTAACAAGGGAAAGAGCGCTCGCTCCACAAGCATTTGCGAATACGAGTTCATCTATTTTAGGAGCACCCTTCATTTACCTCGAACCCCAAGGGCATTTTAAATCTGTAACATTGCTGATTTATCCACGATCCCTTTCCCGGAAGATACTTGTACCCTACTGACCAAGTTTTTCGAGATACCAGGAGAACACATGATTGTTGCTCTTCAAACTAAGAAGGGTCGATTTTTAAAAATCCTTGTCTTACAATTATTATCAGGCGTTAGTTACAGGAATCGAAAGCAGTCCTGGCTGAAAATGCGAAAATCTTTGAGAACATTAACGAGTGTAAACGTAAAACGAACGTACCTACTTCGGTGAAACAATGAAATAACGTCATAGCCAAGGCCGTAAAATTGTGTGTAAGCTCTTTACGGCCTTGGCTATTCCGTTTTTCCAGCATTTGCGCGAGTCACCGACTCGCAGACCTGCCTCGATATTATCTATTGTGTTTAAACTATTGATTTTCGATAGTTTTAAGTGCATTTCATTTTATTGAAAGCATCTACCTTGATTTTTTCCAACCTAATTCTAGAGCATTATTTTTATTATTTTATCATATTATTATGGGAATTTTGAATATTTCAGCTTCATGGATGGCTTTGGTTTGGATTCATAGTTGGCTTTACTTTTTAATAGAGTTTTAAATTTTAATGCATAATAGTAGACAGATGTACAAAGTTTATCTATATCTCTTTGTAAGTCGTTCTTAGCACAATCTTAAAGTGCGATTCTTTTTTAAATTGATTAACCTTGGTTCGCAATGATGTGTAACTCATTACAACTGGTTTTATTATGCATATCGAACTTTACTTTAGCGGGCAATTATCTCACCAAGTATTTCATTTCATGTTGCTAGAAACGAACATTTTAAGTTAATGTACTCATTTTTCAAATTTGATGGTTAATTAAAACCATTTAAATGACCAATTATGCTGGTGTAGGAGTTGGTATTTTCCGTGTTTCGACAATGATAATTCACTTTCTTCTTCTCAAAATGCTTTATTAAATTCGGGAATGCACAAAAATCGTTTACATTTTTGGTAGCTATCATCTAAGAGAATCAAGCCTTATACCTAGTGACAGATCAGGTTTTGCGGTTAGTCCCTTTGGGAAGGCAGCGTCTGCTTGCCTCTGCAAGTGCCTGTGCTCTTTGGTATTGCGGGTTGCAAGTGGTAGAGGATAACTAGAATAAGAAGCTGTTGATCCCGGCCGCGATTGTACCAACATGAGGAAAATGCGGGTACTATTTAGCAAGATTCGTGATTTAGACATTAATATAAATTAAGAGTTTTAGGAGAAATTCTAAGTCAGTGGCCGTTTCGATCAAATTCAACAGTTAATTTTAAGTTTTGTATCTTAAGACTATCTATCTACTTCGGTAGCATAAATTGTGTCGATATAAATTATTAAATTAAAATACATATCAGCTCATAAGAATTATTGTAACTTTTAATCAATTATTGCATGCAGCTTTTTTTTATCTTGTTTGTGTGACAGTACATCCTCTGCCAGCTAAAATTAGATGACAAAACAACTAGAACGTAGATTCCCCTTTCCCATCTAAAATTGAGGAATTTCTCGGCGTTTAGGTGATCCTTTGGCAAGAATAACTCTAGAGGCAGCTTAAAAATGGTCGCCCAAAAATCGCGGTAAAATATAAACTGGATTAATATCGTTGAGAGGTGCGTGAGTTTGCTTACTCTCTGCATTGAAGCGGAATTTGTCTTTGCCTAGGATGTATTCAATGGGATTCTCGAGCCACCCAGTTACATTGGGCTTTCCTCAACGCACAGCGACCCAATATAGTATTACCCTGCCTCCAAAGACAGCTCATTCGCTCCGTTCCTTCCTTCTTTCCTTAGACACGTGCGGTCCGTTGCGTTCTTTCTCTCCGGAAGGATGTGGCGTCATTTTTCATCGGTGAGAGCAGCATGACTACTTAAGTCATCGCACTGATAAAAAGAAATGAGAATTTGCGGTCAACCCCGGAGGATGTGAACTCTTTCGATCCTACAGTAACCGTACAGGTGTTATTGCCATTTTCTAATTTGGGCTCAGCTCCGCCTCGTTTTGGATATTGGCATTGCATTATAGTTTTGTTTCATTGACTGATTAATTAAGACGTGACACAGTTTCAAGACTAAAGTTTAGTTTTTCTTGCCTCGGAAATTCTAGATTTATATATCCTGCCATCCATAGAATCTTAGGTAATTAGGATGGTCACCTTCAAAATAGTTTCGAAGAAATATGCCCATGGCTTGCTCGGAGAGTGATCAATAAACAACGAGAATTGTGATTTATGTCAAAAATGCCTTATTTATTCATCCATAAATTTTATATTATCATTTTAAAAGTAATCTCCCATCATATATAATTCATATTTGTAGGCGTTTATTCCAATTATCAAAACATTCGTTTTTGTACAGAAAGAAAGCATTTAAAAAGATGAAAATAAAAACAAACGAACAATGCCGGATGCGTGTTTTTCTAGAAGTTTTTCATTTAACGCTTAATTTTACCCTTCGAAATGATTTAAATGACTTACATCTTATTTTCCTTTCATAACCAGTACCACACTTTACTTAACGAGGCAAGTCAAAGATTATTGCAAGTTTGAAAACAATTAAAAATACCTGACTTTGGTAATAATTCCATAATTAAACCAAATGCAATCTTGGAATAAGAAAGTAAACGCATATAAGTAATATTCAGTTGCTGTTGAATAAATATTGTTTGTACATAAAGGAATTCACGAAGGCGAACATGACGACCACCATCTTCTTCATTTAGGAAAAAAACAAATAGTGCCATTCATCTTACCTATTGACTACTATCAATTGCTCAAATAAAAATTAGAAAGCTAGAAATAACAAAAACGCAATGTAAGACCCGGCTCAAAATTGGGTCAATCAAGAGATAATGGTGATGCCTAGCAGCTTATAATAAAACACGTTTTCCTTGAAGAAGCATGCGAGTAGAATCTATTTCCTTCCCTAATTCTAGCTGTTGCAGCCATTAAATGAGGACGGGAATAAAAAAGGGAAGATCGAGAGAGAGAGAGAGATGAAGAAAGTGGCTTTGCTTTCGATGGCCCCCCTCGCTGGTCCCCCGTAATTGAATGACCATCTCGCCCAACCGGTCGCTCGGCGGAGGTCGTGACTGAATCGTGGAGGCGGGGAGAGATATTTCTGACTTTTCACGCGGGGAATATAGAATCCGCGAGCTGAAAAAAAAAGAACTGGAGGATGCGCATCTCCGCTGGCGGGCGAATGAATTTTTTTTTTTAACGAATCAGCAAAGGCGTTGGAGAACTTGGAATGGAAGTAGTTCACCGTTTACACCTTATTCGTTTTCAGGATTTTTACAAATACATTTCACCTGCAATTATATCATCTAATATAAAATATCATTTAATAAAATGTCGAAACTATCATGCGATTTGGGCACATAGCTTATCATATTTTGTGTAGGGTATCCTCTTAATTTATTGATTGTTTAGTAAGAGTTAGTTCATTTATGGCAGCTTTTTTACTACTTAAGTTAACAGTATTTGAAATTAGCTCAGTGCTGGGGATGCCTCCTAATTTTTCAATGTGTAGCTTTTAATAAATCCTCAACGTAAGCATGAAGAAGACGCTATCAATATAGAAACTGATCAATATTATTACGATCGACATGTTATTGTCAATGCGTAGAGTGGGGAGGCTAGAAAATTACTACTGACGTAGTTCATTTGTAACCTACCTAATTTTTCATCATTTGGGTCTAAGAGTTCAAGTAGAACATGTAGTTTAAAAGTACCAATGAAAGTTGTCTGATACTCTAGAAAGTAAATGGACACTTCACACTGAAACTAGTTGGATGAATTTCCCCCCCCCCCTCTCTCTCTCTCGAGATCCATTGCGGTGAAAAATCTAATTTAAAATGTCTACCAAAAGAGTTTCAGATGTTTACCTTATTAACCAAAGATAAATCATAAACCGCGATCGGTAGCTATTACTCATGTTCGGAAGTTGGGTATTCCTTTCTCCGGCAGGACCCAAATTAAAGTACGGCGGTTCTTTAGCGTCAGTAATTTCTTCGCCATACATCATTACCAGTCCTCACGGCAGTCATTGTTCCGCAGCTTTTTTCGGGCATGTTTAAAGTTTTCCCATGCAGTGTTTGCCCCTCATTAGGCAATTAATGATTTTCTTTATCTGGAATAAAATCCAATTATTTATACTCAGAAGGAAGCTAACTGATAAAATCATAATTTGATTTCTGTAAATGTTGAAAGATTGTTCCCGCTAAAGATAGAAAATGGGATAGCATTGTAATATTTCTTTATAGAAAGCCTTATTGTAGTGACTAATTAGTAGTTCTTGGGCATTAGTGCTTAATAAATAACGCCATGGGAGCAGATAAAAATCTTAAAATTTAGATTTATGATTTTAAGTATGAGTGTATGTGTGTGCATCTTAATTTGTTGTTACTAATACGAAGAGGCGGAATGCATTTGAACTATTATTACTGACATGAAATTCAACTAATTTTTACGCTCGAATAATTTCATTATAACCGACGTAATCATTCGTCACATAACCAGAAAAGAATTATTTATGTATTTATTTTATAATAATACGGAAGATATATCTCGTATTCCCGAGATAACTCTATAGACTCCTTTATGATAGAATAATTGCTGCATGAAAACATAAATTTTCGAAGCAGTACCTGATTTATAACATCAGTTAGGCTAGTGGAAATGGCTTTTTTTAATTTCGAAACTCCTATTTTTATTCATAAATGCAGTTTTGGTTGTGAAGAAGTGAAAGTTGCAAATTAACTGAGGGCAAAAATTGGCATAACATTTTTTATTGTTAGATGAAGTTTTATTATTTATCTTATGGTATTGAGTGATGAAGTTAATCTCTGGCTATTGTGCCAAATACGTCTCCAGTGAAAGAAAAAAGTAATTATTCAGGCTCGACGACATACGTTACGGTAATTGTTCCTGTTCTTGAAGAAGTTGAACTCCCGAGTTTTTTCCTTAAGGTCTCGGGTACACTTCCTGAAATCACCGCGGCGAGAAAGCCTTTGCCGTAGAAACTAAAATGGCGTCGGGTGGCATGGAGTGGGTTTCTGGAACCGCGGAGCGTAATTCTTGTCGTTAGCCGTCAAAATCTCGCGGGCGCCCGTGCGATACCCGTGGCCATTAATCTCTTGCATCGCGTGCTCCTCTACTCCGGAGGGCGGGGTGGGACTGGAGACCTTGTGGTAGGTTCGCCTTCACTGCGGGTCCCGCCTGGTTGTGTTGGCCGATTACACTCTGAAAAGGCTTTCCGGACTGTGGGAATAAAATACGACGGGACTGGGAAGTGAGCCTCTGCCGTGGCAACTGGAAAACGACCTCAAATACGCCTAAATTATGCAGGGGTGCTTTGTTGCGACGATGGGATCGTGGAACAGGATTATTTCTTTGCTTAAAAGTCTGCAAATAGAAATGAGAGAGGTTGAAATGTGTACTGAGGAAGTGGAGAACAAGGTTACCTATGGTTGGAGTGAAAGAGTCGTCTAGTCTTTCCAGTGTGACGATTCATCATATATGCGCACGTCGCTCATTTGTTTAATATTGCAAGACCTAATACGAGGGTCATCCGGAAAGTAGTACCCGTTCGTGAAATAAAGACACAAAAGTAAATATTAACAAACATAAAAAATTTTATTTGAAAGAGGATACTTTAAACTACTTCTCAACATAATCTCCAAGCAAATTAAGGCATTTGTCATAACGTGTGACAAGTTTCTGTATTCCTGCTGCATAGTCCTTCGCCGCCAGCTCATTGAGATACGCGAGGGACCCATCTTGCACAAATTTTTGCATAATGCAGATGGTGTTTAACAATTTCATGAAACATTGGGAAAATGCTCACAGATGTCATCAATTGTGACGCGCCGATTGTTCCTCACGAATTCGTCAACTGAGCTCACCAGTTGGTCTGTAATGACAGACGGTCTCTCCGAATGCTCATCGTCGTGTGTGTTCCCCCTCCCCATGTTGAAGTTGCGACACCACCGCCGAACAGACGACTCGTCCATTACATTGTCTCCATACACCTCCTTTAATTGGCGATGAATATCACATGGGCGAACGTTTCTTGCATTGAGGAATTTAATCACTGCCCTCACTTCACAACTGGCGGCGTTCTCAATTTTTTTAAACATTGTAAACAATCACAGAAACAACACAGGCAATGCTAGCGTCACGCAACTTGGCTCAGAGAAGGCAGACAAGCCACTGAAGCTATCTGACCTCGTCCAGCGGCTACTCGCGTCGTCAGCACTTCATGCGGCACGAACGGGTACTACTTTCCGGATGACCCTCGTAGATATGAATGATTTATGCACATTAATTTCTAGCAAGTTTTTTATTACCACTGTGTTGTTTTATCCCATTGTAACAATTACTCATCACGTATCACCATACACCACATGGACAGCAGAGATATGTAGTCGTACTAAGATGTCCAAGCAGTACTGATAACATCCCTCAATTAAATACATAAAAACCTACGAATGATTTCCTGGAAGGGGTAGCAACACTTTGATCGGTAGGTCTTACTGTTTTATCCTTTCCAAGAGTTATTTATTCATTCTTCCTCATTAGGTTTGCATATACGCGTGAATTGATGAGCATATGTCTATGTACGCACGCGCACGCACACACATGGGTTTTATGCATATATACATACATATCCATTGGACAGCAACAAACAAACAATATAGAAACACATAAAAAGAACACTCACACGTTATTTCTGGATAATTTCGACGGAATTCTGCTCCGTCTTCATCGGAAGATAGAAAAGTAATGTAAAGTCATTACTTCTCTATCTTCCGATGAAGACGGAGCAGAATTCCGTCGAAATTATCAAGAAATAACGTGTGAGTGTTCTTTTTATGTGTTTCTATATTGTTTATTTGTTGCTGTCCAATTTATTATTCGGCACTTCCGTGTTACGTCGACGAAATCATCTACATATACACACACACATCTACATCACTTATATCTACAATGTATCCTCTATGTGTTTATATAATATATATATATTTATATATATATATATATATATATATATATATATATATATGAGTGTGTGTGTATGCAAGTATATATATACGTATATACTATATACACACACATATAGCCCATAAGCAATAAATTTATAGACACCAACATCTTTTCAATAATATTTTGATTATTTATTAATTACTTTTATTTTAAAGACCCTTTTCAAAAAAAAATACTATTTGACAGCACGGAATATCTAACTTAGGAATATCTTTGTATTTACCTGTTACTATTCTTCTATAAGAGCTAGCACTCTTTTTAAAGTGCTCGCTGAAGTATTAATACTAAAAAATATGCAACCATTACATATGGTCGAAAGTAAATTCGAAAACTTGTTCAAATTTATGTTGTTTCATGACTCTTCTGTCATACTACAGAATTAGAATGGCTTTTTATTTTGATGAAAACAAGCAAAAGCAACGCGTTTTTAAATGTATCCGTTATCCTTGTTGACTTGGTCTGTCACGAAGAAAAAATACATCATATATAAATTTCCTCATCTACAAGTAAAAATCTTGTACGCCCGTGGGCACTATCATACTCAGCCGAAGGGCTTGTGTTCACGAGTGAATGCAGGACACATTTTATTAAGACAGATTGTTGTAAAACCGTTAATATTTTCGCTAGGCACGGTTCAAAATCCGTATGTTATCTAAATTTTTAACTTCACTCCAAGGATACCAAAATTTATGTTTGCGATGAACTTGACTTTGTTCACTTTTGTTTTTTGATCAAAATCTCTTGTTGACGAAACCAATAATTTTCCATTTGCGTTACACCACGACTGGAGGCGTTTGCGTGCCTTACCGACGGACTCGATAATTACCTTTAGATGGGGTGGGCATGCTATCTTCGAACTACCGCTCCATGTGTAAAAAAGTTCTTCGTCAGTTTCCTCGGAGACAGGCCCCCGAGGGGTGTTCACCGGGAACCCCGTTATGGAAAAGTCGTTCGCAATTTTTATTTTCTCACCGCTCACTTGTGATCCTTTTCGTCCGGAGAACTTTTCTCCTCTCTTTGTATCCCTCATCTCAACTTTTACCTCGATGCCCACACGCCAATCTTTAAACAGTATCGAAGTTTTTGTTATTTATCGCTGGGTTAACGCATTTTTATTGCCCTTACCAATCCGTCCTCACACTTTCATCTCCTTCTCCGTGTCCCTGCCCCCCTCTCTCTTCTCCCCTGGGTGGATGAGGGCGAGTGGGTGGGGTAAGGGGGCGGCGGCCTAGCAGGAGGGTTGAGCATTCCACGAGTGCCACTTGGCGGGATAGAACATGTGTAAGCGACTCCTCCCATCACGGAATATTACGGCACCAGGCGTGCACGTTCTGTGGCATACATGAGTGCGTACCATGGAGTCGGAGAACTGCCATCCGCTAATGTGTGTCACCGCATTGTTGTCTGCCCACTTCAACGCCCCCTCCACCACATCCCCCCACAACCTATTCCCTTCCCATGGTTTATTTTGAGCGCTTGGATCAATGGCAGTGATTTTCCTTCTTTATTCCTTTCGGGTCGAGGCGCGAAAGGTGTGGGTGGGTGCCATCCCATCAAAAGAAGCACCACCATATCCCCCTTTCACTCGGTCGTGTTCGAGAGGGAAGAGAAATAGGTTTTGAGCCTCAGGCGACCATTACTCTTCCCTAGAAGACGGCGTTATAAAGCCATTAATAAGAATTCCCTGATGTTAATGTATTGTAATGTTCGTTCGGGAGCGGAAAACGTTACATTTCATGCAAGGCTTGAACTTTATATTCTTTCGGTTGGATCTTCATCGTCAAAAGCAGTGATGTTTTTTCTTGTTCGATGCGGTTGCAGCCCGTTGCCGTGCGTTGAATAGCACATTGCCTCTTTTGTTCGGAGGGAGCTAGGTCTAATACCTACATGAGTCATTCTTGCGAGAAAGACTCTGTATAAACTGGAATTTGTTTCTAATGTTAGGTGTCAAGCAATATGTGAAAAGCCTGCTGTACATTATTCCTACATGAGTAAACTAGTTCTTAGTGAGGGGGATTTACACTTGTTGGTATTTTACTTAATTTTGCTTATTTTAATTTTAAGTCTCTGGTAAAAAGAATCATTCACTGAACAATTGAGGAAAGTTAACCATCTATTTCACCGGATAATTTTCTACAAAGTTCACTTTCTTTCGCTCGTCAGTGAGATAGGAGTTTTGTTGTTTTGTGTTCGGGATTTGTGCTTCGAAGTATCCTTCAAGTGTACTTTTTTTACTGACTGATTTTACTTATTACCTTTCGTTATTACTTGGGACTTGTGTGCCACCTGACACTGTCTATCTGTACATGTAAATGTTAATAATAATTCTCGTTCCTAATGTATCTACAATTGAATCACGTGCAACAAGACTCCCAAATATGGATAATAGTTAATTAATATGTTTTAGAAAATACTATATGGAAGTAATCTTTATGCTCCAGTCATGTGTTTTATTAATGAAATTTTAAATAATAAGGGGCGTTTTATAATTTTTCTGAATACGGATCTTTTTCAATAGCATCCCCTTGAATGTCTTGAAATTCGAGGATAAAGTTGACGTCGGGAAAAAGGAGCACTTGCACTGATTCATCTCATTGTAAGAGGAAAGGAGCGTGAGTTAAAAAAAAATAAAATTCATGCTCTTCTTCCTATGCAATTTATTACCGAAATCCGATACGTGGACAGCGAACCATTCTTACATGGAGAGTGGGATAGTTTAAACGATAAACCCATTTCCGTGTATCACTAAAACGAGTGAGATCGACAGTCGTACATCTATCTCTAGGGCAATCAACATCCATCGCCATGTGCTTTGCGGAGTGAATGTCCTCCTTCGCTTTATATCGCCGCTCAGAAGCAATAAGAAATTTTCTCCGCATATTCGAGGCGACTTCCTCCTTCGTGAGTCAAGGGTCTATGTTAATTGGTGGTGCGGAGGTAAACACTCGGCCGCCCAGTGACCCTAATAGGAAAAATTGAAATTACGGTCTTTGCATATGAGTAAATTGCCTCCCACTATTCCACTTCGGTTTTGCGGTTTTTCGCATTCTCACGCTATTTTGCTATTCGCCGCTCCTTATGTTATCCACCTATGCCTTCTTTCACACTAAGCATGCCATCATTCCTCCAATCTCCCTTTTCATCTCTGTTGGCTTAGAATCCGATCGCGGATACTTGGAGAAAGATCCTTAGCAACGGCTCCGTTCTCCTGTGGGTCATACGTAATTGATACTTTTAATGCTTGACGCCTGATTATCTCCGCACCCCTTCATGCGCGCTCATGTTTTTTGAAGTTCTTTATTTCCTTTACTCTTAATATTACCTAATGCAGTCGAACAGTGAAGTTAAAAGCTTTTCTCAGATAGCATATTGTGATGTAGTAAAAAAACTCTCTATGCTCATAAATAATGTGTGAATGATTAGTCACCTACCTTTTCGTTCATTTCTCCATGGTTTCTCAACTCACGTTAAAGATTTCCAGTATCTAAAAATTTGGCGTATTTGAGGTATTTTTCCCTCACGTAGTAGTCTTGGTAGTTTTTGATTATTCCATGAGGGAGCATGAAAATCTGTTGAGAGACCTTTGTTCAATAAACCCAATTTTTTTAATTTTCGTATCCCATTAAGTATTTTTCACAGACATAACTAATTACCTTAGGTTCTCTGCTTTTATTTTAGAATTCAGTGCCATTGAGTTTATAATGCTCACCACTTCCTAAAAGTCAAATTCACTTCAATGAGAGATTTCTCATATAATTTCTGAAGACTGACGAGAAGACAAATTCCATGGCGGAAGTAACGCTTCGTCGTAGCGACGTAGTCTTTGAGATCGCTCTATGTGGGGCCCCGAGGCTTAGACCTCGTCATATTCCTCTTCGTAATGATCGGATTACGGAAAGGGGGAGCTATAGGTAGAGATGAGATCTCTCGTTCGTGGAACGTCCGCATGGCAAAATCCAGGATAAAAACGAGAGCTCGAGGGCGTGCAGAAATCTCTGCGATAAACAAACACGGCGTGTGTATTTTGCGTGTCTGGCGCGTTCGGCATAAGGAGGGAGAGATCACACGCCTTGCGCCGAGGTGGAGCGACTGCTATCATCCCACCCTCCCTCTAAATCCAACAACCATCGCTGAATGAAACTAGACCTTATTAAAAATCCAAACCGGAGATAACCCAGATAGCGATCGTCGATTGATTTCACTCCATTCACGCGAAAAAAACGAGGATGTATGGCTCAGTGGTATCCATCGATATGATTTCTCTTATCGACGGGTGATCAATTCGAGGATGCCCCGAGGATCCCTTAGGGGGAGCGTGGAATGTGGGCGGAGGGAAAGGGAGCGTGGGAGGGACTCATAAAGGTTCCTTCCTGGACGTGGATCGCGGGTAGAACAATTGCTCAAGGGATAGACTGCGCTGCCCCCCCAATCCCCCGTTTTAATCTTTTATTTATTCAATTGCTCTCTGGTTAGATTTCAAGAAAAGCCTTAGACCGCACTGACGATTCAGGAATGGTAATGACATTCCGTGGACGTAGTTGCTTCGGCGTACGAAAAAATATGTTTTATTCATAGCTCTAATTAATATATCCGATGACGTTTTTTCATATCGCCTCCGTCACTGTTGTGCTTTATCATGCCCGAGGCCGATGTGATCCTTGAAAATGGTCGTGAGAGAGCAAATTTTTAAATGCAAATGAAATAAATTCACTCATGGTAAAAATATGTGCGGAATATTTCGAAAATCCATTTAAATTTTGAACAGTTTTTCAGAACGATTTTTAATGAAAAAAATTGTCGTTTCGTTGTCAAACTGAATGAGTTGAATACCAGCTCCCAGAAAGTTTCGCAGTTGAAAATATTCTTCGCAAGATTTTTGAAACCACCAAAATTTATCCCAGGGAACTGACGTTAACATTGGAACTATTAGATATTATATAATTAGATAATAAAGTTAGTGTATTATTAGATAAATCAAGGAGTCAATGTTAATATTAATTTTTCATAAAATTTGCTTGAGTTGTATTTTGTATAATTGATGTACTAAAATGATCTAAAATGTGTTCTTTCCTGAAACACAAGTTCTGATTTAAACGAGCTTATATGTAAATTTTGGGTCGTGGTATTCCAGTGGGTAGAGCATTGGACTGCTGAGCAGAGGGTCCCGGGTTCGATTCCCAGGCAAGGCACTCTGGGCACCTTCAGCTCCACCCACGCTAAAGTGATTTTTCGGGTACCAGGCCTTCCTGGGAAACCATAACCGCCACAGGGAAAGGAACTGGCCCCCTACCCTGATGTGTGAATTTTCACACGCCGCATAGGGCTTAGTACTGGGTGATCTCTACCATCACCTACTAAATCGACCTTCGGGTTGATTACTGTGTTTATGGTTTTATATGTATATATATATACACACACACACACACACACACACACACACACACACACACATATATATATATATATATATATATATATATATATAATAACACTAAGGGTTGGGTATATTAATTTTAATAACAACTGATCATTTAAAAATTGCATTTGTCATTTTCTCAGGCAACCAATAATCGACTGTTTAAAGTGCTTTCGTCTCTACCAATCGAATCCAGTACCAGTTTAACAATTCACCTCACATTTCTTATAATTCACATAGCATGCTTTTTTTATGCACGGAGAGCGAGTGTATTTAGAATACTTGGATTGTATGCACTGGATATTCAAGGGGTGTTTGTTACGTGCCTATTACAATAATCACAATCGTCCTCTATTCCATTCCATAATGAAATCCAGGAACTAGAATCTAATGATAACCCTGAACCATAAAAATCTAATCTGTTACTCGAAGATTCGCCAACTCGTCGATCGATGGTCAATTTAATATAATTTAAAGTGTGCACTCTAGTAATATTTATGTGTCCGTCGCCTGAGCTTTCCTCTCATATTGCAAAGGGATTTATGCTCATCACTAAAATAAAAGAATGCAAAAGTGAATATCCCTCTCGGGTTTCTCATGCAGTCATTCATTTTGAGACTTTTTCTCCCTCTCTCCCCTAGTCCTATATCATGCAAAAAGAGAGTCATTTGTCCAATAGACCACTTTCATGTCTGCGCGCGCTTCAGAAAAAAGGTGAGGGTGGCGTTCGTACTCGAAATATATGAAAATTCCAAAACCGGTTGGATCATTCATGAGCTATCAGCTTTCACTTCCTCCAAACAAAAAAAGAAATAGCCGATTTCCAATCAGACATGCATGATGTTCGAAAACGTTCAAGAGCGATGGCGTCTTTGCCTTATCTACTCGCCGTTGTGAGAAATGGTCGAGTGGTGAGCATGCCGAAAAGAAAGAGAAGCAACGGCACTCACTTCCCTCATAAAATAATGAGGAGCCTCTGTCCGTCTGTCTCAGAGAGTATGAGGAAAATATGTGATTTTAAACATTATCGAAAGAGATTTCCGCTATTGTTCAGATGGCTCAACACAAATTATTATTCCCTAAAATGCACCTAAGATCATCAATCCTTAAGACAAAAACATGAACTCTGTTTCAGATCCTGGCTATTCCCCAACTTTTGGTTGCTGGAAAAATGTTTAAATCATATGGATAAATATTATCATGAAAAACTTGACGAAGTGAGTATCAATCAATTTAATTTCAATGAAAATCCCATTTGATATTAATCATATTCGCTCCAAATACACTCCGTCACTAAATACAGTAATGCCAAAATGACATCAATGTATTTAGTGACCCCTATGACTCCAGAAGTCTCTTTGTAAATTGATTAAATGGTACAGGATAGCATATGATAGTTTGGTTATATTGGTAAATAATTAATTATTGTAATTTATTCGAGTGTGTTTCCCGATATCGATTTTATATTACAGATCTTTGGACGATAACTGTTATTTGCAGATATTAGGTTCAAGCATATGGTATCTATTAAATCAACATTAAAAAGTAATGACACCACGCCATGAGATGTGGAACACTTCATTAAGTAAAACTCGCAATCAATGTTCTTTCATTTGGAAAAAAGCTCGTGTCTTAGAAAGCTTGTGAAAGTCACTTCAATGCGGTCGGGTTAGATAAGTCAACATACCGTTTGAGCATGGCGATTCTTCCTTTCAGTTTGAATGCTGGTCTTAAATATCTATGGTCTGGCAAAAGACTTGTGAACTGGGCTACAGTTCATAACTATTACCCCCCTACTTGCAAAGCGTGCATTCCTGGCATGCCTGTTAGTCTTAATGCCTCGTCGTATTCGTCTGAAGCCTTAAAGAGGCTGCCTATTGTCGGCACTCACCACGGGAGGTAGAACCTTCCTTCTTTGGACTACCTTCGGGTGCCGCCGCCTAAAGATCCGTCAATCATCTGTAAAAGCATCTCTTGTTCTTGTAATTAACATCATTTCAGCGTAGGAAAGTCGAAGAAAGGAAGGCACACGACGCAAGTGCATACAGAATCAAAGCGAAAGGCGTGGTTTCTGGGTTAATGCAATTTGTAGGCCATCGTGTCGTTGTTTAAATCTATCATTATCGATTTGAATTTATCACGTTTTCAATCCGGTGATCCCGACAAGCTGTTGGGTAATCTTACTTTGATGCGAGTATCAGTTCAGTGTCTGGACCCAATGCAACCAATTTGTTGCATTCAAATTGTCCGGGTATGGCTTTCAAAACTTGTTTTAGTAATACTCGGAGATTTTTCTCTAAAAAAAAAAGAATTCTAAAGAAAAGTTTTGATGCACTCCTATGTTTGCCTAAGCATTTGCGACAGTTAATTTGATATTTTTAATAGATTTCAAAACTGTGAAAGTCACTTTCTAGATGAAGAAGTTCTTTCTCTATGGAGAAATGTTTGCGAAAAATTGACAATTGTATTGAATTTATCAAAAATGTCTTAATGTACGGTCATAAAACCAGTAATCTAGTTTTTACTGTTCTAAAGAATATATTAAATGGTTTCTGATTACGATCTTGATTCGGAAGAATTCGCTACAGCTAAATGGCATATTGTTATCCCAATGAGGGGAAGACTTGAATTTATCAGTAAAACAATGGGGTCCTCTCATTGATTCTACATAACATTAACTTCTTTTCACGGATGTTATTAAACTGGACGACATGAAATGACAATATCAACTTCGTTGACTAATATAAAAGTATATTTTCAGCATTCGATGCGTGCATTTACCTTCCTAAATAAGTTTTAATTATTTTATGTATAAGTAGTGTCTCGAACATGACACTCCCCGTGTCGATTTTTCTCTATGGAGGATTGATCAGTTGGCAGTGGCCGTCACCGCCGCCGCCAGTGCAGGCGAAATTGATTAAAGTTAGCAAGAACAATGCGACGTTTCTCAGTCATTACAACCAGTGAGACTTGGATTATATATCAGAAAGGCTTGGGAGGGTTTAAAAAATTTTCTACCATAGGCATCTTATACCAACTGAGGAGGTTATAAGTGCGAGTAAAAGCGGAAAGCTCCCAAAAACTTTGCGGCTCCCGTCCGCCTCAGGCGGCGCGGGTTTTTCGAATTGGTGCATTCGTAAGACGCCACCACCACCGGTGACTAATTTATCGTGAGGCCTCATCTCCTTGGTGCTGAACGAGAACAGTTGGCCGTCTTTCGAACGAGGGCGGCCGGAAGATTTGCAGGAGACGTGGGGAGGATAGGGGGGGGGGAGGAGAAAGAGGAGTAAATGAGCCGAAGGCGGGCTTCTTAATGAACGAGGGGGGGAGTGGGGAAAGAGAGCGAGGATCGAAGGGAACCGAATGGATCGGCGGGCATCCCGTTGCTCCCTTCCATTTCATGTCTTGGGGAGGGATGTAAAACTGCGGGAGGAAGATTGCCAGAGTGGGGAATGGGAACGGAGAGGGATACAAACTGCTCCGGGGGAGTGCTTAGGGTGTGGCAAAGGGTACCATATCCCTCCCCTCCCGGAATGGGTTGTTGGGAAAATGGGATGCGGGGGAGTCCAAGGTTCCGTTTTAGCCCTTGGGGCAGTGAGTGAGTTGTCGCAAGGAATCTCGAGATGGGAGGGAGATTGGAAGTGAGTGAATAAGGTTGGGATCTCTTTAACGCAGGGGAGGGTTTTTACCGGCTTGGTAGTAGCTTTTCCTTAGACGTGGTCAATACGTTCCGGTGCTTTTCGCACGCATGGGTTCCAGGGGTAGATAGAACGCTTCTTACTAAGTTGATCGCTCTAATTCTGTGCGTCTCTACTTTTTACATGCTGTTATCCAACGAGCTCATCTAATGCATAAGACATATGAATGCCCCACTGCAAAATTTCTTTCGCATTTAAAGTATTTAGGCTCAATTAAAATAAAAGGAAATAACCAACAAAGAAATAGAGGCAGCATATTATTATTCATTTGTATTCATTCTACTGCTACGGGAACTTCTTTTTCCGATCCGGCTAGTTATTTCAAAATTTTTCGCAGAGGTATTAATTCCTCAAATTTTCTTCCGTTTCAAAATTTATTTTGTAATTATGACAAGTGAATTCTGGCTCCGTGAATAGCGTTATCCCTAGAATCCTCCTACTATGTCGCTATTTTTATCCGTTTTTTGGTATGCAGAGATTCTTATTAGGCAAGGGTCTGTGGGTAAGAAAGAAAAGCCATTCATCAAACGATGAGGAAACAGGATGTTTTGTTTCCCTGATACTGAATAATGAGAATGAAACATTTCCACCTCGTCGCACCTTGAGACATACAACTGAAATCATCTCTAATCTTTCTATTCTCTAATTCTCTAATCATCTCATTCTCTAATTACGAAATCGGTGATCATAGTCAGGTGATAATGTTATAACAACCTAAAGACAAACGGATTCAAGTTCATAGAGGATCACAAAGTATTAGATATTTGCCTTCAATTTTCATCCAGTTCTCCCATTTTCATCCACATATCCATTTTTTTCATATGTAATTCAAGGACTTCAATTCTTTATTCTTTGCTTTCCCACTTTTGTATTAATTCCACTCCCCACTCACCTTCATTAAGCCATAATATTTCATTCCTCTATCTTCCTCTTCTTCTACTCAATTCCGGCTTTTCTTATTTATCTTGAATCTATATTTTTCTCATTGAGTGCTTAGTAAAGCTAAATCTCAAGTTGGTATAGAGTCGTGAAAATTGTGGGTTCTCTGCTGAACTTTGAAGTTTGATCATATGAAATATTTGAAAGCACATTTTTCGCGTCAATATTTTATTTCAGCACTCTTGGTGCGAACAAAGAATCTCTTTTTTCATCTATTTTTAAATAGTCGAGAGGATTTAATGAAAACTTTCATCAATTCTATCTTATATTTGTTGCTTTGAAAAAAACTATTATAAAATCAATAATACCAATGAGAGTTTTCACCTTATTTATATATATTTTTAACTTTTCGTGTATCGTATTTTAATTAATGCGAGTTAGCTGGCACAATTCCGTAGTGTTTCGTACTATGAAGAGTTCAATTTTGACGTTGGTCTCTTTGCCATAGCAGCATATTAGAAAAATATAACGTTTCAATTCAACTTTAAGCTATTAGCTGGCATTCAATAGAATATGTGTTAGAGATTACGAATCTGCTCTACGTTTTGATTAAAAAATCTTGCTAAAATTCATCTGATTTGTAGTAATTCACCACGTTCACGCATATATAGGAACTGTACCAAATATTTCAGGCAAATTTTACCAGTAGGATTTCACCTGGGCATGATTATAAGATGTATTAGTCGAAACTAGTCGGTCAGCGATTGGTCCATCAAGAACACTTTACACGCATAAACACGCAATTTGGAATACGTCAAGCGATTTTTATTAATGTGAAGCGACAGAAGAATTTTGATGATAACGCCAAAGCGACCTATTCCATTTTAATTTGAATAAAAAAATTACAACGAAATAAAACGGAGAGGCGTCAATAAAAGATACGATGCATAATTTCGCGGAATGCTGGCTACACTAGTTTCCCCTTGGCCGCCGTTTCAGGTGGTCGAGATCTCCGATACGCAGGGCGCTGTCGATCACGAGCTTCGTGCGCGCACATGGGAGAGTTTGGAGGAGGTCACGGATGGAAAAATAAAAGCTGAGGGTTTCAGAATGAGGCATTATGTCTATCTGACCACCCACGCCCGTCTTTATGATCGGAATTTAAAAAAAGCTACTCGTTAGATCTTTTATTTATCCATGTGAGGAATTTCCCGTGCACATACTATTCACGGAGGTCTGTTGGGTTATGAGATTACGAAAAATTATGCGCTCCAGATTACCAAGGATTACGTATCGGTAAATACGTGCTGTTTTTGTAGAGTGAACCCAAGAGTGTTCTCTAATAATTGATCCGTGTCCTTGGAAATTGGGTGTGGGGAAAAACAGGCTCTACAGCGAATTGAATTGGAATTAAAACGGTGGTGTGCAAGGGGGGGAGGGAACCCACGGTGGTGGATCGAAGAATCCCCGGGGTCACGTTAGGAAGACAAATTGCCAATCAATTGCGTTTATGCCCTAAAAACATGGCAGGTATAAAAATTGAAATTCCACAGAATTTACTGGCGAGCCTCTTCATATACATGTGTAGGATGGGTTAGAGAAATGTGTGCCTGAAGTAACATTCAAATCATTTGTCTGACATAATCGTAAAAGTATGATTAGATATATCAGCTCCATTTTTGTGGAGGAAGTTACTTGGAAGATTTAGAAAAAAAGTCACCTGATAAATATTGACGGTGCCAGTGACTCTCAAGCTGTTCTTCGATTATTTTTTGCTTGTTTTTGCAGCGTAAACTTAATAGAAGACGTGATCACGATAATGCTATGATTTTCCTCAATTTTTCGTTTTTTTTTTGGTTCTCAGCCTGAGTATTCGTTTGTAAGAACTAAGTATTCCAAGCTACCTCCGACTTGTTGCTCACCCATAATTCTCTTTTCAATGTATCTCCTTATTCCTCATAGCTGCCGGCGTTGACATCTTCCAACGTATGCTTCTCATAGTTCATCCTTGGTTTCATCTTTTATTTCTTACCCTCTATGATTTCCTTAAAATATGGTCCTCGGTGAACCATTGCACCTGAGTTCCCCAATTAGACCCCAATTGTTTTTCCTCCTCTTTTGTTGTCTTCCATTGTCTTCTCTATCTAGGAGGTTTTGTGGAGGAAAATGGTCGAAGTTCGAGCAGTACGATACGTGGAAATACGATAATAGGTAAAGGGAGTAGGTAGAGGCTTTTACAAGGAGTGGGGAATGATGACGAGAACATTCATCCAGGATATTAAGAAAAGCTAGCGAAGACTTTGGTATATACTACCTTAATCAAAAAGTTCCCGGAATAACCACCGTGTGCCGCTCCCATCGTTCCGATTTGAGTTCTGTTTTTTTGTTAAATTGGTACATCTGTTGTTGATATTCCCTTTAAATCTTAGTGTCATAACTTGACATTTGCAAAAGTTACGTAGCCAAGAGTACATCTATCTCTGTGTGTGTTGGCGATTTTTTACAATTTCAGAAATGGATTTAAATTTGCAACAACGAACTTGTATTAAATTTTGCGTAAAAAACGGATTTAGTGGCGCACGGACGTTGGAAATGTTGGAAAAGTGTTTCGGCAACGATTCTCTAAAAAAACGGTCGTTTACCAGTGGCACGAGCGGTTCAGAAGTGGTCGTGAGTCAATCGAAGATGATGAACGCAGTGGCAGACCATCGACATCGAAAGTCGGTGAAAAAATTGATAAAGTAAAAGAAATGTTGGTCAATAACCGCAAATTAACCATCAGAGAAATAGCGGAGGACTTGAACATTGCCTATGGATCCGCCCAAGACATTGTGGTTAATGATTTGGGTTTCCGTCGTGTAGCAGCAGCAAGTAGCAGGTGCCAAAAGACCTCAATTTCATGCAAAAAAGAGACCGTGTTGACGTCGCAAAAGACATACATGATTTTCGAGGCTGAATCCGATCCCACATTCATCAAAAGGATCATTACTGGAGACGAGACGTGGGTTTATGAGTACGACACGCAATCCAGACATCAGGCAAGTGAATGGCGTTCACCAAATGAGCCGAGACCAAAAAAACCACGTCGTTTTCAGTCAAAAAAGAAGGCAATGCTGACGGTTTTCATGGATTACAACGGTGTAGTGCATCATGAATTTTTGCCAGAAGGCCAGACAGTAAACAAAGAGTATTATTTGGGCGTTATGAGACGTTTGCGTGAAGCAATTCGCCGAAAGAGACCAGAAATGTGGGCAGAAAACTCGTGGATTTTGCACCAATGATAACGCACCGTCGCACAGTGCTCTCATTATTCGTAATTTTTTGACGAAAAATGCAACAAATACCATCCAACAGCCACCGAATTCACCTGATTTGGCTCCCTGTGACTTCTTTCTGTTCAATCGAGTTAAAAAACCATTACGGGGAACGCGTTTTAGCAGCCGAGAGGAAGTAATGGAAAAATCGCAGGAAGCACTGATGGACATACCGAAAACCGAATATAAAAAATGTTTCGAGGATTGGATCAAGCGCTGGCATAAGTGTGTTGCAGTCGATGGGGATTACTTTGAAGGGGACAATATAGATTTAGATGAATAAACTTGTATTTTTAATTTTCTGAATAAATTCCGGGAAATTTTTGATCAAGGTAGTAGAGCAGTTTTCTACGGCGCGGGAACTTGTCCGCTGAGGTAAGATGACCCTTGAGATGTGGTTATGGAGTGAGTGAGGATAGATGTAAATGAAAAAAGAAAAAAAAATAATTTGAGTGCGGATGAAAAATGTAAAAAGGTTATAAATGAAAACGAACTAAGAAGTACTGTGAATGGTGGGGAAAAGAGTGTTGCTGCTAGAAATCCAAAGGTGGTCGGAAAGGTGTATGCATAGAATTTTATTGGATATGGGCTCTTGAGAATTTTAATGAAGGGGAGGAAGCAAGCAAGGCAGGGAGAGGAAAGGAGCAGCCATATAGGGTGAAATGGAGGGAGGTACAAAGTATGCAAAATTTTAAAATAATTTATTGGAAATAGGGTGTCGCGTTGTGTCGTGTAAAGTGAAGCTTACATATTTTATCGGTGGCTAGTTTTTGTCCATGTAATGCGTAACATAAAAGTTAGGATACCGTATATATATCAAAAAATTACCTTCTATTCCCCAATACCTCTAACAATACTTCTTCAATGCTTTTCATCAATCGATTTTATTTGCTTTCATTCTAGAATTTCGTACAGGATTTCATTCCTCGGATCTATTCCTATCAATCGCATCCCATCGATGAAGAGTGTTGGACTCATTGATTATCCTTTTGGGGCTGCTGCTGGGTCATTTTTTGAATGCATGTATTCAGGCCTCAAAATAGAGGGTGTTTCCTTCGGGAAAGCACGGGGAGAACTACTGTGCGCTCAGACCGGCGAAACCTCACGAAAGTAAAGGTGTTGGAGGAAACTAGCCGGTATGGAGATGCTTGGCAATGCCCCCGCGACGTGGGGTGGGATCGCCCCGGCGGGTGCTTTTCGTGATAGGGTGACCGCCGCCGCAGCCCTTGCAAGAAAGCGCCTCCTCTCGAGCGGAACGGCCGAGTTTCAGGGATGCGCCGCGGGGGTCCCCACCGTCGCCGGTGGGACTCTCTCGGCTTCCCTCCTTTCCCCTATCCTCTTCTCCCTTTCCCCTCCTCTCTCCCCCCCCCCGGCACCGATCTCCACCCCTATCAGAAACGCACCACTTTCCTTCCTCCCCCACACTCCTAAATGTATTCATCCCCATGGAGATGTTTTATTTTACTCGGGAAGAAAAAAAAACAAAAGAAACAGACTCATTCTCCCAATTTTCTTCGCCCTCGACTTGGTTCGCTTCCGCTTTCTCTTTCAAACGCGCCGGCGGAAGAGCCGAACGGCTCCTGGATGCTGCGATGTCTGTCCCCGGGCCCGTTTTGAGTGGCCGGAGTGAATGCGCTCTGCTCGACCGAGGAGCTACGATGGTCGAAACATTTCTCATAGTAATTGTTAAACGGGCTAAATCGATAAATCATAACTTTGATTCGGAGAGCTCAATAACCCACGAAGTAGGATCCTTGCCAATAGTCTTAGGTGATGCATTGACTGCTCGCCTGCCTTAGAGAGCCAGTGATCCCTAGTAAATCATGCCATTTTCCCTTCGGATGTGCCCTACGAGAATTCTCCTCACATACCAGCAGTAGCGAAGAAATCAAAGTATAGATTCCTCTTATACACCATGCCTATCTATCTCAATAGTCGGTTTATGATAATTTTTCATTCAAATATGTATGTTCTGAGAGGAATTATGTGAATTTTCCCGTGGGACTTTAAATATGAAAATATCTCTGAAATTAATTGATTCATAAAATGCTCGAGATAAAATTAATAAAGAATTAAGGTTTAAACCAAATTTTCATTCGACCACTTAATGCGAATTGAAAATGCTCATGAGAAGATGACGAAATCAAAATCCTTCCGAATTGGTTTATTTTTCCTAATGTTAGGAAGAGTATAACATTTTGAATTATAGAAAAACTTTCTTCTTCAATATTTTCAAATGTTATTTTATCGCAAATTATGAAGTTTCAACCTTGACAATACTTAATAAAATTGCCAAGAGTCTTATTTTTTTCTTATTGTATCACAAATTGTAAACTCACCAGTCACAGTTTTTAATGGGCATCGATGGTGTCAAGGTGAATGGCGAAGATATTAAACATGCTCCTTTTCACTGACGACATCGCAGTAGAAGCAGAAACGCAAGAGGACCTGCAGGCCAGTCCGAATGCTATGAATAAAGTACTTCGCAGTTATGATGTGAGCATCTACAACAAGAAAACTAAATTCCCAATGTGTAGAAGAGAGAAACTAAAGGCAGATATAACGTTTCGCGAAGTGAAGCTAGAGCAACTGATTCTTCATCTACCTGGGTAGCAGTACAACTTGGAATGGAAGACGTTCTACCAACATCAAGCGAACAATAGCTCAAGCTATGATGGCAATCGAAGAGGGTCAAACGAAGAAGAAGATGTAATTGCTATGTTCAAAGAACGTAAGGTGTGCAACCAAGGAAGCAGTTTGTTTAAACGTTCTCATGAAGCATGGATCTCTACTGATCAGAGACGTAGAATATTGGAAAAGTAGACCATCCAAGAATAGACGCCGTTGAAACATGACGCTGAAGGAGAATGACGAAGACTTAATGGACAGAGAAATTGACTAACGAGAAAGTTCATAGAAGGGCGGAAGGGGAAAGGACAATATACAAAATTTTGTGATGATAAAGTTGACATTTTCTTATTGATTGTGGTCACAAATTTCCAAATACAAGTACTATTGGTGAAATGGACAAAACGTGTCCTGGAGACCTCGGGAGGCGTATTTCTGTTCAAAAGTCGTAGCCGATTTCGCATGATAAAATACTTTCCCCAATAATACGCTCGGAGAAAGTGAAAATGAACGAGCGTTGCCGTGGACCTATCCGATTAATTTTTATGGTCATTCCCATGGGCTGTCGTCGTTATCTTTTTAATGTTTTCATTAAATTATTCCAATATTTTATTCCTTGTATAAGTAATAGTCAATTTTTGTCGGAAATGTACCAGAGGTTTGGAAGTAGGGTCGAGGCTGTGATAACATTCCTTGAGGGGATGTCGGAACACGAATATTTCCGTTCAGTCCCGCACATACATTGCATAGTTATCACGCCGATCAAAATGTTTAAAAGGAAGTGAGAGAGCAACTCTTTCCTATCCCGCGAGGGGAAAAGGAGAATGGACGCTGAAAAATAATGCGGGATAAAACTGGCGGTGTGTGGGGGAGGGGACTAGATGGGTCGTAAGGTCGCGGGTCCGGCCCCCTCGGGAGACCCACTCCTCACACGAGAGCCCGAGAGCAGATAGATTCCCTCCCCCTCGGAGCACTCAAATTCCCCCTACCTCACCCTCATGACACGAAGAACCATCCCGGCTGGCCACCCCCTGCCTCCAGAGTGGAAAGGAAAAAAAAACGAGAAAACTGGATTCGCATTCCGCTTTCGCCGTTGTATCCGATGGTTGGGGGCCAAGGTTGTTGTAGGGAGGGGAGGGTTTCTTAAAGCGTATCGGAAGAATGGAAGATGCAGAACGTATGCGAGGGGATGGGGAGTGGGATAGCAGTAAAAGAGGGGGTGTGGGGAGGAGGGATTATTTGAGGTGGGAGGGGGGATTGGATGGTTTCTTGGAAAGGGGAGCGAGGGAGGGAGAGGCTAGTGGGGAAATGGGGGTAGACTGAAACAGAAAGGAAATGAAGTGAGCCTGGATGAGTGTGGGAGTGGCGAGACGATGAGGTTTGGGAATAGTGAGTTATAGGGGTGAGAGTGTGATGGAATTGCGTGGAAGTCCAATACTCCGGAGAAATGGAAAGGGTAAACAGATATGTATACGAGTGGGCATAGATGAAGTATAAATACGAGTAGGTATATATGGATGATGTACACAAGTAGGTATAGATGGAGAATGGGTGGAAGGGACATTACAGTTCCCTTCCGGAAATAGTGAATTCCGTCATGTGCATTAGTCGGTTTTGGATCTGGGGACTAAAATATTTTTTTTAGACATCTCCCCGTCTTCCTAGGTCACGTCCCTCGACGAATATACTGCAAGCTATGACTAATCACTCCAAAGTTGTCCAAATTGAGTCTGAAAATAAAATTATCCCAGGTTTTTTTTAAACATGCCCAAAGCCATTTACTTTCATTTAAATATATCAGTAGTAATATCGAGATAAATCGTAGTAAAAAGGAGAAAATATCAAAATCCCTCTCGTATATCCTGTGAACATTTTGGAAATTATTTGGAGTACATGTGGGCAATGTCCATTTCTTCATTGGTTGAAGCAGAAACGAATGCGAGATATTTGTGGATAAATATGAAAAATGTAATATTTCAATTCGTCTTAATACAATATCTTCCCCGCCGGCCATAGGCGTCTAGTGTATTCCGAGTCCATTGAAATAACGAGATACCTTAATTTTGAACTTTTTTCGGAATCCATCCTTTATTTGTGTAATGATGTTTTACATTTTATTACCGCTGTGGGAAATTATTCATTTTGCCTCATCACTAAAAATACTACATCCCTTCCAGTAATTTGAAAAAAAGAGATCCTTCCATTTCGTTCGGGATATGCCAAAATGTCTGTTGACCATCTTTGGAAATTCTAAGCCAGGCATCAGCTGGGAGAAAGAGTTGCTAGGCATCCGTTGGAAGAAAGAGAGGAAGGAAACGTAGAAGACGTACATTTATAACAGATAGCACTTGGAAACTTGAGCCACTTTATTTCGATAAAACCAGATCGCTTGAAAGAGTTCGAAGAACCATTAGCTGAGCGGAACCCAAATGTAGCCCTCCTCTGAGTGATTCATAAGTTTTCATTATAAGGTGTATATAATATATCAGTCGAAGGAGAGCAGATTTAAGGTTCAACTTCCATTGGAACACCTTTAAGAGACGGTGAAGGAAATTGAGTTTGAACCTTCCCTCTGATTAAAGAGCATAGACTTTGAGATGAAGAGTGGATATGAACCTGCACGATAAAAGTGAGGAGAATGATAAGAAAAATGGCTGGAGGAAGAGGGGGAGGATGAATTAGGGAAGAAAAAAAGAGTGAGGAAGGATGAGGAACTGGAGGGAGAAGGCGAAAGCCGTAGCAGTAAACTGAGTCAGAACTGGTGAATGAGGAGCGGCGGCGGAGTAATGGAGGATGAATGGGACACGGGCAGTAAGAAATGTGGACCCCCGAGGAGGATCATAAAGAGTTGGAAGGGTTAGCGAGAAGGTGAAGTGGGTGAAAGCAAAAGAGGGAATGACAAAGCCTCGGAAATCGGGAGGAGTTACCCTCCCGAGCCGCGCCATTTTCCTTGCCGAGCCCTCTCCCTACTTTCTCTCTCCCCCTTCCCTCCCATCACGTGACTGTCTCCTCCCTTGGTAGCTGTAAATGGCGAAAGCTCGCCCTCTCCATTACTGGGGAAACTTAATACTTTAGGAAAACCATGCGTTTTGTGCGCACATAAAGAGATTTCAAATTCGCCGTGGAAAGTTGGCCGAGGAAATATGAAAAATAATTTGCTTCAGACCATCTGCCTGTCAGTAAAATGCCACGCGGCTTTAAAAAAAATTCAGTTAGTGCACAAGTGTATTTTACTCTCCACATATTTGCATAAAAATTAATAGTTTGTGACAATATATAATATTCACTGTATAAAAACATTAATAATTATGATAATGTGTGACATTCATGATTCCACTTGCGGGTTTTCTTTAAATAACGTCATTTAGATTGCTGTTAAAGAACGAAATATTTCAACTAAAGGGGATTTTAGTAGCACGCGGTGAATTATAAAATATTTTAAGTAGAAAATATTGTAGTTTCCTCTCCTATCTGATTGGCGAAATTAAATTTCTTAGTTATCCTGCAAATATTTCATTTCTTGTGGACCATTCCAGATATAAGACCATCGTAAATGCGCTCGCCTATTTTTTCCGCAAGAGCAGGAACTGAAAACACCTTTTCGTTGGCCCCTGACGATAATTATGCGAAAACAACGTGGTTTTCCCTGTAGAATAAAATAAACGCGCGGCAAAGACTGCGCAACTGTGACAGTGTACACGTATTATACGTTGTTTTTAAATGATCAAAACGTATTTCTAACTACAATGTGTATTTCATTCCTTATGATTTCCTCGAAAAGAATGCAGTATATTATTCAAAAGAGCAACGTCTTTCTTTCCGGCTCATTCCTTTCCTCTTATCGGTTGAAGAATTGTTAAGTCTCCCGAGTGGGTGAATCACCTGCCCCGCATTCTGAATTTTTCCCATGCGCGGCACGAATAGCTTTCGCTAGCTATCTAGAGTGTTTCATTTCTTTTCCTGAGTGTTTTGTTTTCCTTGCAGCCACGCTTATTACTAAAACAGGTTCAATGAGACAATGTTATTCTCGTCGATGGATCGGTATCGTAACGAATCAAAGAAAAGCCATCGATTAAATTGAATATCTCGAAATAACGCCTTTCACGCAGGAAACTGAATTAATCGCTAATGGGCGAAAAGAGTGGGAAGTGGGGAGAGGGAATAGGAGACCGGAACGATAAGGGTAATCATAACGTGGCAACCTTCGCGAACGAAGAAGGAAAACCGCAGAACCCATTCATCACGTCGTGTATATATTTTTAATGGTATTAATTAAGCGAAGTCGAATTAAGAATTTCTAGGCGTGCCTTCTCCTTTCTGGCTATTGGTATAGGAAAATTCTCTTAAATTAATGTTGCTTCGTCAGGTATATGCCGATTCATCCCGTTGTGTTCTCCCGCTGCTCTTCGCCCTCTAGGAGTTGAGGGTCGGGGAAATTAGTGGATAAATTAGGTACCTTGCTATTTTATTAATACCTTTTAATAATTATAGTCTCTTCTTACAAGAGTCGTTTTTTATAGTCTCTTTGAATCAATTGTGAGTGACTTATTGTAGCGGATGCTCGAAAGTATTGATGACTAATATTTAAATGGGGAAAAGAGTATTCCCCTTCTGAAAATGTTTAAATTTCTATTAATTATATGTGAGAATTACATATGAGTGTGAGTATTAGAGCTATTTCTTGTCATTGCTTTAGGCTTCTGTTTGAATCCATATCTGAACAGTTTGGTGTAGTTTTTCTATACTATTCGAAGAGGTGACTGCGTTCATGAGTCAAGGGGTCATCATTTGTTCAAAGGTTATCATGAACATGTTACGGGAAATTTTCGTTTTTTTTGCGTTATCAAAATGACTGGAGAGATATATTTTTTTCAAACATTAGAAAACAGAATTGTTTACGTTATTGTCAAGTTTTTCTCTAAGGATATCCATGTTTGATTTTAATTTATTATTTTTGGTCAACCTAATTTTTTGTTGTTGACTAATTGTTGGGGAAAAATTCTTCGAATAGTAGGAAAGAAAATTTATTTTGGAAATATTGAGTTTCTCCCTTATAGCGGCCGCGTTTGGATCCAATTTATTATAATTTTTAACTATACTGTTTTATTTTTGTCTAGCCTGTTTTTGCCATATTTATTCCAGCCAAAGCTCCTTAAAATAGTGGAAAAAACATGGTCGTGGATATTCCAAGTTTTACCTTTTATCATGGCGTGACAATTCAATTAATTTCATTTCTTACATGATCCATCTTTGTTTTTGTGTAGTCTAGGCATGTTGCTGTCTAATTTATTACGTTCTCCCGCGTAAACGGTGCTTTCGTCGGTAACATCTTTGGAGAGCGGCCCATTGCCTTTCGAGGAGAGGATCCTCAAGGCTTCCGTAAGTTCCGTTCCTCCGTACTCTCCTCCGCTCGCCACCGCATCCTCGGCGCAGTCCGCCTTGAGAGGTGCCGCTTACGCCGCCGCCTCCGCTTAGTGTAGGGGCCGGCTGCATTGTCCTCGCCACAAGGGGGGACCATTTGTCTTGGCTCACGGCTTTAATTCTCCGTGATGCGGTGGTGATTCTTCCGTTAGGTGTCCCGGAGGCGAGGGATAATCCCGGTAAATCTGATTGGCCAATCTCACTGGTTTCACAGGTTTTCAAACCTTCAAACGTCGCTTCAACTTGCCCCGAAGACGGATTCGCCAATTAAAGGAGGAAGAATGTTATCTGTCGAGTTATCGCATCAATGGCGGGCTTTCAGGTCCTTAGACTCACCCGCGTTTGAATATCTGTTGTAAATACCTGTTCTCACGGCCCTGCGCTTAACAGAAAGTTGAAGGATTGATGAAGTTACGCGTAAACGACACCGACGAAAGGGTGATGCTAGTGAGGAAAACAATGATCAAAATGAATCATGAAATCAAGAAAGAGTAAAATGAGAGAATCCTGAAAAAGGATTTCACGATCAATTCAAAGAAAGTATAGCTCTAAAAGGAATGAATTAATTCATTAATCTATTTGCTGCAAAAAACCCGCTTTATTCTACAATTTTATTTGAATACCCAAAAAAATATTTGCAATCCTTATCTTTTACCAAAAAGGAAAATTAAAATTTGCACATGACCGACATAAAATCCGTGGAATTTAATTTAGCAAGGATGTGAAGAAGAGTCTGGATTATTACAAAATGCAATTTCTTGGGGAATTAGTATTAAATAACAACCTTCAAACACGGATTTTTTTAAACAATTGTTCATATTTGGTAATGCCGCTAGTTTTTTTCATGTATTCAACCACATTTCATAGATTAGTAGACTTTAATGTGTAATGGATAATGATACTTATTTCGGAAGTATTATAACTTTTGCCAGAACAAAATATTACCAGACCAAAGCTAATTTTGAGTGAGATCCAGTAGTTATGAAATTGATGGTGAAACGTCTACCTGTGAAAGAAGCAAAAGAGGAAAACTCTGAGAGCGGTCATTTCTAAACTGGTGGTTGCTCATATCATCGCGTTGAAATGGCGCCGTAGAAGAGAGCTACATGAACACCTTGAATGAAGTACCATGGCCCTACTTAGCACTTCGTTTTTCTATTCTCAATAAGGTGGCTTTCGAATCTCTTATCCCCTCCTACAAGCTTGCGTGCTCAGTGGAAAGTCGAAAGCAAATCGTTTGAAGCATTAACTTTTGCCGTTCACAAATAATCCCCGTCTGGGCTACATAGTCTCTTTTACAGGTCTAGCCCTTCCACATAAGACCTGCTTTTTTTTGCCTTCCCTTCCTGGCCTCTCCCATCCCTCATTCTCGCCCACCTTTCCATCCCCCCTCCCCTAAACGCTGCACCAGTCACTCATTCTCCGATCCACCCATATTTTATATCACTCTCGCCGTCGGGTTATTGTGTCAGCGTGCGTGCCATTCCTCGCGATCCTCAGGAGAAATGATCGCCTGGCTCCTTTCCAGGCAGCCAACCAGCCTCACCGCAATCCCTCGTCCACACCTTGGCGTCCCGACCGCCGAGGCGTGCCATTATTAACGAGATCGACACGCGGTGAACGGCGAAGCCCGGGTGGTAAGCGGGGGTCGAACCTCTCATTCCCTCATTCCTCCAACCACCGCTTCCCCCCCCTCCCCCCGTACCACTCCGTCTTTCTCCCACCCTCAGTTCGATCCTTGATGAAAAGGGGTCTGCGTAAAATTGAGGATTCGATGCAAGTTGGACAAGTATCATATTATTTGTTGAATTACTAAGATCTAGTCATGATGGACATGGATATTCCGTGCCCATAATGTAATGATGTTTTAAGATTTAAAGAGCAAAGCTATTTTTCTCAGTTTTGGAATCATAATTCCATTCCAAAAATTTGTGGTGAAAGGAAAATGTTTTCGAATTTTTCAACCTTATCTAGTAGTGTTTTTTTCTCTTTTAAATTCTTTATCGTCGGAAGCGTTCTTCAATCATTATTTTTTGACATCAGCTACGTTTAAATCTATGGAGGATGGTTTTTATGACATTAAATAATTGTCGTTTCTTGAATATTTCGAATTTTAACTTTTCCAGACGGAATAAACTTGTTGGGGGAAAAAGTCAGGAAAGTCGACATACCAAATAGGCATTACGATGAGCGTGATTAAAAGGGGTATTTGAGCGCATTGAAATGAGGATGTAAGGTAAATTGTGGGAGATTAACATCGGATAGATTAGTTCCGTGAGGGGCTAGCCGGGCCATCAGCAATGAGTGATCTCACCGGAGTAGGAGAGAAGGCCCGGAGAATAAAAGATCCCGGCGTGGAAAACTGGTGCGGCTGTGCACGTCCCTCCTCGAAACGAGAGCATTGAGTCTCGCGCGCGTATGACTGGCCATTTTCTTCCCCTTCCATTCTCCGTCTCGCTCCCCTTGTCTTTTTATTCCTCTCTCTCATCCTCTCTACCCCCATGCTCCGTATCCACCCACCCCCTAGTTGTTCCCGTCTTCATCGGAGCCCTCGTAAATAACAAGAGCGGGCGGAGGTGAAGGCGGGCGTGTATTTGCGCGCGCGCCCGCGTGTGTGTGCGTGGACCTGTTAAGAGGCAAGGCCCAATAGCATCCTCACCGGAGGGGGGTCCTTATAAGGAATATCTCTCGGATCTTTGACACGGGGAATTTTTAGGGCGCTTCCCCCTTCCCCGCCAATGCATGCACAAACTCGCGCGCGTCTGCCTGCTCACCGGCTCCCCCCTCAAAGTCGTACGCGCGCGGGGCACTTCACTGGGGCAACCCTGGGGAAAGGGGGAGGTGGGAAAAAAATCAAAGGAACGCATCGTCCTTATTTGCCATCCCGCTGTTTATAAACGCTTAATACCGTTACAGATTGTTCCCCCGCCCTCGACTCTTTCTATAAAGATCGACGTCCGCAGGGCAGTGGGGTGAGTGGGGATGGTTCACCAGGATCCTGGTCGGCATACCCGAGTGCAAACACCCTTCCTCTCCCACTCAGTTTAAATCGTTCTCCAATAGAGTGTTTTCATGCGCATATATTTCACAAGCTTTACTGCCACAAGGTACCTAATGGCAATGTAATGCGCCCATCCCAATGTAACATGCACTTAAGAAATGCACTTTTTCTCCTCACGGTAGTGAACTATTAGTTCAGTGCCTCATAAACATTTAAGTCATGATGTTTACCACGAACTATTCTTTTAATTATGATGGATATTTGCAGCATGATTAATATTATTATTAAATTCTAATTATTTTAATTAATTGATCGTAATTGATTACACATAAGTACGTTCATTATTACTTGTTGATATTAAGGCCGGAAACTTAGTTCATCTTCAATTGGCACCTTGAATTTCATTTGAAACAGGTTTATCGACAAATTAACAAATTAAGCTGTTAGTATTGAGTAATTTTGAGATTCTGTTGCCATATTATTGATTCTAAATGCTTAGCTCGATTTGGTACATTAGCCATTTCATTGGAAAAATATATAGGTTCAGTATATTGTAAGAAATTGCTTCAGCGCCGGCATTTTTAAAAGTTTAAAAAAGTGTTTACTGACAGGAAATGTATGGGTAGGTAAATACGGAGAGCTCACAAAAGTTCCGGTTAGTTCTTAGTTTGATGAAAGTCGTTGGTTTTTCAGCCCAGTAAAGGGGTCATTCTTCTCATCTCAGTGGCAGGCAATACACGAAGGTGTGGGATTTCTGGGGTATCGCAAAGACATCTTAAAAAAAACATGAAACGTCTTTAAGGAGTGGAGTGTAGCTTTTGAAATAGTCGGTGCATAAAAAAATTAAAGGATTAAGATGAAAACAGAAGGTATATTAATGATCGGTGTCTTGATACTCCGCTGTGCTCTCCCATTGCGGTGATTGGGACTAACATCTGCTGATAACGCTTGTTTTAAATTTCCGGGAGGTATCTCAAACCAGATTCGTGCCTTAATGAGGTTTCCAGTATTCCAAGCCATAATTACTGACTGATGATATCCAATAATAGGCAGTTGTTTTAGGAGATTAATGTCATACATTTACCGTAGTACTACGGTTTATCTTTAAAAGTGCCGAGGGCACGGGCAACACTTCATCAGTTTGCTAAATGGTGAACTAACATTAAATGTGGACCAGTTGCGAATTTATTAATCATCAATCAGCGTTTATCTGTTGGACTCTTTGAGCAGATATAACTCTTACCCAAATGGGATAGGAATTCCCTCCAAGAGAAACTGTTGTTTCTTTCGTTTAGAGAACCTGATAAGATTTTATTGCATAGCAAATTGACAGCAGCCGACGGTTCGCAAATAAAATTTATGGTTCCAATCTTTGTTATGTCTCCTACAAATGACTTTAGGAAGTGAATTTCCAGATCTAAGATAATTTTACTGAATGATGACATTTTAAAAGTGGAATCCATTTATTATGAATTACTTAGGGGGATAGGAAAATACGAAGTACATAGAGAGGTACGAGGAAGAAACGGAGGAGACGAAAGAAATAACTTATGGTGTACGTTCATGCAGCATTAATAAAACAAATGAAGGGTCTAAGGATGACAACTTTCCAGGGACCGACGGTGTCATAAGAATTGATCCGTACACTTTTCCTCTATTTAGCGAATAGTCTTCCTTTGCAAGCAACTGAGGGTAATAGCAAAATGTCATAAACCCCACCCTTTTTGACTTTTTGAATCTTTTTTATCTGTTACACTACATACTGTACTAAAATGTGCTCGTTGCCGATTGTTGACGGTTTGTGCGAAGAAAAACATCGTATTAGACGCGTGTATCTTCCATCTCACTCACGGAAGATTTAGAACATAAGCCCGATATAAACGTGCTTGATTTTCTTTAACGCGGAGCCAAAAAAGTAATGCACGAGCACTCATTTTTCACTTAGCTGTACTTCATGGGTTCATACATTTATCGGCGTAGTTCCTGTTTACTGTGACACGAAGCTCTCACCTTTCTGTTAGGGGAGCACGACGCAGCATTTTTGACCGGAGGCAGAATGCAAAAGGGGGCCCATAGCTTCGTGGCTGCGAAATGCGGTCAGCGTGGATGCTATGACTCGCCACATACGTTTGATGTGGGGGCGTTTTTACGTGCAACTCAGGGGGAAGGGTCAAAAGCCATCACCTATATGCTCAGAGAACGATCGTCGGCGTCTAGGAGCGGCGGTGCGAATGGTACTTAACTGCCTTGCAAACGCTTATTATTGACGCCCGCACAGCCAACTTCAACATCCTGCTCACGCATGCCTTCAGTCGAGTTGGGTGCGGCAGAGGGCGATCGATAATCGTGGGCTATTCAGTTTTTCTGATTTTACATAATTCTTTTAAATCAATAAAATATGGCAATTTAAAAGTCTGTCTTGATTATTTTTATGTTAAATACGTGAGAGTGAATGCCGTTTGCCTGGGTATTTAATAAATTCTAGTCAACATTCTTTCACTAAAAGCTTTTCTGATTCCCTCGCATTCGCTCAAAATTTGGAAATAAAATAAAAAATCGTTTTAAATGAAGTTTAATGAAAATTAATATTAGAGATGTCGATTAATAATAAAATATGATGATCATTATGATAAAATGTACCACATTTTAGTGAAAATCTAGATTCCAAGAGTGAAATCAAGCAAAATGTCAAAAAGGAACGCGGGGGGTGAAATAAGTATTGAACTAATTGGTAAATAATTTTTTTGCGTCAAAGCTATAAGTTAAACTCAAATATTGGAGCAGAGAAAAATGCCGTGGATCCTTAGAAATCAGCAAATAGGAGCTGTATTTTAAAATGAAATATTTTTACCCCGCTGTATAAAACGTGTCTCCAAACTGTGAATCCAAGTGCCATTAAGATTACCCGTGCAAACCTAAAACGTTTAAGAGAAAAAACCCCTTTTTCTGACATGCATAAAGGTAGCCGAATTTCTTCTGGCAGAAATTTGTGCAGCGTTCTTTGTTAAGAGTAGTGCTAAAAATAATTTTAAAACTTGATTCGTTTAAGACTTTGCTAACCGATTAGGTTTAAATAATAGCTATCGAAAGAGATGTAACGCTGATAAAAAAATATTCAAAGCCTATTAATTTAAAATTAAATCAAAAGTGGAGACCGCAAAGTATTTCCTCCCTTTCTTTACGTAGTTATTGCCGCAGTATTATCAGCATCCATAGTGCATGCATTCAGACCTATGCCATTGAGAATCGAAAGTTATTTATTTGTAATTGAAATATGAAAATAAAAACCATCACGTTATATAGATTAAGGTTATTATTTGAAATTTATTTTGTTTACTCGCATATTAAAGCATGTGTCTAGGGAAACCGTCAAATGTATCATAAAGTATGAGCACAGAAACGATGAAATTATCAATTGTCATGTGTGAATTACGGCAGCAGAAATTATCCATTATTTTTTCACTGAATAAGATAAAGCTATAGAAGTGAGGAAGGATGGTTGTAGAACTTAAAAGATTGATTGCTTGTAAGCCTCAAACCAAAGTGGTGAATATACACGACTAAATGTTTCGTAACAAGGAAAACATAGCTTAGCAGTCCACCAAGTGTTAGTTACCTAATGAACCTGCAGTAGAGTTCAGCCGGAACTTCCTTCGAGGCATTTGAAGGGCTGCAGTTAAGCAAGCATTAACAGTGGCTGGATTCAGATACCCGTACGCATTGTCTTCGTAGATACTATCTCATTGCGTACCTTTGCCTGTGGGGGAGTCGCCGTTCCGCGTTCCCCCTCCTCTTCTCATGTCGACCTCAAACCAGACTCGACCAGGGTCATCGCAGCTCTGCAGTATTTGGGTCATTAAAGGGGACCCAAAGAAGATGGATGTACATGTGAGGGAGGTTTGTCTTGCGAATTTTCCTCTCCACCGAGGGTTCGTTTCTTTAGCCCAGTACCCGCGACAAAGAAACCAGGGAGTCGTATGGAACGTTGAAAAATTATTATGGGAGGAGGTTTTGACTACAGGGTCCGTACAGTAAGTATCGCGACTGGTACGCTGTAATCTCAATGGAGCGGTGGATGGGGGTCCGACCGGTCGGCTCGGTAGAGGGGTCCCCCACCACTCAGGCGCACTTTAGTTCACTCGCCTCCGGGCATGAGTTGAGACAGGAGGTGGATTTTTGTGACGTGTGATTGTTTGTGGGGTCGTCGAGCCAGCATGGAGCGAACCGACGAGAACGCTACGCTGTGAAATTTTGCGTTAAACTCGGGAAATCCGCATCGGAGACCCTTGAACTCTTTAAGAAGGCTTATGGAGATGATGCCTTAAGCCGCACAAGAGTTTTTGAATGGCACAAAATGTTTAAGGGAGACCGGGAGCTCGTCGAAGACGAGCACCGCGTCGGACGCCCGATGACCGCTCGAACCGATGCCCAGGTGGCCAAAGTGAAAAGAGTTTTGGACTCTGACAGGCGTTTAATTATCGCCCTTAAATGTGATGAGACCGGTCTTTCAGTCGGAACCGTCCACACCATTATAATAGAGGATCCTGTGATGAGGAAAGTGTGCGCGAAGCCAGTGCCGAAAGTCTTGAGCGAGGAGCAATACGTAATTGTAGCGGGTGGAAATTTCGCCAGAAACTTGGGACTGCGTCAAGGAAGATGAAGATTTTCTCGACAACGTTATTACCTCAATAGAGAGCTCAAAAGGCGCTCAAAGGATTTCAGTTCGGCTCCATCGAGGCAGTTCAAGCGGCGACGACAAAGTATTAAGTATTAGCGACGGCGACTAAGTATATCGATGCAGGAGGAATGTATTTTGAAGATTCTTAAGTACTGGGCATGTTCATAGAGCAACTGCAGCTTGGTCACAGGAAAAAATGTACTCATATGAAACACATTTTATTGGCACTAGAAGTAGGTACAAACCTACTTCACTCCTCTACATAATCGTCGTTCACTTTTAAGCATTTTTCCTACCGATGCACCAACGTCTTTAACCCCTCTGCATAGAAGCTCGCCGCCTGAGAGTGGAACCAATTGACAACGCCGTTCTTGAGTTCCTCTTCGGTTTCGAAACGATGTCCACCGAGCCACTGTATCAAGTGTAAGAAGAGGAAGTAGTCGCTAGGTGTAATGTCGGGACTGTGCAGTGGGGGTTGGGGGCCCAAAAACTCTCGTCCACTGGACATTCTCTGCTCTTTGGTGGTGGTCGGTGAGCATTTTCGGTACCCTTTTTGCACGTAATTCGTGGTATCCGAGGTTTTCCGTGAAAATATTGTATACAGTAGTGAGTTCAAGTTGAGGAAATTGTAAGCCAGGCCATTAATCGTCAATCAACGATCACATCGCAGTTTTTGTTCCACTTGTGAAACAATTTCATCGGTCAGAATACTGGGCCTGCCTCCTCGCTCTTCGTCATGGACATTTGTTCGTCCATTTTTAAAATCACGGCACCATTGTCTAACCTTTCCTTCCCTCATAACTGTAGGTCCATTAACTAGGCATTACTCCCGATGAATTTCAGCAGCCGACAATCTTTTGCATACAAGAATCGCATGGCAGAACGCACTTCACAGCTGGCGGGGTGAACGATTGTAACGGACATTGTTGTTTGCATGCACGGACAAGCAAACAACTTCTGAAACAAAATAAATTCTGCCATAGCTTCTCGTTGAATCAGTAGATGATGCTGCAGGAGTAAAACTGTGTTCTGAAGTGCCAATATTTAGCAATATAAGCAAACGGCCCTTACTTTATGAATATGCCTCGTAATTGTAATGATAACTGCAATAAATTTTGATTTTTATAACCAGTCCCGATACTTATTGTACCAGGATCCTGTATTCCAATGATTTTGAGGGGATTCATACATTTGTTGTTTCGTTAATTTTGCTAACTTCTAGTTCGGGGTATGTCTTTTCTACGGGTATTCGTGGGCGAACAAAAAAAACTCGGGAAGGCCAAGAAAAGAATCCGCAGGTTCGGGCTCTCGGAGCTCAGATCTGACACTCATTTCCCCTCCACTCTAATCCAAGCGTCCGCGTACCAAATGTTCTTCCTCTAAGGTCGCGCCCCTCGCAGTGTGTCTTCATTTGCTTTCGTTCCCGTTCCTCCCTAACGACAGATTTATGATGGGTCGTGACCCTGCCTTTTATTTTAATTCCATTCCCTTCCTTGCCCTCTGTTCTCGCGGCTGAGCCGTCATCTTATTCCGCACATTCGAAACCGGTTGGTTTTTCTGAAGAGAATTCAAGTTATCAGTTTTTCCGACTCGCTAAAGTATTTCGCACTCCCCCCTCCAACGATGAAGTCCATATATATTTTCCGTGCGTCATTTGTTTGGGTGCTTGATTGCCTTTGGAGGCGTCACGGATCTCCAAAAACGAGTTCCGATTTTAAAAGTAAAACCCTCTGAGCAGCTTCCGTGACTGAATATTTCATACGTGGTGGAGAAATTTAGGTAAATATTCATAAATGTGCCCAGTATGTGACATTGAGCTCTCAACGAAAGAATTTGGCAGTGTTAGTTTTAATTAAAAACACGGCGCGTGATTAATTTAATATTTTTTTTAGATTTCATTTTACTTGAAGAGGCTGGTCGTTCCTCGTAAAAATTCAAATTCACTTGTATCAATCCATTGAAAGTATCTCGTGTTCAATTTTCGTCGTGGACTTGAATGCCTTTCTATCATTAGTCGTGACTGAAAGAGTTGATGGGAAATTTTGTAGGGTCCCCTTGACTATATATATATATAACACTTTTTGAAAGTCTCACGGACGTGAATAATAATGTATAACACTTAGCACTAGTGGACACAGACAAAAACACAGAAACACACAAAAAAGAGACTCACTATTTTTCGAATTTTCGGTGGTCGTTGCCACCTTTATCAAGGAAGAGAGGGACAGAACTGAAGGGCTCTTTTTTGTGTGTTTCTGTGTTTTTGTCTGTGTCCACCAGTGCTATATATATATATATATATATATATATATATTTCTGTTTGCCTATAGGCAGTAAATGGTGCCTAGTTATCCATGCATCTGCAAGTTTAAAATTACAGTTGTTCAATTTATTAAATATATAAGAAAATGGGGATTGTAGGTCTAACTCTGCAAATCGCGAAAAAAATAATTATTTCATATTCGTGTTCTGAAAAGTTGATCGCCAGGCTGCGTTCATTTGTCTGTACCCTCCCAATTTGAATGCTTAATTGAACATATATTTCCTTCTTCCTACAAAACCCCTGAATTATTGACTTTTTTCACAATAGTTAGCACTAATAACACTAAGTGTTCCTCATATTGGCCGACCCACTTTCAATTTCAGAATTAGGTGTCAGCCAATATCTTATCCAAAATCTTTAAAGTTATAACAACGTATTTAAGGATAAACATTCGAGATTTTTTAAAATCTTATATACTTTAGTTTCTTGACTTTCCTTTGTTAAAAATATTGATACTAAATAATATTAATAACTAATGATTATTATACTAAATTCATGTTGATGTCTTTAAATCTGGCCACTTGATTCAATTTCTTTTCTCGCATTACTTTCGTCCATATGTCTAATAATTTTTCTTTTGATTATTTTCCCTTACCTTTATGTACACTGGTTCACTAAGTGAAGTCTTCTTCGTTTTTATACTCATCAATGAAAACTAAACGTTATAAAATTAGACTTTCACTTAGGTTTCTATAACGTTCATGACGACCCAATTAAAACTAAAATAAAAATCTTGGAGAAGAAATCGCTCAATGCTCATTAGTGACATTCCTAATGGAAATGATTTTTTTCCGTTAGGTTTTCTCGTTCATTCTTTCTTTATCTTTTCTTATTTTTTTCCATTTTCACTCATTTTTTTGCACAAAAGTTTCTCCTACTCCCTTCAGCATTGAACGATTGGACGAGTTTTTCTTCGGGGTGAAATTATCGGTCGTATTTTCGTGCACCTAAAATGATTCCATAACCGGTTGAAGGCCGCAAACTTCAGTTCTGTTTTTCATACCGGCAATGTATTGGTATATTCTTGAAAAATAAAGTTCTTATTTTGTGAAATGATTTTTGTTTGACCGGCGATGAACATTCTTCATTCCTTATAGGTCAGGGTTTTTCGAGAATAAATGCCACGATCACGTCCTTTTTTCCTTCTGTGACTGCCAAATTAATGAATGAAGCGTGACCACAGTCATTATTTCCCCGTATTTATGTTTCGATTTCGGAACAAATAAAATTTAGGTTCTCTTTTGAAAAAATAACTCGGATATATTTTGAAAGAATTTCAGGGACACAAATTAAATTAGAATTTTGAAGTTGTAGCAGATTTGATGATAGTGATTGTTTTGTTCAATTGCTTTAGTGTGTTAAGCATTTTTGTTAATCTTTGAAATATTTATGTTCGTTATTAATAATAATTTTGAGGAATGAGGGAAGAATGAGACCAACATGTTTTTAATATTCTAACCAGCAAGGAAAGGATAGTACGACTTAAGGATTGTTTCGTGCCATATTTGCCACTTGTATGGAAATACTGGAAAGTCCATCATATTATCTTTCCCTTGGTATACCAATTTCCAGTTCGGAGATTCATCGTTAATTCATGCAACTACACTGCCGACTGCAATACTGATGTCATTTTAAAGTAAACCCCATATCACTTGGATCCCCATCGCCAATGTGTTTTACCTCGATTCACATTGTCTCTTTTGCATTCCTCCTCCTATAAACTCGTGATTTAGTTTAAAAAATATTTGGGGAGTGCCGTTTCGAATAACGGCGGAAGCATACGTTTCCGAAATTGACTCGTTAAGGGGAGAGATCGCCTGCTCTGAGATCGGTCGTGCCGGTGGATAGTCCGGAGGTGCTCATCTACCTCCTCTTCCTCGCCCTTATCCTCCCCACTCCATTTCACCTGCGAATATCAGTCCTCCTCATCCTCTTGGACTACACCCTCCCTCCCCTCCGCCTCAGTTCACAAGTCGCCCCAGGGTGTCCCGGAATACTTGATTTTTTCCGAACGTCTTCTTCCTTTCGGCCCTGTAATTACCCGTGCCTGTCCCGCAGCGTAATCTCGAGCGATATTAATTCCCGTGTTTTTGCGATTCTTTATTGCGGACTCACCCCTCACCCTTCCATCCCATCGGCATCGGAATACCACCATTGGAGGTTTTTTTTCTCTCCTTTGTGCTCGCACACTCCTCCACCCTCCCTTTCTCTCACCTTCCCTCCCCCCCCCCAACGCGAAAACTTTTCCTTGCCCCTTGTTATCCTTTGCCCATCCGTCTCCCTCAGTTCCCGATGTCTCCCCCACCCCATCCCATCGGCCCCTCCTCCCTCATCCAATCCTGGAGGGACGAACACTTTTCCCTATCCGCGAACCAATCGGTTAACTTTCTCAGGCGCAAGCTCTGCAAAAAAAAGAAGAAATATTCGAAGCCCTAAAGAATAGGGTTTAATTCATTGACGTGGTCAATTATTAAAAGTTTGCTCCGGTTTCCTTCGGTTGATCCTTTTGGGGTGGAAATCGTTTTACATTACACGATCATAGATCTAGAGAGATAAAGACATGCAGTGAAATTAAATTAACCAGGAAAATGAGGGATAACACGGTAGGAATTCGCCAGAATTATGTCCAATTGACCTTAAGGTTACATTTTTATGGGCTGAAAAAGAGAAGCAGCTAGACTACCGTGTCCTGATTGTTTATTGGTGTTTTCTTTCTCTTTCCTTGTCGATTCTTTTCTCCGATTTTGTGTTGCCACAGTGTACTACTGAAGGCAGCCCTATCTGCACCAAGTAGTATGAGCACGAAAGAGTACTAATAGTAGGATTTTTTAAGAAGCATAGTCTGATACATCTTCAACAATATCTTCTCCTTTCTCACTCATCAGTAGAAATAGTGGCATGGTATGGAATAGTAAACATATTACACAAAGCTTATCTTAGAATGAATACTCAAGCGGTGTGATTTTAAATGGCTGCAATTCAGCGTTCACTCTTGCGTTGTTTCTCATGAATAAAACATTGTTTTTAAGACTGTTACAGTTATTAATCTGATTTTATGCTCTAAAATCTTTCTAAGCATCTTATTTACATGGTGAATTTATATTTATTTAATTTTGACACGAAAACCGAATTTCAGTCGGTTAAAGTGAATGCTATTCATGGATTATCAATTTCTAACCAATGGAAATATTTTGTGGGAAAATAAAAACGAGGACCGATGTGCAATATGTGTCGTATTTACCATTTTGAATATCCTTATAAAATTAAACTGCACCCATAGCTAATCATTCTCTCAAAGAACAAAGTCATAGAAAAATGTCTACATTTTTTTCGGTCCACATGACCGAAAAAAACTTTAACATGCAGCCCAGTTAAACCGTGGTTATTATCTGAAAGGGGTGACTGGTAAATGCGCAAACAAAACGGTGCCAATATTAAAAAGCTACCCCTCCTTATCTGTCCGAGCGCATCTCAAAACTGGGCCCTCCATTAGCTCGTACATTAGCCACGCTCTCCTTTCAATAAGTCATCCATCCACCGTCGACCATTTCTCGCAACCGGCCTCTCCACCGTGATCCCACCCACTGGGCCTAGATTCGCGGATCCCTCCGAGAGAGGGAGGAAGTGAGAGGAGTTGGGTGGAGAAGAATAGGTGGGAATAGCCGGGGAAGTTATATATATATATATATGTACACGCACACACTAACGTGTGATACGTCAGACAGGGAGGGGTGAGTCAAGGGGTTAGTGAGGCCTTGAGAGAAAACCGCCAGCGTTATAAGGAGTAGTGTTGGGAGGGAGAGATGGAAAGAAGAAAGGATACTCCGGAGGAGAAAGGGAGAGGCTTTTGCTGGGAGAGGGAGGAAAAGGAGGGTGTAATATTAGAAACGGGGGAAATGGGAATAGAGCGTGTGAACGAACAGAAACGAGCAGAAAATTCACAGAGCGAAATTATATCCATTAAGTACCACCATTTTCTTTTTATCTTCACCTTGTGAATGATATGAACATCACGCATCATTTTATTTATGTAAGAAAATGTTGCTCGATGAATTTCGCAAAACACATTAAAATACCTGGAGGTGAAAGTGCTCCCTTCGTAATTAATCAATTGTTTGTAAAGTCCTGGGTAGATAGATGTTCTTTGGACTATATCAAGTCATATCTATTAATTTTAAAAAGAAATTCATAATTTCATAAACCACTATCTGCTTTTGATAAGACTTCAGAATCGAATCCCAACTCAGAAAATAAATATCGTTTAGATTTTACTAAAATCACATCCGCATTCACAAAGTGAGAACCGAAATTATTAAGAATTGTCTGAGCTAGACAAAGGAACATGATAATTTTAAACGCAGCAGTTTTTACTTGAAGATATACTTACAGCAGGTAGGTTCAATTTGGCTTTTCAGAAAGTTCTGATATCCATTAAACCACGCAACTTGAGCTTGGCTGAAGTTACGAGTATTTCTCACCCGCCTTAGAATCTTACACTCACCAGTCATTACGTAAACGCTCAATACACTTGACAATTTCGTTTTATTTCTATGAGTCATACCAACCAATATATTATATTTTCTGATGCTAAAATAAAAATAAAACATTTGTGGTTCACGTCTAGAAAATTTAGCATTAAATTTGGATATAATATATCATCAACTGTAAATTCCTTTATTTACTACATGTGAGTGTCCGAGTGCCGCATCAACAAACACAATCTCGTGCGAAGTTCTTAAATAGATAAAAACTTTTTAGGAGAAAATCTGTAGGGATCACGAATGGATTGCTGGACGAAAGAAAGAATTCTGATGAAGTTGAAAAATGTCTGTTTATTACATTGAAGATTGCGCCTCGGAAAGACTATTTTTCTCAGGCAAAAAAAAAATTGTGGATAAAAGTCGAAAGTCACGCCGTTAGGAAGAGTGGAGAGAGAGAGAGGACTGCAAATGTTACTGTGAAACATGGGAAGAAACACAAATGCCTCTCTAGCGAAAATTGGGTTTGGGTGAAATGACCACGAAGGGAAGTAGGTCGTGAAACTTATTGCGAAAAGCGTCAGACAATAAATTTAAGAGGAAAAAGGAGAGGAAAGCGAGAGAGACAGCAGTGGAACTACGAAAATGAGAAAAGAAATTGAGTGAGAACTAAAGCACGAGAGAGAGTGAGTATGAGAGGGGTGCGGAGGGATATTTTTAAGAGAGGAGAGGGGAGGAAATATAAATAAAAAAGGAAATACGTAGAGACCTAATTATAAGAGTGAGAGGGAGGAGGGGCTTGGGAGAGGTGGGGCCGGAGAATTAGTGTGGGGGAGAGGAGGAGGCAGAGGAGTGTGGGAGGGCTCCAGCCCCCGTCTTCTAGCCTGCAGAGAGATGATCACGAACCGATTCTTTTAAAGATGAAACCAATCAATCCTTCAATCTCCCCCCCCCCCTCAACCCACCCTCTCCACAATTTCCGATCTCCCTCCCCCACTATCTCTCTCTCTCTTTCCTCTCCCCTCAGGCCTCGCCTCCCCACTCCTGCACCGGTCCTTCGCGATGCCCCTTGTTCGAAATTTCTCCTCCCACCCACCTCGCAGATGGAACCGAATCAGACCTTCCACGTTCGTTCCCGCGGCCATACGATGTTGTTGCGATGCGTCAGTGTCGAAAATCAGACAGCGTCAAGCCCCTTTGGGTGTAAAATGGCGAGCGGAGCGATAGGTCGAAGGCATGTCTTCGATGCTCGCGAAAGATGCTGTTGACGTCTTTCGCTGTCGATGTTGGATGTGTTTTCGATGGGATCGAAGTTGTACCCAGGGATGGTGCTTTCATTTTCCAATCGCCCTTTTACTAAATGTTTGATTTCGTTGCCGGTTCACCTTTTCCATGTTGTAAGAGAGCTACTTTTCAACGCTAGTTCCTCTCGGCTCGATAGAAATTTTCAATTCACGACTTTCCACTTGATGTTAAACGAAGATGTTATCTAGGAGCCATTCACATGAGGCTAACGCTCGAGTAATGCCGACTCTTTTTACTGTCGTCGTCATAATATTTCCATGCTGTTGTTCTCTCTTGCAATCTGAACTAAGATAAATGGCGCTTCTTCAATCGGAGTTTCCTTTTTATGCACACCTACTCTTTCTCCTTCATTCAGTTAACTAGCCAAGAAATGCATTGAATCGACAGAATTTATCTCTATTATTGGTACAAAAATGTAACTTGTTTAGTTTTCCTACAACTCAAGAGAAATTTTTGTTCCAATATGGATATAAATTATGCATATATTTGTAATGATCCAATTGCTGTGAGATTGTTTCAGATTTTCGACACATTTACACAGATCGACCTCTTGACAACTTTATTCCCGACTTCGATTCTTGGAGATTTGTTTTCTTCCAAAGATTAATTTAAATGGCACAAAGTATGTTTGCTAAAGGGTCATCCATGAAAGCCATCTTACAGGGTTCGTCCGGAAAATAAGTGTACTGATTTTTTCCCGCCGCTCCAGGCGCGCCCAGCACCGCTCTGACGGGCTGCGATTGGAGGGGGGTATGTTGGCAAGCGACGCTGAAAAAGGCAGTCGGCTCTGAGCTGTGGTGTAGTGAGGAGCTCTGTTAACGCGAACCTCCACGCTCGACCCACGTCACGGAACGCGATGCCGAAGTTTTTGGAGCAGCGTTATTCCATCAAATTTGCGGTAAAGCTTGAGAAATCGTCTACCGAAACTGTCGGTATGATTAACCAGGCTTACGGGGAGTCAGCCATGTTCAGAAACATGATCTTTCGGTGGCACAAGATGTTCGTGGAGGGCAGAGAAGAGGTCGACGACGAACCACGGCCTGGACGCCCATCAACGACACTCACCGACGAAAATGTGCGAAAAGTTCGCCATGTACTGAACTCTGATCGTCGTCTTAGTGTTCGGATGATAGCAGAGCAGTGTAATGTGCCAAAAACAATAGTGCACGAGATTATTAGGGAGCAATTACAGATGCGAAAAATTTGTGCAAAGTTGGTGCCGAAAGTGCTCAGTGATGATCAAAGACTCAATCGTTTGGAAATCGCGACACAACTTGCGGATCACTGCAAAAACGATCCACATTTTTTAGAGAACGTTGTTTCGGGTGACGAGACGTGGATCTTTGAGTACGGACCGGAGTCGAAGAGACAAAGTGCGGAGTGGCACACCCCATCATCACCCCGTCAAAAGAAAGCTCGCATGAGCAAATCTCGGATCAAGGCGATGCTCATTGTCTTTTTTGACAAAAGGGGAGTCGTCCACTACGAATTTGTACCTGAACGACCAACTGTAAATGCTGCATTTTACGTCCAAGTGGTCGACAGGCTTCGAAAACGAGTCGCCCGCGTCCGGCCAGCGATCAAAAACATCTGGCGGCTGCATCACGACAATGCACCGTCTCACACCGCGCTTGTCGTGTCGGACTTCTTGGCCAAGCACGGCGTGGCAACGCTGCCGCACCCGCCCTACAGCCCGGACTTGGCACCACCGGACTTCTTTCTGTTCCCGAAGATAAAGAGGAGTTTGAAAGGAACGCGATACGGGACTTTGGACGCCGTCAAAGAGGCCGTGACGACGTGTCTTCGAGAGGTTCCCGATGATGCCTTCGCGGGAGCGTTCCAGGAATGGGAACGCCGCTGGAACAAGTGTATCGACTCACAAGGGTGGAATTTTGAGGAATATTAGCTTAAGATATGTAAAAGTGTAATAAATTTTTTTTCCTGAGCTCAGTACACTTATTTTCCGGACGAACCCTGTATATCTGGGGGCGCAGATCCGGCTGGGTCGATATCTGGGGACGGTGAGCAGGAAATGTTACTAATTATGGGATCGTCTGTTACAAATTCCGAGCGTGATTTCGATTTTTGATCGTTCCTCGCTTTTTTGGCGGAAAGATATCATTTTTGTAATGCCTGGATTGAATGTTAATATCAACGGAAGAAAAATACCAGTTTCCTCGCATTCTAAATGTGAATTTGGCGCGTGGGACTTAGTACCCTTACTTGAAAATTACGCCTTAAAAACGTGTGAGAAGTGAGTGTATTAGGATTCAAAAATAGGAACCGATCTGTCACTATGAAGCACTATAAAGTGTAATTGCATGTACCCTGTGGTAGACACAATGTTAAATCAGAGTCTCAGCTACAAACCAATGACCGGGAAAACAGTTGTTCTAATTAGATCACCGATTTTTATCTACTCGTATTCTGTGACAACATTTCTGTTTTACTACGATACTAACTGGCGAGCGCGATTTTGCACCAAATCAATTCGAATAAATAAACTTTTACATCGTCGCCCTTCTCGCCGAAGAAATATCGATTCATCATTACACGCCATCCGTTGGTATACATAGATCGATTGTTCCCAATTAATTTCAATTTCAAGCCGAAATTAAAATTAAATTGATATGAAATTTGATAGTAAATCGATTCACTTAAGGTTTTGTAAAGGTGATTTTTTATTAATCGTTTCCTCTGACATTAATATCATTCCAATTCATTATTTTTTCTCGGATTCGTTCATGGATTTGCCCATAAGGTCATATTTTTACTATCTCGTCGGTAGATTCTTTCCCACTCCTCTCCCCAAATCGACGCAAGACGTAAAAAAATATAAAACGCGCCCTAAAAATTGACGGCGATAAATTTGTGGATTGAATTTCGAGCGATTCCTCTTTTATCCCTCACGCCTATTTTCCTCACCGCCTCTCTGTCCCGCCCCCTCCTGTGTTCCTCCTCGCCCTCTCGTACGCACTCCACCCTACAGTCCCCATCGTCCGTCGTCGTGGGCGTAGGCCGAAGATCCGCAGAGAATGATGCATGATCTGCGAGATGGGTCTGGATAAGCCTAAGCCGGCGTCGCTTAAGTGCGGTCGCATAGATAGGTGGGGATCCCATAGAGATGGGAGCGGTTCGAGTACCGCTTCTCAAACTCGTGCCACTAAGCGCCGTATATCTTTCCAGTACTTTCAGATATGCATACGTTCGTCACATGCACTGATTGAATGACATCTTCCACCTTTCAATAAGAATTTAAAGAAATATGGAAAACTTTAATACGTGTTCGAATATATGAACACTTGATAGGTATATCAGCAAAAACTTAGTGGTTAGGTATTATTTCAAATTTTCGTCCCAAGTGTGAGGAATATCTGCGGGTCAAGAAATCACGATGTGAGGAATATAATCTGCCGATTCAATTGAAAAAAGCCTCCCTGATCATGACCTTTTAAAAGATAATGGACATCACTATGCTTAATGCTGACGCAGAGGTAGTTTTAAAGACTATAAAGCTCTTATTATTTCCTTATTATCAGCAGTATTAATTATCCTCATAAAATAATGTAAATAAGAATCTTATTAAGAAAGTTTCAAATGTTCATCTTTTCCTTGCAGAATACGCGATCATAAAAAATAACTGTGAGAGAGACGAGGATTTTTTGATCAGAAGATTTTTTCTTCATCTTTGTAATGCTGCTAATAATATGTTCGAATATTTTCTACACTACGTTCGAATTACCTTACAATTAAAGAATGGGGTTACCGCAATTGCAATGCAACAATGATCATGTGAAGGTTCAGCTGCAAGGTGTAGATGATGCATGATAAGTGAAAGCATTTTGTGTTTTGACCCGAATTCGGTGGACGGCAGGCGTTCCCCGCGATTTTTATCCATTTTGAGCTTTTCGCAAGAGTAGGGGGCTAAGATATCAAGATAACTCATTTTCTCTGATCAAATGTCGTAACGAAATGTTTAAATATCGTGAGACCTGAATGTTTCGAATTGATGACTCTATTACCTCTTACCTCCTTTGCTTTTTCCCATGTCCTTGACATGAGAATCACGATAATAATATTTTAGCCCAGCAAGCCTATTTCCGAATAATGTTAAGCAACCCATTTTCTTGATTGCATTATAATTTCTATATTTCATTGCTTCCAATTATTAGTGGCGTCATCTAAAGGCGCGATCAAAACTTCATAGTCGATCTTACGGTGACTTTTAACGATAAGTGCGGCTAAGGCTGGGTATAAGGTGTTCCTAATATTCTCTAAAGTGTTAAATACTTATTAGAGAACATTAGGAATGGTCATAATATTTGCGAATAAACAGCTAAAAATATTTCTAGCTAATTTTTGCTACGGTAACCGCTTGTTGGTTGTTGCTAAAGGAAGCATACCCTATTGATCTGAGACCTTATTCATCTTGTTCTTATACATTCGCTCAAGTTTGACCCAGAATTTGGATAACATACTCGAATCCTTCTATTGCCGCATGTTTTAATCCCTGCATTCAAATGGGTAAGGATTAAAATTTGCGCTAATAGTATTAAAGACGAAGAAATGTCATATAATAGGAAATTCTTTCTCAGTTAGCTACTCTTCGCTTGGTATTCTTGGTATTTCGTAACATACTCTACTTTCTGTCCCATAAGGATCAAGTAAGGAGAAGTTCAAAAGAGAAGAGTAGCAGTCAATAGAGTGATCACTGGTATCATTAAAAATATAATAAATAAAAATAAAAGGGTTTAAAGTATGCAATTAACTCCTCTAATGGATTTCTAATTTCATTTCTGCACACGTATTAAGCGTTGAGAACTATTTGTAATCACCTTTCATTCGTACATTTGCTCTTCGAAAGGTTTTTATTTTCATGTGACTGCGCGCAGATTAGTTTTTTTACCAAATCCACGGTGGGATTAAATATTTTGGGCGCAGTTTTTGATAATGGGTGAACAATCGAGTGCAGTAATGTCGCTGAGAGATTTTCAGCTACACCGTCATAACAAGTATTGGCATGCATTTGGTACCTTCTCTTTCGCGTGAACGTGAGTCCCAAGATATCGATGGCTCCTCCTATTTTCCGTAATCGATGGAGTCTCCTCCGGGGAAATCCTGAAAAGTATACCGTTCCACGGGTAAAAGCGTGGATGTCGTAAATCAACCTTATGAAATTCCATGATTATCCCGGTCGCGTTAAGACAGCGTTTTCATCCCGTCAGGAGTAAGGCACTTGGCCTAAAAGAAAAGTAAAACTTAAATAAGAGAAAAATGATAAAATAAAGGAGATTTAGCAACGTCCATCCGTGAGTAAACTCTCCCGGAACGTAGATCTATGCTTTGAGTGGTGTGAGTTCTCGCTGTTCCGCTCGTTCCCTTTCCACATCCCTCGAGCGTAATTTATCGCCGCGGTCTCGCCGCTAACCCTCTCGCTCTCGATTGTTCTCCCAGGCGTCCGATCGCTACCCGCCTCACGGTCGTTTTTCTTATTAGTATGTGTACTCTATCGGGGATACTTAACGCCAGCGATATTTTACATTGTCGAAAATGAAAGTTTTATTCGTGAGCAATTGCATGATTACCCATGGCGACCTTCCGTAAAAGCGTGGACTCCAAAACTATCGCCCTTTTTTACGAAATTATAAAAGCTGTTTTCCATTTCTATAATCCTAATTTTTCACCATAAATTATTTCCCGGTGCCGAAGTTCTTGACATAGGTTGTTCTGTGCAATCCCCGATGATAATAAATTGTTAGAATTGTTGAAATTTTCCTTAGTTCCCAGTGCCCATAACGATCAATTGTGCTAATCTTTGAACTGCGTAGAAATTCTCAATAGATGTTGTTTGTTTAACGAGATCTACCCTTTAATATGACCTATATAAATCGTAAAAGTCTTTTGATCAATTATATTACTGACACAAAAGCGTTACGATTATGTTAAGGGGTAACCATATTGTACAGTTTAAATTTTAGCACAAAGTTATCGTACGCATTTGTGTTCTGTCCTGATAGCTGAAGTTTTGAGAATAATACATACCATGTAAAAAAATGTCTTCTTCATACTTGGTTTCATGCTTAAAATGATGCCAGAATTAGCAGGGATGATACTTGAATAACACTCTCACATACCCATAGATGTAATCGCCGCTCCATGGCTCTGCACATAGTTATGGTAAGAGTACAAAGCAATTTCTTTCACTGTTAATATCCTCATAAATACAAAATGTTCTGAAGGTTAATATCTCTAATGTAAAGTTTCCATAGAAACTTTATTAATTTTAGAGTTGTCACACCCATGTTTATTGCTTTCAAGACGAAGTTTTTCCCACACATTAATTATTTTCATTTTAGACATTTTATTTACAATTAAATTTATATTTTCTCTTCAAATACTGCAATACCTCGCTATGGTTTAAACTAGTGAAACAAATTATAAGTTGATTTTTAAGTATTCTCAGTGAGGTAAAAACGTGCATACTCATATTTCTTTCGCCACCATGGCAGGTGTTTCATTCCCATCGGAACGTCTTTTGCATATGCGTGCACTTAAGCATTCGAGCGTGTAGAGTATTAGATCCAGGTTACGAGGCAAAGGGGTTGAGAACAGAGTCGTAGGAAAATGAGGTAGCTGTAATGTGTGGGGAAGGGTTGATCATGGAAAACGTCATCGCCGGATTGCAATCCTCAAAATTTTCCCCGTTCCCACCTGATGACAACGCGCTGACGTTTGTAAGCGCGTCAAGCGCTTCCCTTAAGCGATTCCTTTCCCCGCAGTCGCGGGTCACCGACGTCGCCGCGCAGTCTCCCGTGTCCGCCCGACTCCCTTCGCTCGCCGGCTTTCGAAAGGTCTGGCAGATGGCGTCTTTGCCCGACGACGGTTTAGTCGCAGCCGTCACCTTCAGATTGCGAGATCTCCATACATCGAGTAGGTTTCGACGATCGAAGTGACGAGGCGAGGCGACCACTCTATCATTTCGGACGTTCCTTTGAATTTTTCAACAGCCACCTCCAATCATCGTTGGGGGTCTCCCGCATGGTTCATCGCTTCATCGGTCGGCGACGGATGTTGGAAGGGTAGTCACGCCATTTTGAGCACAGATGATGAGTCTAAATGAGGGAAGAAGGGGTGTTGAGTCAGGGTTTTGGTTGCCTCCTCATTGAGAAGTGGAAAGCAAATTTGTCGGAGGAAGGGGGTGTATTATATCCAGATATTTTATGCGTATCTCATGCGATTTACGGTCATCGTGCCAGTCCATTGGTTTCCCCGTGGAGAATCTATGTGAAATCTTATAGACGGTCAACTTTTCCGGCAGAATTGAAGGTAATTTTGCGACAAAATTTATACCACAATTTTTCGTGAAAGATAGACATCTATTTTCTCAAATGTCATGGTTTATGTGAAGAATTACATTCTTAAATTACTTATTGCATCGTATTTCTTGGTGGAATTTTACTTTTTTGAATGAGTTTTACGATCAACAGCTAGCCGGAAGGTCAGATTTTATTCTTGATTTCGAATTTTGTACTAATATGAATATTTAATTGCTAAGGTTTAAGTTAAAAATTAGACTCAGCTACGTTCAAGATTAAATGGCCATTTTCTCATTTTGTGCAGTTAAATTAACATCCCAAGTTTCATGAAATATTCCCAGGAGTTTCAGTTTTTCAATTTACAACAGTATGATTCTTAGATATGAGAAAGTTAATTGGTTGCTTAAAAAGCTGTGTTCGCAATTTTTCGATAGGCCAAATAGCGTAAAGAAGAGAGAAAGTTCGTTGATCAAAACCGCGGTCTTCAACCCGAAGTTCGTGTTCATAGGTTAGGTTAAAGCTCACCCGAAGCTAAGCCCTACGGCGTGTGAAATATACATATTCTAAATATAGGGGCCCAGTTTATTTCCTTATGTAGCCTATGATTTCCGAGAAAGTTCTAGTAAAGTGAGTTGAAATGAACTCTAGCCTATAAGTGGGGTATTCAAAATTATAATTGAGTAATAGCCCAAATATCTTGTATTACCAAGTATAACACGGTTCTCTTCGGGCAAAAATTTAGTTATGGAACTGACAGAGCATTCAGTCATATTCTAAGATCGGAGAAAAACGATATTCTTAAAATTATTCATCATAAACTGATTTATTGATCTAACTTTTTCAATCACTGGTATTTTTAATCTATGAAATGCTAAAGTGATTAATATAAATTGTGAAAATTGTAAAAATGTAAGCAGAGTGGAGAAAGAAGAATTATTTAAAGATTTATTTATCTGTCATCGTTTTATTCACAATAAGAATATAGAGGAAGTAGATGATAAAAAGGAAATAGTACCTACTTGGCTACAGCTTGGTTGGTGAATGAAATGTAGAATTGTAAACTTCGCCGTTTGGACCTTCCGTGGACACTCTTGAATATTAGACTAGATATTGACTGCATTGATGCCCGCCATCTCAACCAGAGTTCGTGAATAAGATAGAGCCTACTGATAACCAAGGAAGTCTATAGCTTTGAATTTCAATAGTTTTCATCCCTCAGATAAAACCCAGGAGGCCACGCCTACTGTTCAATCCATGCCCAACGGCTTGTGATTTTCACACATCAGGGTAGGGGGCCAGTTCCTTTCCGCTATGCCACCTGTAGTTCCTCAGGAAGATCTGATATTCAAAAAATCACACCGCTTGGGTGAAGCTGAGGGTGCCCAGAAATGTCCCCGAGAATCGAACCCGGGTCCTACGCTTATTAGCCGAGCACCCTACTCACTGGACTACCGCGTCTCCTCAAAACTGATGTCCAATTTTCAATCCATAAATAAATTAGTCATGTATAGTAATATTTTACTTAAACCAAATATTGAAGCAGTTCGTCAAATCGTTTGTATACAGAATGGTAATCTATGTATCAGAGACATGGACCATTGGATAAGTAGAACAGCGGAAAATAGAAGCCTTTGAAACATGGTGGTGGAGTAGAATGCTGAAGATTAAATGGACAGATGAATTGAGGAACGAGGAAAGTATATAGGAGAGCAGAAGATGAAAGGACCATGTGGGTAACTCAATAGGGGAAGAAGAACTAGATGGATTGGACTCACCTTGTGGCTCAACGGATTAGTTAGAAACAAAATAGGGAGGAGAATATGAGGAGACTAACTGAGGAGAATATCCAACGAGGAAGACAAAGAGATAAGACAAATTAAGAAAGATGTAAAAGAGAGAAACTATCGGGGAGTGAGGTAATAGCACTGTAAGAGAAGAATGGAGGGATGAATCAAATCAATCTTAGGATTGAAATACTGATGATCATGACGATAGTCATGCACAGATAATTTAGAAAGAAAATTCAATCAAGAGCAAGAGTATAGAGTTTTTTCTGACTTAGCTAAGCTAATTTCCTGATTGAAAGAATTTTTTCTTCTTTTCTCTCCATGCTGACACCTGATTTGCATCCATAGGCGGTTGGAACATCAGTGCTATTTTTGCTTATGCGTCCGGTTCGAATTTCGTTCAATTAGACCGTTCACCTTTACAGGTGAGTGGACGTGAGTTTTTCATTAGAGGAAGGCATGTTGCTGTCTATTCACGGTTGAAAACGACAGACGTGTCCGCTGAGAGGCGCCGTCGCCCTCGAGAGGCGCTTTGACTTCGCTTCCCCGTCGTTTCAGACATCGAGCAGCAGTTTTCGTTCTGCCTGGTTTCGAGAAATCGGTTTGATTCGAAGAAGGAAGTGTGCAAAGCAGGTGGCACGAGCACCTGGACGCAGTCCTGACACACCCCCTCCTCCTCAGCCATTTCATTTCCTCCCACCCTTCTTCATTTTATCTCTCTCTCTTCCCCGAAACTTCCCAAGCGCTTCACTATGTCATCCTCAGTGGGGGAACGGGAGGTAAAGCGAAAAAGCCAGACAACCATTGTCGTGCCGCCGAAGTTGTTGCTGCCGTCGGAGGAGCGGAACCTCACCCGCCTCCTCACTCGCACTCTCATTGCTCAATTATCGTCTCCCACCCCCCTTTTCCTCCCTCTCTCCCGGTCGCACGTTCTCTCCCCCTTGTCGTGAATTAGCTATTCTCTTCCCTCCTCTCTGCGATACCTTTTTTTTCCTTTCACCCCTTTGGCCTCGTCCCATTTATTCCCTCGTCTGAGATTGCATTTTTTATACGTTTCTCTTTATTAAAATGAACTATCAACTAATTTCTTCCGTGACCGATTGATGATAATCTGGAGCCGTTGCTTCCAAATTGGTGGCAAGAGAAAAAATGTCGGAAACTGAAAAAAATGAGAGACCTACTGTGATTTTTGGTATTTTTAAAACTTGGCTCCACGTTGGAATAGACGGATTGAAAGGAGAACTCGTTCATCTTGTATAAATAATTTAGCTGCTCTGGTTTCGTACGCATGGATGAATAGAGAATAGGTAGGGCAAAGAGTAGTAGATAACCTCAAATCGTGTTTAGTCTCTTAATTCCTCAGATTAAGATTCCAAACGTACATTACAATAAGCGTTTATTATCACCGCCTGTCTAGTTACGCGTGCTTAGAAATTTCATATTCCAACTAATTTATAAAAATGAATGTCCCTTTCTGTAAAATATCCTTGGAGTTAAAAATCCTCTTATGATTCCTTGTCCAAAAAGACCTGATAGTTTCTGATGGAATTATGCTGACTTATTTTCCGATCTACTGTTGGTGTATTTTTCTCGGGCAGCCATCGGAATATTCTCTTCGCAAAGGATAAGTAAAGGTCGTATTCATGTCATATCTTTTGGTGTCAAGCACGTGACCAACGCGTGGTTGGTCGGTTGGGCGTTTTCGTGCCGTTTTGATATCCGGCATTAAAAAAGGAGTTTTATCCTTGAATTACCGAGCAACTCTATAGCATATTTCTGAAGTCACTTTATTGCTTGGTGTCATTTTACCCAGCCATATATGGATATATAAAAGCCTTTTTTTGTGAAGGTCAAGATGGAAATTCAGTTTAATATTTCCTGTGTATGTTAAAATATTTAGTGGATTATTCTATTCAAGAGTCTGTAATTTCTTAAAAATGGTTTGTTATAAACACTATGATTAATGCTGATGCCACTATTAAGCGTTTAATGTGTTTCTATGACAGATTTCGTTGAGATTTGAGGATAATTTCAAATATTAAAGTAGGCATATGACATCTAAATAAACTACGCATTAGACATTTAAATGCGTAGTAATCCCTCATTTCCTTCTTCCAGCAGTCTTACTCCTTATAAGGGGGCCCTGATAACGAAATATACATAAAATTTGTATGATATTTTCATATTCAGAAGACAGATGAGTGCTCGTTGTCCACTTTCTCGCATATCCTTGGCTGTACCTAGAGTGATTTCTTTCTGTGCATTTGGCGTAATCACAAGTTATAAGTTCTTATCAAGATAGATTTTTCTTAAACCCAAGACTTCGATTTAAATTCGACGACATTGCTGCGGAGTGAAAGTTACCACGCATTTGGTAGTATCCAGCTGAAGTTTCTTATTACTATCTACCAACCGTATTTTCCTCTTCTTGGCCAGAATTGGATATCAACGACCATCTTTTACAGATATATTTACACTAATATCTCCAGTTTGCGCCTGCACCTATTTCTATGAAGGAAACGGGGGTCATCTATATTATACCTTACTGAAAAACTACATACATTAGAAAAGCATTATTGAAATTTCATCAATTAAGACAAATTATATCAGCGCTAAAAATAAATTCCCATTTGTTTTTAAATTGGTCAGAAACAGGTTATGAGTGAACGGAGGCACAGCAGGGAGCAAATAGTTCCTCGTTTCCTTTTTAATTAGTAAAATGGAGTCATCAAATCCGCTTCGCTGTGTAGATATCCCTCTTATCTCATAGTTATGAATTAAATACAATGATTACATTCAACAGATTAAGGCGAGATGTAGTGGAAGCTCGTAATTATAGGAGAGACAAATTTGCACTTTCCCACAGGTTTATTGGTAACGTACGACGCGTTATCAATAAACCTGTGGGAAAGTGCAAATTTCTATTTTCTCGAATTGCAATGAATTTGGTCTAAAAGTTTAAGTTTGTATCGTTTAATCTAACATTCCTAAGAAAAGCATCGCACGCATGCCTTGAATTGAGAGTTGTCACTTTTAAATTTCTGGGCCGTTGAATTATTGGTACGATTACGTTATGCGTTAACTGCGGCGGCTACTAATATTAGAATAGAAGAAATCCTTTTCTGTTATGTGTTGCAGATGATAATTTTCAATGATACTTTGGTTTTTAAGTGAAT